>NC_046313.1:6031322-6344896 GCF_009819535.1 Lacerta agilis | reverse complement strand
ATTTGGAACACTGCGCTCAAACATGAGGTTTCAAGTTAGTTCTCTTTCTGGGCATTTGCATCATTATAAATCTGTTTGTAGGGACGCGGGTGGCGCTGTGGTCTAAACCACTGAGCCTAGGGCTTGCCGATTAGAAGGTCGGCTGTTCGAATCCCCGTGACGGGGTGAGCTCCAGTTGCTCGGTCCCAGCTCCTGCCAACCTAGCAATTCGAAAGCACACCAAGTGCAAGTAGATAAATAGGTACCGCTCCGGCAGGAAGGTAAACAGCGTTTCCGTGTGCTGCCAGAAGCGGCTTAGACACATGCTGGCCACATGACCCGGAAGCTGTCTGCGGACAAATGCCAGCTCCCTCGGCCAGTAAAGCGAGATGAACGCCGCAACCCCAGAGTTGTCCGCGACTGGACTTAACTGTCAGGGGTCCTTCACCTTTTTTTAAAAAAAAATTGTTTGTACTTAACCAATGGCAGTTAATTAGGAATGATATCTAATCTAAAACCCCTTATCTAAGATTCCCCAATGTTCTTCAAAAACAAGCCCTCCCACTCTTCTCTTTCAGAGGTTGCGGCAACCTCCACTTGTTCCAGTTCCCTGCTAGATAAATGCAATGTGCCCGGTATCAAAAAAAAAAAAAAAATGCAGGGGAGAAATTGCAAAGAGTTCTGGCACAACTTTGTCATACGCTGAGACCTAAAAGATTGCCAGATTAACCAGGCGTGGTGTGTGCCTCAAATCAATGCAAGGTGAAACCAACCTTTGATGATACAGATCAGCCTCCTTCAGACTAGCATACAACAATTAGACGTGTGCAGAATAGTCTCTCTCACACAAACACATTCATCCAAAGTTAGGCAATATTTTTATATTGGGGGGGAATGCAAACATCACGACTTTCTCCCTGGTGGCTCCCTGCTCTGGAATGCCCCCCACTTCCTGGGAAATGCAAGTGAAATGGAAGCTTTTGTTATTCCAGTGCCAAGTAAAAAATTCAACCATTGGCCCTGGGCTTTCGTGAGTTATTTCAGTAGTGTAGTGGGGAGGCTCCAGGGAAGGTTGCCCCAGGCGTAAAATTGTTAGGGGTGCAAAATTTCAACACCCGCTGCTGCCTCAGTACAGCTCCACCTTCCATCACTGGGCTCCGTTGAAAATGGCTTCTCCATGCAAACCAGGAAGTGACCTCTCCAGACAACGAAACAACTTATTTTCTTATCTCCGTGGTTGCGATCTCCTGGGTGATGTGGACGCTGTTAGGCAGTTGAATGCTCATGTGTATTCCATCCATTTCCCTCACTCCTACCCACTCTCCACGCAGTCCCGGGTGCAGGCAACCCACGCTATGCCACTGAATTATTTGGTACTACTGGTGGTGCTGCAACATGAAGAGCCCATGTCATGGCTCCCTGGGGTGTATTTTAAGGAGGCATTGCATTTTGTCTGCCTTTACCATTGTATTCAAATCTGCTTTTTATAATTTTACGGCATTGCAGCTCACCCTGTTTTGTGGTATTGCAACTCATGACCTTCATACGATGAAGAACAGACTAGAAGTCTTCTTATATAGTAAATAAGTACATGTTTTAAAATTAGCAGTAATGTCACGTTCACACCAGACATTTGCAGCACAAGCACACACCCCAGATAATTCTGGGAATCATAGTTTACCCCTCACAGAGCTATGGTTCCCTTTCCATTAATAAACTACAGTTCCCAGGGTTCTTTGGGAGGAGGCATGTTCTTTTTTGGGGGGAGGAGTAAGAGAGCAGCTGATTTTCTTAGTGAACAAGCCCTAAGGGCAAGTTTTCTGTGGTCTGTCGGGCAGTACTATTTTTCCTAGTACGCAAACTGCTTTGCGTACATCATCTCAGGGGTAAAGTAGATATGGCATTTAATGTGAGTATTTAACAAGCCTTGTTTTATTCTTTAAATAGTGCTATGTGTGTTTGTCAGGAAATGGGTGATCAGAATCAGGACCATGCTGTATTGGGAAGGGGCTTTAACCCTTTCCCCCATGACACAACCACCGCTTGCAAGTACCCAGCCCCCCATCAGAGACCAAGCTGCTATTTGTCCTAGTAGGGAAGTTCCCATAGGCACCGATAACAAGTAAAGAGCTTCTTTGCAGAGGCAGAGGTGGGGAGGATTTTCATTGGCACCCTAACACGAGGCTTAAGACTTTAAGCTCTCTCCTCCCACATTCTTCAGTTCTGCAGCTGCTATTTAAAGAACCAAAACCAGGAACATGAAATGCTTGCCTGAAATTAAACACCACATCTAGTTTGGCCCTCAATAGGCCCTAAAAGAACTCTGGAAGTCCTATGCCCATAGGACAGGTTGCATCCTAAGTACTGGAATACAGAACCATTGAATAGTTGAGTTGGAAGGGACCCAATGGGACATCTAGTATGGTGGCTGCAAGTGTTTTATGTTAATATGTTGTAGGGGCTGACGCTGAAAGAATGTTCACCTGAGGCCACCCAGGAAGCAAATGGCCAAGTTCATAGGCTCATTCCCATAACCACTACACTGGGACATAGAATCATAGAATCATAGGGTTGGAAGAGACCACAAAGGCCATCCAGTCCAACCCCCTGCCAAGCAGGAAACACCATCAAAGCATTCCTGACAGATGGCTGTCAAGCCTCTGCTTAAAGACCTCCAAAGAAGGAGACTCCACCACACTCCTTGGCAGCAAATTCCACTGCCGAACAGCTCTTACTGTCAGGAAGTTCTTCCTAATGTTTAGGTGGAATCTTCTTTCTTGTAGTTTGAATCCATTGCCCCGTGTCCGCTTCTCTGGAGCAGCAGAAAACAACCATTCTCCCTCCTCCATATGACATCCTTTTATATATTTGAACATGGCTATCATATCACCCCTTAACCTTCTCTTCTCCAGGCTAAACATACCCAGCTCCCTAAGCCGTTCCTCATAAGGCATCGTTTCCAGGCCTTTGACCATTTTGGTTGCCCTCCTCTGGACACATTCCAGCTTGTCAGTATCCTTCTTGAACTGTGGTGAACATCTTCTCTGTTTTGTACGTATAGTTGGAAGGCAACTGTCACAGTTGTGGGCAAATTCAGCATGCCTACAGCCCAGGTGTTGTCATTGTATTTTTAATTGTCGTTACATTGCACTATATGTCAGAGGGACTCAGGTGGCACTGTGGTCTAAACCACAGAGCCTAGGGCTTGCTGATCAGAAGGTCAGTGGTTCGAATCCCCACGACGGGGTGAGCTCCCGTTGTTCGATCCCAGCTCCTGCCAACCCAGCAGTTCAAAAGCACAAAGTGTAAGTAGATAAATAGGTACTGCTCCGGTGGGAAGGTAAACGGCGTTTCTGTGCGCTGCTCTGGTTCGCCAGAAGCGGCTTAGTCATGCTGGCCACATGACCCGAAAGCTGTCTGTGGACAAACGCCGGCTCCCTCAGCCAATAAAGCGAGATGAGCTCCACAACCCCAGAGTCGTCCACGACTGGACCTAATGGTCAGGGGTACCTTTACCTTTACCTATATGTCAAAGGAGTTTGAGGGAGTAAAAATGAAAGGGAACAGGCAAATCGCCTTAATGGAAATTAGGAGTTTGTGGACAGGGGTGGCTGCCCACAAAAGTGCCTGAAAGTTTGGCAGCAACCACCATGCCCTAGGAAGGCTTAAAGGTATGTGTTAAGCATAGGGTTTCCCCCCATTTATCAGGGCGCAGCTGGATGGGAATATTGCAAGGGATGAAGAGTTCAGCTAACTAGTCCCACTAGCGGAAACCCACCCAAAGACACCCGCTAGTGCAGTGGGGCTGTTCCCGAAAGGATGGGGAGGAAGAGGGAAAGGGTCTAAAGAGTGGTATTCATTATGGAGGAAAGTATTTCAAATTGTAGGGAAAGGGAGAACCTTTTTGAAAAGAGGATGGAAATATGCATGTGGTTCTAATTGCCCAATCAAAGGGGATGTAAATATCAAAATAAATAAGTAGAAAGCAACTGCACGCTTTAATTGGATGGGACAGCTTAATTGGTTTTAATGGACGGGACAGCTTAATTGCATTTTATTATTTTGCACAAGACACCTTCTGCATCAAAGGCCGAGGCATAAATTAAGTCAGTCAGTGAATAAATATGTATGAGATTTGGTGGAGTTGCTGTGATACGTGTAACAAAGAATGCACTGTGGCCTCTAATTGGTGACCACATGTATGAGAGAGAAAGAGAGGGAGGGAGGGAGAGAAGGAAGCGTGTTCATTAGCCAATGTCTGACATGCACCAGCATGAAGGGAATTCTTCATTTTCCAGCAATGCCACCTGCAGGCTGCTGTTGTTTTTCTGTTGCAGAAGCCAACAAGTGAAAGACTGCAGCTGCCTGCCTGATGCTGTCTTCAGATTGCATTATGCCCATGAGTAAACAGCTCAAATACCTTTTCAGTTTACTTCAGTAATATATTATCTTCTCTGGAAGCATTCAGATCCAGGATGAAAAGCAGTTTCATGGCACACACACACACACACACACACCTGCCCCCTGTGGGCCTGCCAAACATTAACTAAGGTGTGGTAAAAATATGAATTGAGAAGTCTCACCTCAGCCGCAAAGTTATTGGATACACTTAGGGAAAACAAATCCCTGAAATGGAAGGTGGGCATTAATAATATTGGCCTACAGGACTGTTGTAATGATTACGTGATATGTGAGTGCTTATATATATACACTGGTTTCTTTATTTTATTAAGAATGTTGCCCACAGTCATGTTCTCATAAGGAAGAGAGCCCTGGCTTCAAAAACTTTGTGTGCAAGAAAGGTTCTGCATTCAGAATCTGAATTCAGGTGTCAGTGTTGACATTTTACGATCGGAACATAAAGAACGTAAGAAGGGTTGTCACAAAATGCCTGCAGGAAGCCTGTAAGCAGGACATGAGCACAACAGCAATCTGCCCGCCTGCGATTCCCAGCCATTGATGCCTTTGCCACACCTTTTTTTTCCACCCAATCCTTCTAAATCATCCATCAGAGGTTGATGGATTGATCCAACAGCCTCCTCCGCCATGAATTTGTCTGATCCTCATTGGAGCCATCCAAGTCGGTGGCCACCACTGCCTCCTGGGGGAGCAGTTTCCAAAGTTTAGCTATACACTGTGTGAAGAAGTATGTTCCTTTATCTGTCCTGAATCTTCCAGCCTTTGGCTTCATGGGGTCTCCACAGGTTGAAGCAAAAGAGGGAGAGGAACTCTTCTCTATCCACTTTCTCTATGCCACGCATGATTTTATAGAATTCTTTCATGTCACCTCTTACCTTTTCTGTAAATGGATAAGTCCCAAATGCTGCAACCTTTCCTCATGGAGATCTTGTCCCATCCCCTTATTCACTTCTAGGGTAAAACTGGATTTTGTTTGTTTGCAATATGGAAATTTGCAGATATTCATTTAGCTATGTTATACATTCATAGAACCAACCCCCATTAACCAAATGATACCCTCTTCTCCCTCCCCAAGTCAGATTGAGGGTTGGTGCATATATAGCATTGAAGCAGCGGTTGCTTTCTCTTGCATTTACTATGCAAAAGGGACATGGGTGGCACTGTGGTCTAAACCACTGAGCTTCTTGGGCTTGCTGATGGGAAGGTTGGCGGTTTGAATCCCCACGACGGGGTGAGCTCCCGTTGCTCTGTCCCAACTCCTGCCAACCTAGCAGTTCAAAAGCACACCAGTGCAAGTAGATAAATAGGTACCACTGTGGTTGGAAGGTAAACAGCATTTCCATGCACTCTGGTTTCCGTCACGGTGTCCCGTTGCGCCAGAAGCGGTTTAGTCATGCTGACCACATGACCCGGAAAGCTGCCTGTGGACAAACGCTGGCTCCCTCGGCCTGAAAGCGAGATGAGCGCCGCAACCCCATAGGCGCCTTAACTGTCTGGGGGTCCTTTACCTTTTTACCTTCATGCAAAAGGCAGACATAAACACCCCCTCTGCCAAACTTCAAACTGGCTGTCCACCTCCTTAATGTGTTAATGTGTTATGCATATCAATTTACTTAATGGGTGGAACAATCCTATGTTGGTGGTGGTGAGGTGTACTGGTGGAGCAATCCTCACATCCATTGCTCTGCCATTTCGCCATAGGCAAGTTGGGAAGTAGAGGTGGCCTTTTCCTCCCATTGACATCACCGGTGGAGTGTTCCACATGTGTACTTGGGGGTCTTCCAACAGTTTTTGCTACACTGGTGTATCTCCATCTCTGCCGGCTGAGAGGCACTTACGCTGCTCCCTATGGCCCATCAACTGGCTTTTCCGTGTGGTTTGGAGGTTCATCCATCACTTTAAAATTAAAATAAAACATAACAGGGTTCCTCCCATGAACTTCCAAATTTTCAGATGTTTGACAGTCACACCCCGTGGTGGAAAAGCCACCGCCCACTTGCCACCTGGGTGGATCTGTGAGGAAGCACATTTGTTCCTTCCTTACTGGTGACCTTACATCACCCAAGCGTATGTCTTTCACAACTGTGAAGCTCTTAATGGTAGGTGGCACTACATTTATCACAATTAAATGGAGCAAAGATCTAACCAGGGGCTCAGGTTGCCACTTCCAGGTCCTGGCTTACTGTTTCTGGAGGACAGAGCAGCCCTAAATAATATAGAATCTGACCACCCCAGCTGAGGAGGTACTTGATATCACAAAGAAAACATTCCATGTCCTGCTACATCTCAAAACTTTGAGAAAACCACAATCTCTCCCCTGCACCCAATTTTTAAAACAAGTTTCTAGCACCCACGGTTACAAAACATGCTTGAAAATGTATTGATGCTATGGGACAACAAGCAAGGAAGCTTAGGAAGACCATGCTCCCTCTGTAGGATTTTTTGGGGGGTTTTAATAATAATAAAAACTAGACAGTCAAGAACAGATAAAACAAAGGTATATCAGATGTAGACGTATTCTGAACTGGTTTCAACCTCCCACTGCTTTGGCGTAACACTGGTGTGCCAATACTCCTGACAATGTGCAATTTGGGCTGGATTGAGGAACATATTCTGTAGATTTCCTGTGAACTATGGGAAAGGCCAGAGTCAGTATTTGGGAGGTACTTTGCCCCCATCTCTCTCAACGAATGAGGGGTGAGAGAATCATCGTCATTGTCATTTAGTCATTCAGTCGTGTCCGACTCTTCGTGACCCCATGGACCAGAGCACGCCAGGCACTCCTGTCTTCCACTGCCTCCCACAGTTTGGTCAGACTCATGTTGGTAGCTTCGAGAACACTGTCCAACCATCTCATCCTCTGTCGTCCCCTTCTCCTTGTGTCCTCCATCTTTCCCAACATCAGGGTCTTTTCCAGGGAGTCTTCTCATCTCATGAGGTGGCCAAAGTATTGGCGCCTCAACTTCAGGATCTGTCCTTCCAGTGAGCACTCAGGGCTGATTTCCTTCAGAATGGATAGGTTTGATCTTCTTGCAGTCCATGGGACTCCCAAGAGTCTCCTCCAGCACCATAATTCAAAAGCATCAATTCTTCGGCGATCAGCCTTGTTTATGGTCCAGCTCTCACTTTCATACATCACTACTGGGAAAACCATAGCTTTAACTATACAGACCTTTGTCGGCAAGGTGATGTCTCTGCTTTTTAAGATGCTGTCTAGGTTTGTCATTGTCATGAGAGAATAGCCTGGAGAATAGAAGGTTAAGGGGTGATATGATAGCCATGTTCAAATATATCAAAGGATGTTTCCTGCTTGGCAGGGGGTTGGACTGGATGGCCCTTGTGGTCTCTTCCAACTCTATGATTCTATGATTCTATGCAAATCAACAAAGTGTATTTAATTCCCTACCCCCCAGCTACAGACACCAGTAATTCATGTTAGCAACACTTCGCAATAGAGACTTGCACTTCCTGAAAGCCAGTGGTGGCTGGTCCATTCAGACAAATTGGGCACTGCTCCACCAACCTCAGTCAGACCCAGCTGCCCTTCTTTCTTAAACCCGGTCCAGGGGGCAGTCCCGGCTGTCAGCATCCTCCTTCTTTGTCTCAGAGGAGGATAAGCACCAAAGTAGCACTGGGTGGCTTTGCCTGTCATTTCACCTACTAATACGATCTCTGCTTTCTGCCCCTTGGTTCCAAGGGCACCAACCGCCACTGTCCGAACCCCAAAGCAAAAGGGCAGGCTTGCTGGATCCTGCACTGCCTTCTTGATCCAAAGATTTTCCCGGCCTGGACAGCCACTGATACAGTGCTATATTGCTTCTTCCTTTGCTCCACAGCCAGTCTTTATGAAACTATATTTACATCTATTTGAGACTTTGGAGCAGCAAACCTGAGCAGCAGATCTAGTAAACCTCTGAATACCAGTCACTGTCAGATTATATTTTGCAGTTAATTCACAATTAATGACATAATTACCGAGCAATTCCAAGCAACATATAATTTTATAATTTATTTGTTCTTTTAACAGATTATTCTAACCCTCACAGCCTTTAAATTTTTATAAAAAAAAATCCTTCCAGTAGCACCTTAGAGACCAACTAAGTTTGTTCTTGGTATGAGCTTCCATGTGCATGCACACTTCTTCAGATACACTGAAACAGAAGTCGCCAGACCCTTATATATAGTGAGAGAGTGGGGAGGGGTATTACTCAGAAGGGTGGTGGGAATGGGCGATTGGCTGATAGGTGTGGAAAACCTGTTGACTACTGCAATTGGTCTTACAGGGAAAGGCAAGGGGTGAGATGGCTAAAGATAGTTTTGTCATGTATAATCAGATAAGAATCCAATGTCTTTTTTCAGACCAGGTCTCTCCATGGTTTTAAGTTTGGTAATTAGTTGCAATTCAGCCATTCCCACCACCCAGGGCTGCAATCTCATGCAGTACCCTAAAATGTGTGTTTTTGGGTACGTGCCAGCATGGCTCCCCCAAAAATGCATCTTTTGGTTTCCATGATCTCACACTAGTCATGTCACTCATGCAAGAGCACAGGTGAGAAGATGCGTGCCTCAGTTTTGGGAGGGTATGTTTCAAAATCTAAGCTGTTTGGGTTTAAAACTGAAGCCAGAAAATGTGTCGCTCTGGCAAGTTTTGTCTGTGTGATGTCTTCCTAGCTATCACTTTTCCTGGAGATCACTTGATGTTGGGTCTCTGTTATGCACTGAGCTGAATCCTAGAACAGTAGGATCCAGAATGCAGCAGTCTGATTGGTCCTAGAACAATAGGATCCAGAATGCAGCAGTCTGATTGGTCTGCAGGAGCCACTCAATCAGGCTCCTGGAGGAGGTGAATCCGCAACCTGATTGGCATACAGGAGTAGCCTGGATTTAGCCAATCACGTGGGGCCCATTGTGTAAAGAATGTATATACGGCAGACATTTTGGGGAAAGATTCATTCCTTGCTACTATGAGCTGAATAAAGAGCATGAAATTGACACTTGACTCCGAATGCATTTCAGTCTCTCTGGAAGCTGCCACTGATTTATCACTGCTGCTTCTTTTTCTCTAGGGAATTCCCTCTCTAGACACCTCCTGTAGCTTCCTTGTGATCTGCAACACACACATTCATCTCACCGTTGGGTCACTTCCAATGCAGAAATGCTGTGAAGGCATCTTTGGGTGTCAACACCTTCCTAAAACAAGAGAGTAGGTGTGATCCCCGAGGGTTCCGCCCAAGTGAAGTGTCAGTTCTCTGTTCAATTAAATGCTTCTTTCTCCTTTCGTTAAAGGACTAATGGGCAATCTTGCTTGCCTATGTATTCATGTTGCCATCAATCTTTCATGCTCTGTTCGCTACATTTGGTAAGCTTTTGGATGCTTTCGCAGTCTGGAACAGCTCCCGTTTCAGTGTATCTGAAGAAGTGTGCATGCACACGAAAGCTCATACCAAGAACAAACTTCGTTGGTCTCTAAGGTGCTACTGGAAGGAATTTTTTGATTTTATATTTTGTTTTGACTATGGCAGACCAACACGGCTACCTACCTGTAACTGCAACATCTCCTATGCGCTTCTTCAGCAATGCTCAGTTTGTGTGGGGGTGCAAATTGGCCCATCTCCAAATACGGTGACTGTAGCTTTGTAGCAATTGACAGAATTGCAAGTGGGCCTTTTCAAGTCTCCATGCTCAAAAGAATTCCTTCTGCAAAGCTCTATTAATCATGGATGTGCATCATCATCATTTTATTATTTAAACCCCACCCATCTGACTGGGTTTCCCCAGCCACTCTGGGCGGCTCCCAGCATTTCAGTTCTTCAGATTCCCTTCCTGTGAAAGTTAGTTCTTTTACATGGATCTGCACTACCCTTCTGTCTTCATTTAGCTTCCCTGCAATCTCCCCCCACCCCCAATAACACACCTTGGATACCCTTGTCACCCAACGGTCCAACTGACTTCCTAGCTTGTCTCCTATTACTAATGTATGTAAAGATTTGGTGGTGGTGGTGGTCTTAATGTTTTTAGCCATGTGCTTCTCAAATTCTTTCCCCCTTCTTTCCTTTGCATCCCTTGTTGTCTGTTAGCATTGTTTTTGGCAAAGTTTGTGGTCTTCTTTGTTCTCGTTTCGGCAAGACTTCCATTTTCTGAAGGAAGCCTTTTTGCCCATGACAGCTTCCTTGACTGTGCTTATTATCTATGCTGGCGTATTCTTGGCCCTGAAGGCAGCAAGCATTTTTAACCTAATCATAGAATATTAGAGTTGGAAGAGACCACAAGGGCCATCCAGTCCAACCCCCTGCCAAGCAGGAAACACCATCAAAGCATTCCTGACAGATGGCTGTCAAGCCTCCGCTTAAAGACCTCCAAAGAAGGAGACTCCACCACACTCCTTGGCAGCAAATTCCACTGTCCAACAGCTCTTATTGTCAGGAAGTTCTTCCTGGTGTTTAGGTGGAATCTTCTTTCTTGTAATTTGAATCCATTGCTCCGTGTCCGCTTCTCTGGAGCAGCAGAAAACAACCTTTCTCCCTCCTCAATATGACATCCTTTTATATATTTGAACATGGCTATCATATCACCCCTTAACCTTCTCTTCTCCAGGCTAAACATACCCAGCTCCCTAAGCCGTTCCTCATAAGGCATTGTTTCCAGGCCTTTGACCATTTTGGTTGCCCTCCTCTGGACATATTCCAGCTTCTTGAACTGTGGTGCCCAGAACTGGACACAGTATTCCAGGTGAGGTCTGACCAGAGCGGAATACAGTGGTACTATTACTTCCCTTGATCTAGATGCTATACTCCTATTGATGCAGCCCAGAATTGCATTGGCTTTTTTAGCTGCTGCATCACACTGTTGACTCATGTCAAGTTTGTGGTCTACCAAGACTCCTAGATCCTTTTCAAGTGTACTGCTCTCAAGCCAGGTGTCACCCATCCTGTATTTGGGCCTTTCATTTTTTTTTGCCCAAGTATAGTACTTTACACCTGTTTCTGGTCAGGAATGTTGGTCCCAATTTCCAGCACGTGGCTTAGAAGTAACCATCTCAGCCACTACTTTCTCCTGCCCTAAACTTGGGTTACTAGACCTTGGGGCAAAAGAAAGAGGAGGCAGTTACTGATTGAGCCCAGGATGGTACTTACGAAGATATGGGTTCATTTCTCCTGCCCTAGAGCAAGCACTACAACAACAATGCTGATAAACACACAGTCATTTTGCCCTACTATCACCAAATTTGACTTTTTAGCTGGGACAGAGAAATCAGAACGCCAGTTACTGGGAGGGCTATTTCATTTCTGCTTCAAAGTTCCAAAATGGGTGAGGCTTGATGTGACTTTATAAAATCCGCATGAAAATTAATGCAAATAGCATTCTTTCTGACTACTGTTGCTTGTAGTGTGGGTGAATAGATAAAGTAGAACAGGCAGATTGCATTGTTGAGTTGGAGACTTAGTGAAAGACACTCTGCTGTGATTTATAGCCTTTCAAACACTGTTTATGCACACCTTCTGTTTATAATATTTGGCTTTAGGGACATTCATATGCTAAAGCAAGTTGTCATGCTGGTAAAGATTGCTTATATTTGAACTAAGTTGAACTAAGGTTTCTGGGCCAATAGCTGTGTGTTTAAATGTGTGTGTTTATATCTGCCTATCACAGTATAATTTCAATAGCTGTGTGTTTATATCTGCCTATCACAGTATAATTTCAATAGCTGTGTGTTTATATCTGCCTATCACAGTATAATTTCAATAGCTGTGTGTTTATATCTGCCTATCACAGTATAATTTCAATAGCTGTGTGTTTATATCAGCCTATCACAGTATAATTTCAAAATTTGGTAGATGTTGATGTTCTTCAACGAATTTTAACCAGAGTGAAGTTCACCACCCCTCGGGGGGGTCAA
This sequence comes from Lacerta agilis, assembly GCF_009819535.1. Lineage (NCBI taxonomy): Eukaryota > Metazoa > Chordata > Lepidosauria > Squamata > Lacertidae > Lacerta > Lacerta agilis. Next base: position 6,332,601 of record NC_046313.1, on the reverse strand, counting down.
CCTTATGCTTCAGTAAATAAAAGTCTTAGAGAAGAAGTGTCTGGAAACTGTGAGTTGCGTGTCAAGGTCCCCAAGCCACCCCCCAATAAATTCACACTTCAGACATAATTTTTGTTTGGGTTTTTGGCAATAATTTAGGCCACAACTTTATTAAAATACAAATTATGTGAGTGGTTGCGCAGGCATTGGTTCTGACTAGCTGTCCGGTCAGCGGCGGGGAGATCCCATCCGGGGAGAGATATGGAGGCTGGGGGCAGAGCCCTCCCCCTCCCCAGGGGTTCCCAGGGGCTCCTGCGTGGCCCTGTCCCCCGACAGGGGTTCAGACAAAAGCAATGTCGAGCCCCTGGCTTCCTTTAATGGAATTCCCTACACCGTCATCATTTGGAGGGGCGACCACCCCTCCAATCACAATGAACAAATGCCTAACCGCCAACCTTACAAGTTGTGACTAGTTGCTACTGCAGTAGGCGAAAACCAGGTGGCCACAGCCAATCAGCCAAATGGAAAAAATTCCTACTGGGCCCCTGCCTCAAAAGCAGACGACCCCATGACAGGCAGTTGCAAGGTCAAACAGAGGCCTAAGAAAACAAAGGGCGGGAAGGGCAGGTGATCTGAAGGACGCAGCCAAGAGAAAGATCTCCCTGCGTGCCAGAGTATAAAAAAGGATGCTGGGCTGTCCATCACAAATGGCAACATACAAATTCCCCCAGCAACACCACAATGACCTATACAAGCTGTGGCCAGCCAACTATCCCGCCCAGCTGCAAGGGAGGTGGACTACCAGCCCCGACCGCAACACGTGCTCTCCCTGAGGAGAACCCGATTTGGTGTTTGTTAATGGTTGTTCAAGAATATTCACATTGAGAATGTTTTCCATACAAAAGAATATAGAGATGTGTGACATTTTAAAAATCTTCACAGTTTGAGGCAATGTCCTCTTCAAAATTATCAACATGGGTGTTATCCCTGAAAGAATCAAAACCGTCAGTCAGTAGTTCAAATATTATAAATGTTGTTCTGTGGTTTCATGGCCCATTGGAAGATAAGAGAACCAGCTGCAAAGCAGGAGCCCACCGTGAAGAAAAATCGATGGCGGCCATGGAAGAACATGATGAATGAATAGGTACTCAAAGACCTACAGTGAACCGTCAGCCTAGAGTGTCCAGGGTTGCATCACTTCAGTGAGTTTCTTCATGCACGTAACAAGGAGAGGTCAATGACGGGACAGACTAGAAATTTATTTAATAGCTGTTGCCTTCTCCGGTGGTGCCATTTTGTCTGGAGTACAGCAATGCAACCGATGGTTGCTAGGCAGCCATAAGAAATGTTTCTCCAGGCCCATCAAAATGGCTGAAACTTATGCCAAGAGCATGTGCGTGTGTATTGCCTACTTAATGTTCTTGCATTATCCCTGGAGGGAGCCCATTCAAGACCTATAATTCTCCCTGGCTTGGGGCACTTGTGTCACAAAGAAAGGGGAGGTCAGGCTGCAAATCACTGAGCTGTCTCAGGTGGAAAAAAAATGAAGTACTACATGTTCAAATCATAGCTCACCTTGCAGGCTATTATTGTATTAACATTATTATGCCATACTCAGTGCCTCAAAAATCGAAACATGTGGAATTTCCCAACAGGGTGGTGGTGCTGCAGTAAATTGTCCCAATACAAGTCACTGTGTGTGATCAGTTCTATGGTTTGTCACACAGGACTTCCTCGGTCCATGAAACAAGGCTAAACAGAGATCTAGGTAGAAACTGAGTTATTATAGCTCTTCCTTTATAAAGCTTGAGCTACACTACAACTTTTTCATAAGGTACTAATTTTCTACGTATATGAAGTTCTTTTTAATATTCAAAAAATAATTCATATTCGGAAATTTGATCTCCCTGCCCTGAAAACCTTGGGATGCGGGAGAAATTTGGTTTCGCGAGCATTGAAATGAGAAAGTGCTTAATCCACTTTTTTTTATAACCAGTACAAGGACTGAAATACAATTATCCACCGAACTTTGCCCTTCTCCAAATTTGGCTATGCAATTTGCCAGCCGAACAGTGTGTACAAAAAAAGCGTATTTTAGGGGGAAGTTTGCATAAAAACACATACATGGAATTAGTGCACAGAAACGTGGATAACTGAATTTAGAATGGGGGAAGAGAGAAAGATTCCTCATCCCTACTGTACTCTGCAGTACTGCACTCCAGGATGGCCTCAGAGCAATGAAGCTTGGCCCAAAAAGAGCATCCCCAAATGGGCAAACTAGTGGACACCATGCGGGGGGTGGTTGTTAAACAGAGAGGAGTAATCCCACAGAAATGCATGGCCTTTTTCCAGATATAAAAGATTGGCAAAATAAGTTCCAGGAATATGTGGAGATGGCTCAGTTGACTTACAGTCTAAGAGGAAACAACAGACAAGCCTTTGTGATAAAATGGGAGGAAATATAGAAGGTATCTACAAAGCATTAAGGATGTTATAAAGTCTATGGCGGCCTTTGAGTGACCCTAGAGTTGTAAATGGTGTATAACATAAGCTATGGCTAAGTTTAGACTTCGGAATGCTCTTGAAAGGATTGTTGTTGTTGTTGTTGTTGTTGTTGTTGTTGTTCAGTCGTTCAGTCGTGTCCGATTCTTTGTGACCCCATGGACCAGAGCACGCCAGGCACGCCTATCTTTCACTGCCTTCCGCAGTTTGGCCAAACCCATGCCAGTCGCCTCGAGAACACTGTCCAACCATCTCATCCTCTGTCGTCCCCTTCTCCTTGTGTCCTCCATCTTTCCCAACATCAGGGTCTTTTCTAGGGAGTCTTCTCTTCTCATGAGGTGGCCAAAGTATTTGAGCCTCAGCTTCAGGATCTGCCCTTCCAGTGAGCACTCAGGGCTGATTTCTTTAAGGACGGATATGTTTGATCTTTTTGCAGTCCATGGGACCCTCAAGAGTCTCCTCCAGCACCATAATTCAAAAGCATCAATTCTTCGGCAATCAGTCTTCTTTATGGTCCAGCTCTCACTTCCATACATTACTACTGCGGAAACCATAGCTTTAACTATATGGACCTTTGTTGGCAAGGATACAAAAGATAATTTAATAGCGTCGAGTACATTCGCTTATAGAAAATGAGTGTTCATCAGGAAAAGATAGGAAGTCTAATCATTGTGATTAATGTTCCTTTTTTTCTTTTTTGTATGTTGTTTATGTTGATATGGGTTAATGTTTATAATTTAGGTAATTTTATACTCTTTTTTATTATATTATTATTATTAGCATTTTTACTATCACTATGCATATGAGGAAGCAAAGAAAAGAGAACCATTGAAAGACAAATCACATATGGGAATGTACATATACAGGTGAAACTCAAAAAATTAGAATGTCGTGGAAAAGTCCATTTATGCAAGCAATTGTTTTCATTAGCTACTGGAGTTTAATATATGAGATAGACTCATGACATGCAAAGCGAGATATGTCAAGCCTTTGCTTTTTATAGTTGTGGTGATTATGGCGTGCAGCTGATGAAAACCCCAAAGTTGAAATTGTTAATTTAGGGTTCTCATCAGCTGTACGCCATAATCATCACAATTAAAACAAATAAAAGGCTTGACATATCTCGCTTTGCATGTCATGAGTCTATCTCACATATTAGTTTCACCTTTTAAGTTGAATTACTGAAAGAAACGAACCTTTCCACGATATTCTAATTTTTCGAGTTTCACCTGTACTTTATTAATCTGTATAGTGGAACAAAAAATGTACAACATGTATGATACATTGGTGGATGTATGAAGTTGAAAAAATATAATAAAGGAAGAAAAATTTAAAAAAGAAAGAAATGCATGGCCTTTTACGCCCACAGAGGGGGCAAAATGTAGAACCTAGCAGGCTTGCTCATCCTTGGGGACTTTCGCCAGTGTGGTGTAGTGGTTAAGAGTGGTAGACTCGTAATCTGGTGAATCGGGTTTGCGTCTCCCCTCCTCCACATGCAGCTGCTGGGTGACCTTGGGCTAGTCACACTTCTCTGAAGTCTCTCAGCCCCACTCACCTCACAGAGTGTTTGTTGTGGGGGAGGAAGGGAAAGGAGAGTGTTAGCCGCTTTGAGACCCCTTCGGGTAGTGATAAAGCGGGATATCAAATCCAAACTCTTCTTCGCTTACTCACATTCTGCAGAACCCATTCTTAATTACACTGTGCTCCTTTTGTATGAGAAGTGTTGAGTGCTTTATAAACATTAATTAATTTGTGCAGCCTCCCTGAGAGACAGGTTAACATTAGAATGGGTGGCGAACTGGAGACAAAGCAACTTGCCTGGTGTAAAGTAGAAATAAAGTCAAAGAAATGGATTTAGAAGTTTGCCCCGTGCTATCAATCAGGTTTCAAAGGGGGTGGGGGAAGCGCTATATATTCCAGCCAGGTGGTTATTATTATCAATATTATTCATTACATTTGTATACCGCCCTTCGTCCGGGGATCACAAGGTGGTTTACAACATAGAAATACAAAATGAGAACACAAAATTGGGTGCACAAAATAAGAAAACAGGTATAGTTGGAAGGTATTGTAAGTGGAAACAGTCCCTTCTAGATAGGGGTGAGGGATAGATTAAATTCAGCTCATATATAAAGGCATACGTAGCAAAATCGCACTTATCTTTTAGAATCATAGAGTTGGAAGAGACCACAGGGGCCATCCAGTCCAACCCCCTGCCAAGCAGGAAACACCATCAAAGCATTCCTGACAGATGGCTGTCAAGCCTCCGCTTAAAGACCTCCAAAGAAGGAGACTCCACCACACTCCTTGGCAGCAAATTCCACTGCCGAACAGCTCTTACTGTCAGGAAGTTCTTCCTAATGTTTAGGTGGAATCTTCTTTCCTGTAGTTTGAATCCATTGCCCCGTGTCCGCTTCTCTGGAGCAGCAGAAAACAACCTTTCTCCCTCCTCTATATGACATCCTTTGATATATTTGAACATGGCTATCATATCACCCCTTAACCTTCTCTTCTCCAGGCTAAACATACCCAGCTCCCTAAGCTGTTCCTCATAAGGGATCGTTTCCAGGCCTTTGACCATTTTGGTTGCCCTCCTCTGGACACGTTCCAGCTTGTCAGTATCCTTCTTGAACTGTGGTGCCCAGAACTGGACACAGTATTCCAGGTGAGGTCTGACCAGAGCAGAATACAGTGGTACTATTACTTCCCTTGATCTAGATGCTATACTCCTATTGATCTAAACAGCAGGAGAACTGAAACAGGGGCATCCTTCAAAATTTGCGTTTCTCTGAATTTTGCGATGCAGTTCTCCAACCAACCGACATTTTTAAATATGCATGCACTGTGGGAAAACATGCATTAAAATGAACATGTTAGCGAAAAGAACGAACAAAGTGCATTTCATTAGGGAACTGTTCTTGCAAAAATGTATCAAATTACAGAAAACTGCTTATTAGGAGAACACCACACTAAAATACTGATGAATTTTCATGAGGAGTTTAAAAAATATACATTTGCAGATTTAGGGCAGTGCCGACAGTTGCCCCGCACAGGGCACTGAGCCAAAGGGCCCAAAACAATAATAATAATTTCTGGTTTGCAAATAATGTGAAGTTTCAGTGAGTCTGTTGAAAAAAAGGAACTGTACCAAAATAAATTATTCTGAAAATAAGATGTATCGGGGGCGGGGGGGAGCATATTTTCTTCGCTCAGGGCACCATATTAGAAGGCACTCTTCTGTTCTGCCACCACTTTCCATTCTTGGTAACATGGTTGTAGAGGCATCATTGAAACTATTCTCTGTAATTCTATAACAGCTTGGTATGGTACAGCCTCCAAGAGAGACAAAAAAAGGCTCCAACGAGCTGTAAGAATTGCAGAAAGGGTAATTGGTGTTAGCTTGCCTTCAATAGAGACAATTTATGCTGCCCGAGTTAGGAAGAGAGCAGAGAGAATTGTAGCAGATCCTTTACATCCCGGTCATCATCTGCTTGATTTACTTCCATCTGGACGTCGCTACAGGACTTCATATACAAAATCGGCCAGGCACAAGAATAGTTTTTCCCCTTGTGCCATTAAATTGTTAAATTCGTTGTTGTATAGCTGAAGGGGATGTCAATTATGGGTGGGGTTTCTTTGCTTCTTTGTATTGTGAGCGGAACAGTGTCTGTATGTTTACATTGCAATGTAGCCGAAACAAATTCCAAGTGATTGGCCAATAATAAATTATTCATATTCCTATTCCTATAATAAATTATTCCTATATTACCAAAGTCCATCCCTGGTGGCAGCCGGTTCTTCCCAACTCTCACTGATTGTTTAGCAGCTGGAGATGTTAGTGATTAGACCCAGAACCTCTTGCATGCAGATTGTGTGTTCTGCTACCAAACTAGCGGTCCTCCCCATTGGTACAAACCAGTGAAGCTATCAGCAGGAGGGTGAGTCGTTCACAGGCACAACACATGTGTTGCATGAAGACAGTCTTAGATTCAGCCCCTAGTAGCTCCAGTGTTAAAGAGAAGATGAAGAATCGGGCAGTAGGTGATAGAGAGATGTCTCCCTGGGACCCCAGAGTGTTGCTACCAGACAGAGTACATCGCATTGAGATAAGTAGGGGGAATACCTGAGCCGGCAGGTGACCTTGAGCAAGTCACCACCGCTCAGATTCTGTTCCGAGAATACTTTTTAATTCCTTGGAAGGGAGAAGCACTTTCATGAGCATCCTGCCCACACAAGCAGTGCAACGGAGCAGTAAACACATCCATGAGAGACATACAATGGTTTTATTGTGCCAGTGGATTGTCAGAACCAGCTATCATTCTAGCCTACCTCACAGGGTTGATTAATTTCAGTTTTACAAGTCTTTTGTAAATTTATTTCTTAGTATTTGTGTGTCAAGTGGAAACAAATTCTAAACAACACATTGGTACACGTAGACCTTAAGACTTCAATACTTAATTAGCAGAAGAAGGAAGAATTTCCGATATAGGGCCTTGTCCTGGTGCTTTGTTTCCACTTGACACACAAATACTAAGAAATAAATTTACAAAGGACTTGTAAAACTGAAATTAATCAAACCATTACTGTGGCCTGAGTTCTTGTTACTCCATTATTTCCTGCATCTATTCATCAAGAACTCCAACTTTTTGAGTTACCTCACAGGGTTGTCATGAGGATAATTTTAAAGCCCTTTGTGCACTGGGGAAAAAAGGCTATACAGTGGTACCTCGGATTGCGGACACGATCAGTTCCGGGGTGCCGTTTGCACCCCGGAAAGTCCTCAACCCTAGCGGAGCTTTTGCGCATGTGCAAAAGTGTGACATCGCGCTTCTGCGCATGCGCAGACCGTGTGGAGTGCTTCTGCGTGCGCACGTGGCGAAACCCAGAAGTAAACACTTCCAGGGTTGCTGCGTTCGTAACCCGCTCCGTTCGCAACCCGCAGCGAACGCAACACGAGGTACGACTGTAGATTACTCTTAACCAGGGGTCGACAACCTAAGGCCCATGGGCCACAAGCGGCCCGTGGGAGTCGTTTAAGCGGCCCGGGAGCCGCCCCCAAACTGAGCCACCCGCTCAGCAAGTCCCCGCACATGGCGCTAAACCAGCGCAGTACGGCGCAGGGGACTTGCTTTCGCGGCGCCGGAAATCGCAGATGCGGAAAATCGCGTCTGCGCAGATGCAGACGCCGGAAATTGCAGGCGCGCGTGGGATCCGGCCCACAGAGGGATCTCCGCTGGAGTTAACCGGCCTAGTCAAGGTAAATCTTGCCGACCCCTGCTCTTAACAATAGCTATATGAATGCTAAGAAGTAAACCTGGAGTACAGAGGTCCCTGATGTTGGGAAAGATGAAGGGCACAAGTAGAAGGGGACGACAGAGGATGAGATGGTTGGACAGTGTTCTCGAAACTACTAACATGAGTTTGGCCAAACTGCGGGAGGCAGTGAAGGATAGGCGTGCCTGGCGTGCTCTGGTCCATGGGGTCACGAAGAGTCGGACACGACTGAACGACTGAACGACAACAACAACACAGAGGTCTGTGGAAGGAGACTAACATCTTTAGCAATTTCACAAACTCTCTCTCTCTCTCTCTCTCTCTCTCTCTCACACACACACACACACACCTATACTTCTGTAGTTCCACATTTTGAAAAAGTGGCCATTCTACAATGCATTGTCGAGCACTCATAAAACATTATTTTAAGCGAGTGCAGAAAGAAATCTTGATCTGGAGCAATTATATGAAATGAATGTCCTCTGCAGTCTTGTGCTTTAAAAAGAAAGAAAAGAAAAAACCCAGCAAACTGACAGTCTAATTACTATGAACCAAAGACAACCTAATAGGTCTTCCCACGCAATGTAGTTTATTTCGTGGTGGTTCATCATCGCTCCCAGTTTTAAAGGTATCTTGCCATGGGAGAACCTTCCGAGGGAGCTCTCCGAGAACTGTTGCATGGCCTAGAGCTCCCTCCAAAGGCTGTAAACATAATTGCATATTAAGGTCTGACAATGCATCTCATATTTTGAATACAGTTCTGCCTCCGAGTTTTTATAGTTCTCATTTGGACTATATAGAATCGTAGAATTGTAGAGTCGGAAGTGACTCTGAGAGTCATCCAGTCCAACCACCTGCTATGTAGGAACCTCAGCTAAATCATCCATGAACGGTGACCATTCACTCTCTGCTTAAAAACCTCCAGGGAAGGAGAGTCCACCACAGGGGACAGCAAACTTTTTTCAGCAGGGGGCCGGTCCACTGTCCCTCAGACCTTGTGGGGGGACTGGACTATATTTTGAAAAGAAAAACAAAAGAACGAATTCCTATGCCCCACAAATAACCCAGAGATGCATTTTAAATAAAAGCACACATTCCACTCATGCAAAAAACACGCTGATTCCTGGACCATCCACAGGCCAGATTTAGAAGGTGATTGGGCTGGATATGGCCCCCAGGCCTTAGCTTGCCTACCCATGGTCCACCACCTCTGGTGGGAGACTGTTCCACTGTCAAACAGCTCTTACTGTCAGAAAGTTCTTCCTGATGTTTACTTTTGTATACTTGCAGGAGCTAACAAAGGATTCCCCCAGATCTTGCATCATGCCACCAATGGATTCCACGCATTTTCTTAGCTTTACTTGTGTTTTAACTTATTAGGTGCACTCTAGAACATTTTAGTGCAGGGTGTTGTTGTTGTTCAGTCGTTCAGTCGTGTCCGACTCTTTGTGACCCCATGGACCAGAGCACGCCAGGCACCCCTATCCTCCACTGCCTCCCGCAGTTTGGCCAAACTCATGCCAGTCGCTTCGAGAACACTGTCCAACCATCTCATCCTCTGTCGTCCCCTTCTCCTTGTGCCCTCCATCTTTCCCAACATCCGGGTCTTTTCCAGGGAGTCTTCTCTTCTCATGAGGTGGCCAAAGTACTGGAGCCTCAGCTTCAGGATCTGTCTTTCCAGTGAGCACTCAGGGCTGATTTCTTTAAGGATGGATAAGTTTGATCTTTTTGTAGTCCATGGGACACTCAAGAGTCTCCTCCAGCACCATAATTCAAAGGCATCAATTCTTCGGCGATCAGTCTTCTTTATGGTCCAGCTTTATGGTACAGGGTAGACCCTAACAAATTTTGGTGTAGGTGTTAAATATAAGGTTTTTTTTTAAAAAAAATGTTTGTTCAATTGTTGTAACTCAGAACCGTCTTCTGCCTGGATTGTAATGTGTAATGTTGCCAAGCGACCAGAAAAATAATAATATTGCATTGCTTTTGAACCCCTGACAACAGCTTCAGAAATCAGCAGGGAAGCTTCCCACACCGCCAGAGATGGGGACAAGCATTATCACCTGCTTATGTGTGCAGATGAAGCTGCCATTATAAGCACCTGAGCAGGGGCTAATTCAAAAAGTTGGCATCCTAAACCATGTAGGGTGTGATTTCTCACTCCCCGGGCCCTATAGTCTCTGCTCCAAAATAAGCTAAATTGTAATTAAGGTCCTTAAACATGCATTATAGGGTTTTTTTATTATAAAAATCAATCAATCAGTACATTTTGTAAAGCATAAGAGATGACAGCGGATAATAAAGATGTTATGGGGGGAAATTATGTGATTTAAAGATGGAAATAAAAACGCGATTAAAAAATTAACTTTGCAGCGCAAATCCTATGCAGGTTTCCTCAGAAAGAAGACTCACAGAATTCAATGGGGCTTACTCCCAGGTAAGTATAGGGTTGCAGCATGAATCACAGTACACACAAAAAACAAAAAAAAAGAGAGCCTCTTGTTAGGCTGCCAGGAATGGACTTAAGAAGGCAGGAAGGCTGCAAGGGGTGTGTGTGTGAAAATATGAAGAGACAAGTTTGAGGTGTGTCAGGAATGATCTTCAATTGCAAAGCAGGGCAAGCCAGTTCTTGCTTTTGAAACGATGCCCCGGACACACCCCTTAGCTGTCTCAACAGCAGCCAAGCTGAACAGGAGGGGGGTTAAATGCAAGAGCGGCGGTGGTGGGGATACCCCCAATCAAATTGCTAAACATGACAGATAAAACAATTAGACAGGGGGAAGCGGGATAGAGGCGAGAAGACAGGCCGTGGGAAAGCAGAGGATTTGGGGCTCAGTGGAAGGTTTCTGGAGAGCGGTGCAAAAGACTTAGGCAGGAAACTGCATTAATGCGCTCTACGTGGGGCTACCCTTGAAGGTGACCCGGAAACTGCAATTAATCCAGAACGCGGAAGCTAGACTGGTGACTGGGAGTGGCCGCCGGGACCACATAACACCGGTCCTGAGAGATCTGCATTGGCTCCCAGTACGTTTCCGAGCACAATTCAAAGTGTTGGTGCTGACCTTTAAAGCCCTAAACGGCCTCAGTCCTGTATACCTGAAGGAGCGTCTCCACCCCCATCGTTCAGCCCGGACACTGAGATCCAGCGCCGAGGGCCTTCTGGCGGTTCCCTCACTGCGAGAAGCAAAACTACAGGGAACCAGGCAGAGGGCCTTCTCGGTAGTGGCGCCCGCCCTGTGGAACGCCCTCCCATCACAGGTCAAGGGAATAAACAACTACCTGACATTCAGAAAATACCTGAAGGCAGCCCTGTTTAGGGAAGTTTTTAATCCGTGATATTTTAAATGTATTTTAATATTTGATGGAAGCCACCCAGAGCTTCCATAACACCGGTCCTGAGAGATCTGCATTGGCTCCCAGTACGTTTCCGAGCACAATTCAAAGTGTTGGTGCTGACCTTTAAAGCCCTAAACGGCCTCAGTCCTGTATACCTGAAGGAGCGTCTCCACCCCCATCGTTCAGCCCGGACACTGAGATCCAGCGCCAAGGGCCTTCTGGCGGTTCCCTCACTGCGAGAAGCAAAACTACAGGGAACCAGGCAGAGGGCCTTCTCGGTAGTGGCGCCCGCCCTGTGGAACGCCCTCCCATCACAGGTCAAGGGAATAAACAACTACCTGACATTCAGAAAATACCTGAAGGCAGCCCTGTTTAGGGAAGTTTTTAATCCGTGATATTTTAAATGTATTTTAATATTTGATGGAAGCCACCCAGAGTGGCTGGGGAGACCCAGCCAGATGGGCGGGGTACAAATAAATTATTATTATTATTATTATTATTATTATTATTATTATTATTATTATTCCTTGTCATACCATTGGCCCAGAACTCAGTGTTGTCTATATGGATCAGTCACAGCTCTCCAGGGTTTCAGACCAAGATTTTTTCCCAGTCCTCGCTGGAAACGGCAAAGGACCTGGAACCTTTTGCTTGGTGATCTATGGAGCTATACTCTTTCCCCTAAGGGGATAAAACATTTCCTGGCGTGTAAGCGCTCTGGGAAAGAAGCAAAGGCTACAACTCCATGGTCACTTACACCTCTCCACATGGGGTTGCCAATACTTATGGAGGAGAGGACCACACTTGGCTTGGTCACGTGCCTTTCATGCCAGCCTAGTTGACGGAATCGGCAAGTGGAAATTCTCACATCCTGCACAACTTTTCTCAGCTGCAGAAAAACCCGAACATCAAGTTGCTGTAGAACAGTTGCAGGGGTTGAAAAAATGGCCACACAAATGGCAGGCCAAGGGCTGATCTAGCCTCATGTTGTAGACTTTGTTGGAGGAGATAGTCTCTTTTCTTTGGTTCCAGACCTCTCTGGGAAAATGCTTCCCCTCATGAGAACTGTTGGCTACTAGTTTTGACCTTCCTGACTGACAGAAGTGTCTACAACAGGCCTGCCCAACCTGGTGCCCAAATCCCATCCCTCTCTCTCTCAGCCAGTATGGCCAGTGGTCAGGAATGATGGGAGTTGCAGTCCAACAGCATCCAGAGGGCACTTCTGTTGGAGGAGGTGGAGGAGGAGGAGGAGGAGGAGGAGGAGGAGGAGGAGGAAGAAGAAGAAGAAGAAGAAGAAGAAGAAGAAGAAGAAGAAGAGGAGGAGGAGGAGGAGTTTGGATTTGATATCCCGCTTTATCACTACCCGAAGGAGTCTCAAAGCGGCTAACATTCTCCTTTCCCTTCCTCCCCCACAACAAACACTCTGTGAGGTGAGTGGGGCTGAGAGACTTCAGAGAAGTGTGACTGGCCCAAGGTCACCCAGCAGCTGCATGTGGAGGAGCAGAGACGCGAACCCAGTTCACCAGATTATGAGTCCACTGCTCTTAACAACTACACCACACTGGCTCTATGCCACCCCAACCGTTACCCATTTTTTTAAAATACAAGAATACTGATTCACTCCTGCCAAGGCTATGGGGTGCAGTCAGAGCAAAGTAAACCTGACAAATTTTTGGAGGTCCAGTGGGCAGAGCTGTGAAGAATCTTCAATTCACTAGCTTTTTTCAGACCCCGGTATTGGTGACGGGACAAATCATGGTTGTACTGGTCTGAAGATACTGGCTGGTTGCTAACAGCAGTGTCTACTGATCTCAGATGAGCAACGAATAGTTAAATGGCAAGCATCTCTTAGTGGGATCATTTCCCACAGAACATGATTCTGTGCATATTTTCTTGGGAGTTAGGCCCAAATAACAGAGGCAGTTATTGGACAGTGTTCTCGAAGCTGAAGCTACCAACACGAGTCTGACCAAACTGCGGGAGGCAGTGGAAGACAGGAGTGCCTGGCGTGGTCTGGTCCATAGGGTCACGAAGATTTGGACACGACTGAACGACTGAACAGCAGCAGCAGCAGCAGAGGCAACTTGCAGGGAGACAGGTGGGCATCAAGGGAGGGATTACAGTTCTTCTTCCCTGACTCCAAGCAGCAGCCAATGAAGCAGAGTGTATGTGTCAGGGGTGGGGGGCGTTTCTCACAACTTAGATTTTCCGCAGCACATTTCCAGGGAGCTGCGGTTTTGTCTCTCTGGCTATTGCTATTGGTGGAGGGCTAAGAAACAACATCAGTACAGGTACCGTGGTTATTTGGTGCATGGGCAAGGTGAAAAAAAAGATCGTGAGCAGGCGAGCTTAGTCTGCCACGAGCATTTCTGCAGGCAAGGCAACTCAGGGGTGGGACGTGAATTCCTGGTGTTTTCTTTTGCAGAGATTTACTACTGGGTGTGGAACAGACAGCTGCCAAGTGAGCATCTCCTCACATCAGGTGAGTGGGAACAAGAAAGCTGGGTTCACACCACACCCAGACGCTGCCATCGCTCTCAAAGCAGGCCAAGCAGCTTGGCCACTGTCCCCGCCAATCATCAAGGGTTCCCAGGGCCGCCTTCCTTATTTGGGTGTGATGTAGAGGGAAGCTGCTGGAGTATCAGCAGGCCACTTCTGCATAAGCAGCATGGCTTGTAAAGAGGGCATTCCCTGCCCCATAAGCCTGGGAACAAACAGTACTCATGGTGCAAAAACCTCTTTCAACATGGCCCAGTGGGAAGCAGTTCAGCTTTCCAAATCACCACAGCAAACATAGATAAGCAGGGCTGGAGGTTAAGGGCCCTTCCAGATGGCATTGCTTTGCCGCACTGAATGTGCGGCTCTTGCCAATGTGTTTTGGGAGGGTTCAGGTGTGTCTCCCCACCCGCAGCCCCTGAGAAGAGTGCATTTCACCTGTGCTCGGGCTGCCATGCAGGTGGGGAGGTGCAGGTACCCCACTCCATGCAGCTGCAAGCCACTCAGGTAGCTGAGTTTTAGACCTAGTGTCAGGGACGGTAACACCTGAGTTGTGCCTACAGCTCCACTGCGGCAGGAGCTCGAGGCCATCTTTCCTCTACCAGCACCATTCTGAAGAAGCAAAAGGACAATACATGAGAAGAGCGTCTATGGCTCAGAACCAAGTCTCTTCTCCCCCCCCCCCCCATCTTCCCCAGGATAAAGGGTAGCAGAACAGGTGTGACCTTTGCAAGGAAAGTCAACATGCGAAAGTTGAAGCCGAAATCCTTGCAGTCAGCAAACATTGCAGGTGGTGATTTGTGAGTGGTCTTAAAACGTCAAGGGAAGGCTTGGTTGTGGCCTAAAATGTGCGCCCTGGCGCAAAGGCGGCTCATGGCAGGTACGTGGCACAGGAGCAGCCTGAGAAGCCTCTCCAAACCTGGAGAAACCTGGCACCCGCTGATTGGTCAATCAAGCTACAGCCTGGCAAATGAAGGATCCAGGCCCCTCCCTCTGGGATTAGCACAGAGCTTTGCTTGGTCGTTTACGGGGTTCGGGAGTAACCACCCGCCCTGCCCCGCAGGGCACGGTGTGGAGAATCTTGCCGTGACTCAGAAAGCCTGGCAGCCGGCCATCGCCCTCCCCTTTCCCTGCCCACCCAAGCATTCTCCGTAGCAAGGACAAGCTGAGTCAGGAGCTTCGCTCTGACTCAGGGGGGGGGGGCGCCCTGCTTGCACAGCTAGAACGAACCAGCTCTGTTGCCCGTGGTCAGCAAGATAGGAAAAAACAAGCAACAAAGCCTTGCCGTAGGCCGGGTGGGGGAAGCAGAAAATGAACCCCAAAAGCACAGCGAAGAGGGCTAACAGCTGGCCAAATCTAGTCATTCGCTTCTGGGCATTTTTAGCTGTTGCTGTTGTTTTTTTTCAAGCTCCCTGAGCCAAACATTTTAGCCTTGTCCTCACAGAAACTGGTATTTCCCCCCTCATTTGGCTGCTCTCAACTCAGAGCTTGTGTGCATGTCAAAAGAGTTGCCCATTTCGAGCTCCATCTTAGAAGCTGCTCAGGATTCTGTCCCTGTCGCAGGTGGCACAAAGCTGGGGGTTCAAATTTCCTTCCTTCGGGCACTCCTTTCCCCACTAGTTTGTCTCCTATATGTCTGCCACGGGTCCACTTGGAGCACTTTCTGCAGAGCATTCGGCTCCAGATGATTCAAGGAAGTGGAAAGCAAGCGAAGATTAACAAATTTTCTCTAGCCTATTTGACCTCGGAGGAAATTCATTTCTGGGGCCTTTCATCACAGCCAGTAAAACTCCACCGATTTTGTCTCTCCTGACTTTTGTCTTTCTGCAAGCATGCCTTTTGCACATGGGCAGGTGTCAGCTTGGCCCTATCTGGGATGGTTGGGTTGCTCAGGACTGAAATCCGAGATTAGAAAAGGGACTCGGTTTTGCAAATCTCTTTCGTTCCAAACTCAAGATGGCAAAATGGCATCAACAAAAGAACCATGTTTGCACTGCCGTTCTAAGTTCCAAATTCAGAGCAGCTTTCTAGTCTGGTGCAAAACCTCAGGCAAACACATGCCTTAGCATGTGAGAGCCAGTGTGGTGTAGTGGTAGACTCGTAATGTGGTGAACCGGGTTTGCGTCTCCGCTCCTCCACATGCAGCTGCTGGGTGACCTTGGGCTAGTCACACTTCTCTGAAGTCTCTCAGCCCCACTCACCTCACAGAGTGTTTGTTGTGGGGGAGGAAGGGAAAGGAGAATGTGAGCCGCTTTGATACTCCTTCGGGTAGTGATAAAGCGGGATATCAAATCCAAACTCTTCTTAGCACAGCTGTCTGAAAATAGTTATATGTACAAGATCCAATGACCATTCCAAGTATCTGGGTTCTCTTCTTCTTCCTCTTCTTCCAAATTTAACTAAATGAAATGAAAATAAATAATATATTAACTAAAAAAACACACCCCATCAGGGTACAATAACCATCCATGCATTCATCTTATGTTAGACATATACATTAATATAACCCACCAGGTGTCAAAATAAGTATCCATATAAAAATTGGTGTATATATGAAATATTTTCAGATGTGGCCAGGGCAGTGGGGTCCTCTTTGACTATTATGTGATAGATGATGGGTATTTATCCTTCCAGGCTTGAAATATGTGCCTCTAAGTGACCATAAGGACCCACAAAGTCCACTTTTGTTGCCCTGCCATTAATCCCCATACTACAGGAAAATAATTTTAAGATACATGAACACCTGCAGCTATCAAAATGCCTGCATAAGCATTCAAATTCCATAGATAAGCATTCATGTTCTTGGCATGGTTTAGTCTTCACATATAACCATACCCTTTCAGATTTCACATTCTGGGCCGCTTATTTCTTTGTTTGATTGATTCAAAGCATTTTTATCCTGCCTGCCAGCCCAAAACAGGCTCCAACAGCAGCTTGCAAATTAATGATAAGACAGCCCCTTCCCGAAGGCTTACAATCTCTGTCCCACCTGACAACGTTTACTAATTTTAGAGAGAAAGTTCTCTCCTTGTGAACTCTGAGGTAATAATTGTACGGTTGGCCCACCACTCAGCTACTAAAGAGAAGAAATCTTTCGATGTGGCAATATTTCTGGAACATTCTGGCATTCTGAAAGCCCCATAGCCAGAGGATTTTCTGCAAACAGAGCAGATCACTGGACCATGAGGAACAGTTGAGAGAAGGGAGCACCCAAGGGAGACTGGTAGTCTTCTTTGGCCTGGGTCCACAGGGAGTCTGTTGGAACCAAGGATTCTCCAACCCTAAGGCAAACATCTCCAAGAGGACTTTGCAATGTCCATAACTTGAACTGGCTCTGCTTTCACAGGACCCCTGACCATTAGGTCCAGTCATGGACGACTCTGGGGTTGCAGCACTCATCTCGCTTTACTCGCCGAGGAAGCCGGCGTACAGCTTCCGGGTCACGTGGCCAGCATGACAAAGCCACTTCTGGCGAACCAGGGCAACGCACGGAAACGCCATTTACCTTCCCGCCGGAGCGGTACCTATTTATCTACTTGCACTTTTTGACGTGCTTTCGAACTGCTAGGTTGGCAGGAGCAGGGACCGAGCAACGGGAGCTCACCCCGTCGCGGGGATTTGAACCGCCGACCTTCTGACCGGCAAGCCCTAGGCTCTGTGGTTTAACCCACAGCGCCACCCGGGTCCCCACACTTTCTTCCTACCCCTTCTTTATTGCTAAGACAACTCCTTGGCTTGTCTTTACTCCTTCCTCTCTGGGGTCCCATTTGTTTATTCTCTGGGCACCACTGTATTTAGGCCTAGGCAGAACCCCGCAAATGCTTGCCAGCCAGCCAGCCAACGCCTGCCCTCCCCAGCTTCCCTTGCTGCTCCAACAGCCGCCGCCCAGTTCTAACAACAAAGCCCTATTCTTATTCTGAGAACTAATAATCGCCTGTTGGATTGCCTCCTCTCTCTGTTCAGGCCTGCTCAGGCAAAGTTGCCTCGCCCCACATGGCTCAGGTGCCTGGAAGCCGGCCAAAAATGCTGAATTGTGCTGTGAAGGCAGCCTGTTTTTTCGAAAGCTCAGCAATAAAGGCCCGACTCTCAAAGCTTTCCTCAGCCCAACTGGGTGGAGGACAAGGGAGTCCAAAGTCTGCCTTTCCATTCTGACACCTTTCCGTTCAGAACATGCCCGGCGATACCTCTCGGTGAGATAGCAGGTGACTTTCGTTCATCTCTCTCTACCGGTCCATAGCTAAAAGTTAACCCCCTTGTTGTCTGTTTTTCTAGCCATCCATCAGCTTCTTCCTAGAAGCTCAGTGCTCACGTCCACACCAGGCTTTTATTCAATCATGGCTTTCCCATAACGAATCCTGGGAATGGTGGTTTATTATGGGTGCTTAGAGTTGTTAGGAAACCCCTCACAGAGCTATAGTTCACAGGAAAACAAGAAAACCCTGGGGAATACTGCCAAGCTGTCCAAGGGAGTGAGGCCAGAGCCAGTGTGGTGTAGTGGTTAAGAGCGGTAGTCTCGTAATCTGGTGAACTGGGTTCGCGTCCCCGCTCCTCCACATGCAGCTGCTGGGTGACCTTGGGCTAGTCACACTTCTCTCAAGTCTCTCAGCCCCACTCACCTCACAGAGTGTTTGTTGTGGGGGAGGAAGGGAAAGGAGAATGTTAGCCATTTTGAGACTCCTTCGGGTAGTGATAAAGTGGGGTATCAAATCCAAACTTCTCCTCCTCCTCCTCCTCCTCCTCCTCCTCCTCCTCTTCTTCTTCTTCTCTCCCTGAGCAAATGTGGATAGGCTCAAGTTGCAGATCCTAGGCTCTGTTGCAAATCAGTGGTCCAAAGAAGTCATCTTACTGCTGGAAGTGTTGGACTTGCATCTGTCGTAAGCTAGGGGCAGGAGAAGCAGTTCCATTCCAAGGCTGAACATTCTGGGAGTATTTCACAAAAGGAGACCTTCACAATCCACATATTAAAGCACATTTCACACCATGCTTCAGAAACTGGTGTGAGAGGCAGGCTATCGCAGAGCAACACAGAGCAGGGCTTGGTTTTGTTTCCCACGGGAAGGTAGGGACCTTCCTGTGCCTAGGGGCCTAGGGACCTTCTTCTCCAAAGCCTAGGGACCTCCTCCCGTGCCTAGGGACCTTCTTCTCCAAAGGTCTTGCCTGGTGCTACCACTCAGCTCTTGGAGGGTGGCATAACCCCTGGGTTGGCATGTGGGTCCCACACTTAGCATAAGGGTCCCACAAACATGGCTGCCTGATACAGAACCCAAATAGGGCGATCCTTTGCTCCAACCCTCTGCACTAGGGTCTTACCACACCATCCGGACACCAATTCCTGTTCCTGTACCCGGGCTCAGGCCGGTTCCTCCAGTGCCGATCACGCGGCAGGCCGGAGGGTGGGGGAGCGTGCGCACGCGCTATTTCCGGCACACTTTTGGGTCTGCGGAGGCCGTGCACATGCTCACAAGCTATTTTCGGTGCTCCATGACCCGAGAGTGCGCCAGAAATGAGACACTTGCCTTCTCACACACAAAACATTTAGGGCAGATTTATGAGACCGATCAATCAATTAAGAGAGAGAGAGAGAGAGAGAGAGTGTAAAATTGGGTGCATCAGCCCTGCTTGTTCCCCCAGTGGGTTCGAACAGGCCCTCAGCTACTGAAGGTAATGGGGCCCTTTATATGTCCAGCTGTCCTTTGTCAACAACAAATTGTCGCTGTTTCTTGTGTTGAATATATGCTACCGGGTATATGGTAATTTAGAGCCTAATGTCATTTGCACATAACAAAATATGTATTTTATCAAAATAATTGTTGAACTGAAATACAATTAAGAAGAAGTATATTAATAGTGAAAAACAATTAAGAAGAAGTATATTAATAGTGAAAAACAATTAAGACGAAGTATATTTGGGGGGTGGGCAAGAGAGTGGGGCCCTAAGCTATAGCTTGTTTAGCTTATACGTGAATCCGGCACTGGTCAGGACATCGGGGGAATGGGTATGCCCAGGATGCTGCATGGCTCCCTCCCACAAAAGGGCATGGATCTGGCGCCAGGATAAGTGTCCCATTTGCCCAGAGGGTGTGTCAGCTGTGACGCCAGTGTGAGAAAATGGGCAGGGCACATTTTGGGCAAGCTTAGGGAAATGGCAGCCTGACCTGAGTGACAATCACATGGACACACACACATACCTTAAGTTCTGCCTCCGCCCTGCCATGCCATTTAATTGGAGGCTGCCGGAATCCTTTATCACTCCTTTAATTAAGCGAAATTACAAGCTCTGGCAAAGCCGTGCGTCTTTTAGGTCCTAGAGGCAGGTACAGAACATTCAGCTCCGCATTTGCCGGCCTGTGAGAACAGGAAAGCAGCTGCCCGGTTTTCTGATAGGAAAGAGAGAGAAAGCAGGAGTCAGAGTGCCCCAGTTTTGGGTGCTTTGAAAACCTGGGTGCGTTAAAACTACGCACCTCGCCCCCTTTTTGTTGTTGTTCAGTCGTTCTGTCGTCCGACTCTTCGTGACCCCATGGACCAGAGCACGCCAATCTTTCACTGCCTCCCGCAGTTTGGCCAAACTCATGCCAGTCGCTTCGAGAACACTGTCCAACCATCTCATCCTCTGTCGTCCCCTTCTCCTTGTGCCCTCCATCTTTCCCAACATCAGGGCCTTTTCTAGGGCGTCTTCTCTTCTCATAAGGTGGCCAAAGTCAAAGATAAAAAGGGAAACATGCAAAAATGGCTAGATTTCATTTTAAGGAAAATGTTGAGCAGCCTGGCTCTTGGGCCCTACAACAGTATGTCAATATGCCATACATTTTTAAATCTTGCGCAACTATCATCTCAACAACCCTCCAATGTAGGCAAGTATTATTATCCCCCTATTGCAGAAAGGGGCAAGGGCAGGGGCTGACCCCCAATGGAATAATGGCTTGCCTCAAAGCCACCTAGTAAATTTATGATGGGAGCAGCAGGATTTGAATTGGAGGCTTCCATGCACATACTCTCCTTGATGTTAGTTTAATGAGAAAGCTTTTCGAGATTGCAGAGTTTCCCCCGCTACATACAAGCTGCTTGGGCTGTCTGCTTCGGTTTGCCCATCTGCAAAATAATAACGGCAATACTGCTCAGTGAGTTGTACAGATAAAACAAAGACAGGGACCAGTAGCAAAACGAAAGCATAGAGTGGATTGTACCACATGGCAGGCTCCAGGTGGGTGGTTACATTTTAGAACGTCCCTCCTCATATAACCTCCTCCCTGCAAGTAGAACAGTAGTGGAGCTTGGAATAGAGCTTTTCACCCTGATATGCTTGCTTTCTACTTGCGGGGATTTTTATTTTTACATGGGGGGACTATTCAGAAACAGCATTCCTCTCATCTGTGGTCTGAAGCATAGCTGTCAACTTTTCCCTTTTTTAAAAGGAAAATTCCCTTATTCCGAATAGGATTCCTCGCAAGAAAAGGGAGAAGTTGACAGCTATGGTCTGAAGAGCCACACTGATGGCTTCACATGTGTTCAGCTTATTCCTGGAAGTCAAAGTCTGTGGTGGATTCAGCCCCGGCATGGCAAGGGTAGGAGAAATGTAGCTAACATGCGTTGGCAGGCAGTGGCAAGTGCTTGGCAGAAGCACTGATCCAAACAGATAATATCCCTTCAGTCTACTAATGGGGAATCCTGAATTCCATAAAATGGGGACTTGGCGGTACCAGACGCCACCAAATTCCTCAGGGTAATGGGGGGGGGGAGGCAGATTGTGAAGGGCTCCAAAATAATGTTTCCAAAATTCAACATTAAAAGCTTCCCTAAACAGGGCTGCCTTCAGGTGTCTTCTAAAAGTCTGGTAGTTGTTTTTCTCTTTGACATCTGGTGGGAGGGCGTTCCACAGGGCGGGTGCCACTGCCGAGAAGGCCCTCTGCCTGGTTCCCTGTAGGTTTGCTTCTTGCAGCGAGGGAACCGCCAGAAGGCCCTCGGCGCTGGACCTCAGTGTCTGGGTAGAACGATGGGGGTGGAGACGCTCCTTCAGGTATACAGGACCGAGGCCGTTTAGAGCTTTAAAGGTCAGCGCCAACACTTTGAATTGTGCTCGGAAACGTGCTGGGAGCTAATGTAGGTTTTTCAAGACCGGTGTTATGTGGTCTCAGCGGCCGTTCCCAGTCACCAATCTAGAAAGAATAAAGTGGTAGATATGGGGGGGGGGGGGGAACGACGACAAACCCTAGCTTCACATGTGCACTTGAGAGCCAGTGTGGTGTAGTGGTTAAGAGTGGCAGACTCGTAATCTGGGGAACCGGGTTCGTGTCTCCGCTCCTCCACATGCAGCTGCTGGGTGACCTTGGGCTAGTCACACTTCTCTGAAGTCTCTCAGCCCCACTCACCTCACAGAGTGTTTGTTGTGGGGGAGGAAGGGAAAGGAGAATGTGAGCCGCTTTGAGACTCCTTCGGGTAGTGATAAAGCGGGATATCAAATCCAAACTCTTCTTCTTAAATGGTCTGAACTGGTGACAGATGGCCGGAAAAGAGATTTTGGGGTAGACAGCTCAATGAAAATGTCAACCCAGCTGTGAAAAAGACAACTTGCATGTTCGGGGTAAAGAGACTGAAAATAAAACACAGAACATTATATCAGCCCCCCCTCCATGACCTCACTGATTTTGGCAAAAGTGAAAAATAATGAATAAGGAAATGCAGTTTAAGCCTCTCTGCCCAACCTGGACGGGGATTCAAATCGCCTCCTTCCTGGACCTCAGATGCATCATTTGGTGCCTAGGGATGGAGCAGTAACATCCCTCTCCTCTTCCACACCTTGTCTGCACAGATCAGCTATGGTGGTGGTGAGGAGAGCCATGCCGTTGTGTCCTGCATGTGTGTGTGAGAGAGAGAATGTGGCAGGGGTGGCCATGCCCCCCGGTAGCATGCAGCCCCTGAAGTGTTGGCAGACCTGAACGCAGACTCCAAGCCCCCTGGAAAAACGCTGACACCAAACCCTACATATATTAAGGAAAATAGAAACATCGTCACCCCACCTCACCCATCCCACCCACCTCCTTCCCCCTTCTCTCCCCAGTGTCTCAACAACCAAAACTGATTTGTAAAAATGTTACATGGAAAAAAATACGAGAGGTTATGTACCCCTAGCCTTGCCAAAGAAAAGATGCCCAGCCCTAAAAGAAAAGAGAACAAGGTTGTATTAGCAGGAAGCAGGCCAGCGAGTAGGGGACGCGGGTGGCGCTGTGGGTTAAACCACAGAGCCTAGGGCTTGCCGATCAGAAGGTTGGCGGTTCGAATCCCCGCAACGGGATGAGCTCCCATTGCTCGGTCCCAGCTCCTGCCAACCTAGCAGTTCGAAAGCACGTCAAAGTGCAAGTAGATAAATAAGTACCACTCCGGCGGGAAGGTAAACGGCGTTTCCGTGCGCTGCTCTGGTTCGCCAGAAGCGGCTTAGTCATGCTGGCCACGTGACCTGGAAGCTGTTCGCCGGTTCCCTCGGCTAGTAAAGCTAGATGAGCGCTGCAACCCCAGAGTCGTTTGGACTGGACTTAACTGTCAGGGGTCCTTTACCTTTATTTTTAGGCCAGCGAATAGATCCCACTACAGTAGGGTTGTCTCCAATTAAGGCTGTCTACTCAGAGTAGACTCATTGAACTGAATGAACCTGAGTTCATCATGTTCATCGACTTGAATGTGTCTACTGTGAGTAAGACTAACATTTACCGTGCATTTCTGACCTTCGCAACTTGTGAGTCACCAAGTCTAGCACAGCCCACCAGCTATTGCATGCTGGCTAAACTGAACATTAAGGTCAGTTTGGTGGAACCAAGAACGCTGAGCGCTTGTCCACATTGATTTTTCCTCTGCTCTTTCTGCAACTTAAAGCTCCGCGTCTGAGCATCCTTCTTTTGCTGCAGAGCTGTCTCTGTGAAAATATGCTCTTTAAAGCTCAATCGGAGCAAACTGCAGTCCGTGGAAAACCCAAATTGATCTTTGCTCCAATTGAGCAATAAAGAGCGGATTTTCACCAGGAAAGCTCTAGAGCAAAAAAAGACGCTTTGATACAGAGTTTTTAAGCACAGGCCTGTGCCTGGAAAGAGCAGGGCAAAAGGTAAGTGTGGATAAGCCCTAAGCACTCACCTAAGCTAATAAATTCTGTTTAACTTTTATCACTTTGTACAAAATAAAATAAAACCTGCCATTGCATCACATTGCCATTAGGTGGCAGCAGCGGACCACAGACCAACAACACATTGTAGATTCCTGGGCAAAAGTTCTCTCTAAGATTTAAGGTCCCCGATTTTCAAATGTACTGGGATGCTGCAGAGGGTCCTAATCCTGCCAGTTTATTTATCGTACTAGGTTTTGTGGAGACTGCTGCTTTGATTTGACTACTGATCAGTCCTGGGAGCGAGCACTCTCTTGCCTTTGTCACAAGGAAATTTTCCCAATTGCAGTTCCCTGATGATGTGAAGTCTCGACCACAAAAGCTTAATAAATGATATTAGTATTTAATGTGCCATAAGAGCCTCTGCTGTTTTCTGCTGCAGGAAATGCCTTCTGCAAATCAAAGTACAGTTAGTTGAATTCCTTTTCCTCTGCTGCCCCCTAGGGTTAAGTGTGTGTCTTGCAAACTTAATTCACAATCCTTTCATAAGTGAGCCTTGGGATTCCCACATTGTGGGCTCTTCCGCACCTCTGTTGAAAACTCACATTTTCCAAACCCATTTTGGTCACTGCAGCCCTTTGTGGTTCACTCTCCTTGCATCCTGTTGTACCAGAGCCACGTTTTCTGCCTGTTTGTATTTCAAATCTAGAGTCATGTGTGGTGTAGTGGTTAAGAGCGGCGGACTTGTAATCTGGTGAACTGGGTTTGCTTCCCCGCTCCTCCACATGCAGCTGCTGGGTGACCTTGGGCTAGTCACACTTCTTTGAAGTCTCTCAGCCCCACTCACCTCACAGAGTGTTTGTTGTGGGGGAGGAAGGGAAAGGAGAATGTTAGCCGCTTTGAGACTCCTTCGGGTAGGGATAAAGCGGGATATCAAATCCAAACTCCTCCTCCTCCTCCTCTTCTTCTTCTTCTTCTTCTTCTTCTTCTTCTTCTTCATGCTGCTGCTCATTTAAAAAAAAAACAACTCCTGTAAAACTGACTGACACTCACTTCTGTCATTGTCTCTGGCAGAAAAGAGAAAAACATATGCACTCTGCTTGCTTCTCTTTCTTTCTCTCTCTCTCGCATTGTCAGGGCACTGTTAGATTGCTGCCGTGCTTAAACTATATTTAATACCCACATCCGCCTAACAATGTGTTTTCAGCGGTCAGCACTGCTTTCAGCAATAGCAGCCATGCAAGTGGTCTGCTCTGAATATATTCATATTTCAGGGTCTCCCAACAGCCCCCTTCCCACAAATGAATAAAGGAAAATTCAGACTGCATCCCTCACTACCGCAACCCTGTCAAATGCACTCCTACTCGGAAGTAAGCCCCATGGAGTGCAAAGGGACTTCCTCCTAGGTAAATCCACCCAGAAAGGAGAGAAAGGGGCAGCTGGAAATGAACTTCAGCAACAATGGAAAAAGAAATGAGGCAAGGAGGAATGATATTGGGTGGGTGGGACACGGGCACAGAGGAGGAGCTGACATAGGGGGGAACGGGATAACTCAGAAACTATTACACATTATATGGGACAGTGGCCATGTAATCATTTTTAGAAAACCTTTCTATGCTACTATCAGTTAGGCGAAAAGTGGGTTTTACCTCCAGGAAAACTGAGGTGTCACCCTCATACCCCCAAAATGCAGAAAGAGGCTAAGCTACAAGGTAAAATTTGAGATAGTGTAAATAAACCCTAAGTTAAGTGTTCAGGTTTGTTTGTTTGTTTGTTTGTTTGTTTGTTTGTTTTTTAATGCACACATTTCCTCCCATAATTCAACCACTCCTGTGCAAATGCAATTTATTATTGTTGTTGTTGTTGTTGTTTGTTGTTGTTATTATTCATGCTCTGACCTAGTTTCCAAATTGTGCTAAATGAGCTTGTACCTGCAAAATTTGCACTTTGAGGTAGGCACCATCCAGACCCCTGGAATCTGGGAGCAAGCATGGTGGGGTACAGTTTCAACAAACAAACACACACACACACCCTCACCGAACATGTGAGGTTGGCTTGCAATGAGGAATCAAGTGAAATGAAGCTTATTCCTTGACTGGGTATTTTACAACAGAGAGCAGTCATCTGCATCACCAGCGTCACAGAAACAAGAGCCAGGCCAACCTATACTTTCAGAAAGTTCTTGGGAAGATGACTAATAGCCTAAGGAGCCATACCAAATGGTTGGGCCATGTTTTAAAGCAGGGGTAGGCAACCTAAGGCCCATGGGCCACAAGCAGCCCACGGGGGTCGTTTAACCAGCCCATGAGCTGCCCCTGAACCGAGCTAAACCGGCATGGCGTGGGGGCTCACTTCCACGGTGCTGGAAATTGCGTCTGCACATGTGCAGACACCAGAAAACGTGTCTGCGCAGACGCAGATACCGGAAATTGTGGGCACGCACGCAATCTGGCCCACGGAGGGATCTCTGCTGGGGTGAACCGGCCCAGGCGAGTTAAACCCCTGTTTTAAAGATATCAATTCAGCTGATTCTTTTGCTTTCAGTTAACAACTCCTAGAGCCAGCAGCTGGGTTCCTAGAATAGCCAGGCCAGAGGTGGGTCAGGGGTGATGGGAGCATCTGGAACGCTGCAGGATGTCCACCCCAGATCTAAGCTTCACTTAACCGATCATTTAATTAAAAGAACCAGAGTTGCAAGATGCTATGCATTCCTCAAGGGAAAGTCAACGTTCTCTGGTCTTTGGACTAGGGCTGTCTGTGATGCACTAGCACCACCTACTGGAGGTTAGAAGTGGCACATTTTTTGTTGTTCAGTCATGTCCGACTCTTCGTGACCCCATGGACCAGAGCATGCCAGGCACGCCTATCTTTCACTGCCTCCCGCAGTTTGGCCAAACTCATGCCAGTCGCTTTGAGAACACGTGTCCAACCATCTCATCCTCTGTCGTCCCCTTCTCCTTGTTCCCTCCATCTTCCCCAACATCAGGGTCTTTTCCAGGGAGTCTTCTCTTCTCATGAGGTGGCCAAAGTACTGGAGCGTCAACTCCAGGATCTGCCCTTCCAGTGAGCACTCAGGGCTGATTTCTTTAAGGATGGATAAGTTTGATCTTTTTGCAGTCCATGGGACTCTCAAGAGTCTCCTCCAGCACCATAATTCAAAAGCATCAATTCTTCGGCGATCAGTCTTCTTTATGGTCCAGCTCTCACTTCCATACGTTACTACTGGGAAAACCATAGCTTGAACTAGACGGACCTTTGTCGGCAAGGTGATGCCTCTGCTTTTTAAGATGCAGTCTAGGTTTGTCATTGCTTTCCTCCCAAGAAGCAGGCATCTTCTAATTTCGTGACTGCTGTCACCATCTGCAGTGATCATGGAACCCAAGAAAGTGAAATCTCTCACTGCCTCCAGTGCCCCCCCAAAAAGTGAAAACAGCTGCGGAAAGTTTCGTTCCTAAACTTCCTGGCAGCATTAAAAGGAGCATGCTCATTGTAATGGAATCACTAATTCCTCTTAGCAATGCAATCTATCTGTCATTCAAATGACCTTCATCTATCCGTCAGTGACAACAGCTCCACTGCAACAGATGTTTTGGGACTACAATTCCCATCATCCCTGACCACTGGTCCTGTTAGCTAGGGGTGGTGGGAGTTGTAGTCCCCAAACAGAGTATAAAGAGAAGCCAAGGCTGTGCTTGTGGCGCCGATTTTTTTTAATATGGAAAAGCTAAGAAATCTCACCAATCTGCTGTTTTGTT
Source organism: Lacerta agilis (assembly GCF_009819535.1). Classification (NCBI taxonomy): domain Eukaryota; kingdom Metazoa; phylum Chordata; class Lepidosauria; order Squamata; family Lacertidae; genus Lacerta; species Lacerta agilis. Next base: position 6,305,172 of record NC_046313.1, on the reverse strand, counting down.
TTTGTTTTTTTAAATAATATTTATTAGAGGTTTTCCAATTAATTCCAAATTACAATACATGATTAAATTTTTCTAACTCCCCTTTCTCTCACTAAGAGGAGCATACAAAAACAAACCCCCCTCTCACTGGGGCAATCAATAATTCTTTCCCCATTTAACCACTTACATTACACGAATCATTTTTACTTTCACGGACTTCCCCGATTCCCCCCCCCCATTGATTCCCAAATTAACCCTAATTCACAGTTATTGCCAATTAATCCCCATATTACTTTTTCTCCTTCTTACATTTTCCTTATATCTTTTACTAAATACTTTTCCAACTTACAAATCTAAATTATCAGTTTAAGCACCAATCTGCTGTTTGGCAGGGTTGTGTCGGTGAGGGATAAGTGCCTTGCTCCCCTTCCCAAACTGGGCAGCAGAGAAGCTTTCCCAAAATGGCTAAATGCAGCAACCAACATCAGCTGCTGGACTGGGATGCAGATCTGCATGCGGAGGACCTATTTGTACATACAGCTCCTCACCCAGCTAGGAACAAGCAAGCAGGGGCGTAGCAAGGTAAATTGGTACCCGGGGACAAAAATAATAATTGTCAACACACACACACCCCAGGCATGGGAAAATCAGGTGGTACTCGGTGCGGAAAATTTCTTGTCAACACCCCCCCATTGATTTCCCCCCCCCCGCAAAAATGGTTTTACGTTATTTCATATTTTCTTACAAAGGAATAATAACAAGTAATAATAATAATAAACTTTTATTTATATCCCACCCTCCCCGGCCGAAGTCGGGCTCAGGGTGGCTAACATCAGATACATAACATTGGTATAAAATCAAACAATAATTAAATTACCTCCTAAAAACATCTCAAAATCAAATTAAAGTCTAATTAGATGGCTTTCCGCGGGGTTAGGGTTGGGAACAGTAAGTGTACTCTGAACTGAAATTTCAGCCTTCATGACATAGGAAAACAGCCAAGTGAACAGCTATTTTGGTGGAGGAGGGTCAAGATATTAACCGATATGCATGGAATTTCATATATAGCTATAGAATCCCTAGTATAGTAAGATAAGACCTTCGGAGCAGGCATTTAAAAAAAAGGGGGAGGGCGGGGGTGGACTGCCCTGGTCAGCGCCCTGCTGGGGGTGACACTTTGGGCGGTGGCCCCACCCCCCTGAACATTTTTTGAAAACATTTTTTTTTTAATTTATTTTTTTAAAATTAGGCTATTTTCGGCACTGCCAGGGTGGAGCCACAGGGGCAGCCAGCGAGGAGGGGTGTCACCCCCCCTCGCTGGCCGCCCCTGCGGCTCCGCCCCAGCAGCGCCAAAAATAGTCCCCCCCTTCCAGCGGCTTTTTTCGCCGCGGCATGGAGGCAAGGGGCGGGCCAGGGAGGAGGGGTGACACCCCTCCTTGCTGGCCCGTCCGTCTCCCTGCCCCGACTTGCGCTTCGCCAAGGGAGCCCGAGCGGCGGCTTCAGTAGTCTTTGCAGCCCGCAGAGACTCCCGAATCCGCTGCCCAGCACCCATTCGTGCGGCGGCGGCAGCTCGCACAGGCACTCTCCCGAAGCCGTCACCCGGCACCCCCGGGGGCGGGGCATCGCGGCGCGTGCGTCATGACGTCGTGGCGCATGCACGTGCCACGATGCCCCGCCCCCAGGGGTGCCTCTTGGCTTCCTGCCCCAGGCAGCCAAGGGGCTAGAAACGCCCCTGTTCTGGCTTGTGTGGGTGTGTCAATAGTCAAATTTCAACACAGATTCTTCTTCTTCTTCTTTTTTTAAATAAAAATACTTTATATAATTGTTTCAAATTATAATACATACACATATTACCGACAAGACATACACAACATACAAACATTTTAAAACATCTTAAAAACCAAACACTCCATCGTACTTTCCTTATCTTCATCACACTCTACCCACCACCTTTCAACACCCCACACCCCACCCTGTGCATGACTTCCAGTCAACTCCGCTGTAATTTCTTTCTATTTCTCCTTTTTCTTTCTTCTAACACACTATTATTCCAATTTCTTGTTTATTTACAATTCCCCTTTGTTGTCTAACTTATTTAATATCCTATAGTCGTAACGGAACTTGTTCATTATAATAGGAGGTTTAACTTTTCAACATAATTTTTCAAGTATCCTCTGAACGCTTTCCAATCTTTGTCTGCCCTTTCTTTTGTGGTCCTTCCAATTTCTTCCATTATTTTAGACATATTGTGATATTCTAGAAGTTTGGCAAGCCATTCTGTTTTTGTTGGAATTGCTCCACTTTTCCAATTTTTTTGCTATCAGTAACCTTGCGGCTACTGTTGCATATAAGTATAATGTTTTATCTTCCTTCTTTAAACTGCCTGGTACTATTCCCAGCAGGAAACCTTCTTGACCATTTTGAGGTTTGCAGCAACAACTGGAGCAGGCACCCCCAAACTCGGCCCTCCAGATGTTTTGGGACTACAATTTCCATCATCCCTGACCACTGGTCCTGTTAGCTAGGGATGATGGGAGTTGTAGTCCCAAAACATCTGGAGGGCCGAGTTTGGGGGTGCCTGAACTGGTGGTTCAAAAAAATTCGGGCATTCGAGATGTGCTGTGTGTGTGTGTGTGAATTACCTGGCTGCATCCCAATCTATGCCTGTTCATTGCAGAGAGCATCTGTAAAACAGCTCTGCGTGGACTGCTGGGAATCGCAGCAGCTTTCTACAGGTGTTCTAAGGAGTGCATGAAGGCTTGTCAGGGAGTAGTCAGGGAGAAGATGGCGGCGCAAGCACTTGCAGCGGCTCGGCACTCCGAAGACCTGGGCATTTACATCTCTGAGGACCTCTCATGGACTGTAAATATTAATATGGCTGTGAGGAAGGTGCAGGGGAGGTTGTATTTCCTGAGAATGCTCAGGGGATTGAATCTATCTCAGCACCTACTCCTGTCCTATTATCACAGTACCATTGAGAGTGTCTTAAGCTATAGTATACTATCGTGGTATGGGAGCAGCTCTGTAACGGATAAAAAAGCTTTACAGAGAATAATTAAAATTGCCCAGAATGTTATTGGGCTCCAACTACCAACCCTGGACGAGATCTTCACGTCTCGCTGTTTGAAGAAGTCACACAACATCCTGAGAGATCCCACCCATCCTGCTCACAACCTTTTTGAACTGTTGCCTTCGGGCAGAAGATACAGGATAATGAAAACTCGAACCACACGCCTTCTGAATAGTTTCTATCCAAGAGCTTTGATTGCACTTAATAATGATCTCAGGGTCAGTAGTAAGTAATAGTAAGCAGTGAGTAGTAAGGAATGAGACAGGCTCTTAGGTTATGCTATGCTTTTAATAGGTTATGTTATACTCTGGATTATGTTATGTTTTAATAGATTATGTTTTAATAAGGATGAGAGTGTTGGAGATATGTGCAAATGTGTATGGTAAATCCGGTCTTTGGGTGTTTGATTTTCGTTGTTGTGTATACTGTGTATATACGGACAATGACAATAAAAAATAAATCTTATGAAATCTTATCTGTCCGTTAGAGTGAATGGGGCACTGCCATGCCAACTTCCATCTACCTGCAGCCAGCCAGTATCTGCAACCAGCCCAGCAGGTGGCACAATCTGTCCACTTCCTCCTCTGTAGTCTCAAGGTGTCTCTTGTAGAACTCATAGGGACAAAGCTAGAATTAGTCTCCTCTGCTTGTCATTGGTTCTGTGCTCCACTGCTGTTGGCTTCCTTGCCTTCAGTCCAAATGAGCAGCAGCCACCAATGGTTAGGGGCCTAGCACCTGTTGCCAAGATGCCCTTTCTCCTTGCATAATTGCTTCTCCTATTTTGAACACTTAGAAAGTGGTCGGGTCACGTGTGTCCAAATGTTCTAATTTACAAGCTGAAGGCAAAGGTGATTTGTCCTTTGAAGCTCCTGCCTCTTGGAGGGCTGTTTGCATGTCGAGGTCCTCAAACCACCCCTCAGATAAAACACACTTCACACCAGATATAAGTTTAAGGTTTTTGGCATTAATTTGGCCACAACTTTATTGAATACAAAATACGTGAGTGGTTGCTTAGGCATTGGTTAAGACTATCTGTCCCCCTGGGGACAGAACTGACATCCACCCGCCTGTGGAGTCAGTATAGCGGAAAACACTTTGGGGAGAGAGTGTGCTCCCGTTCTCCCCTAATGCTCCCAGGGGCTCTTGCGTGGGCCCTGGCCCCCGACCAGGAGATACGGACAAGCATGGCGAGCCCCTGGATTCCTTTAACGGAATTCCCCTTGAAGCAGCAGAATTGAAGGGGCAGCCACAGCCAACCTGCCCCTTCGCAGCATAGGAGGGGCAACCACAGCCAACTCTGCCCCTCCTCAACCAATTTATAACCAATGCCTAACCGCCAACCTTACAAGTTGTGACTAATTGCTACGCAGTAAGCGAAAACCAGATGGCACCAGCCAATCAGCCAAATTGAGAAAATTCCTACCAGGCCCCTGCTCCAAAAGCAGACGACCCCATGGCAGGCATAGCAAGGTCAACGCAGAGGCCTAATAACAGGGAGGGAGGGCGGGTGATCCAATGCACGAAGCCAGGAGAGCTCCCATGCTGCGTGCAGGGCAATTTATAGGCTCTGGGCTGTCCATCAACAAATTGCAACATATGAATCTCCCCAACGACACCCAGAGCCCGATCATAGTTGAGGCCATCCAGACTAACCCACCCAGCAGCAGAGGGGTGACTTGTTAGCCCCCACCACAACACGTGCTCTCCATGAAGGAGAACACGCTTTGCAAGAGGGGGTACTGTTATTGTTTTGATTTGCTTGTAATTAATTTAGGCTCTTTTACCCGCCAGGTGTTTTGGTTTTTTACAGTGCAATTCAGTACTGCACTCTCTGGAAACCATTTGGATCCATTAAATGGCGGGGGTAACTGTGCCCATGAAGTACCAGGTGCACAGCCTGGGAGTCATTCTGGACTCACAGCTGTCCATGGAGGTGCAGGTTAATTCTGTGTCCAGGGCAGCTGCCTACCAGCTCCATCTGGTATGCAGGCTGAGACCTGCCCGTGGACTGTCTCACCAGAGTGGTGCATGCTCTAGTTATCTCTCGCTTAGATTACTGCAATGCGCTCTATGTGGGGCTACCTTTGAAGGTGACCTGGAAACTACAACTAATCCAGAATGCGGCAGCTAGACTGGTGACTGGGAGTGGCCGCCGAGACCACATAACACCGGTCTTGAAAGACCTACATTGGCTCCCAGTACGTTTCCGAGCACAATTCAAAGTGTTGGTGCTGACCTTTAAAGCCCTAAATGGCCTCGGTCCTGTATACCTGAAGGAGTGTCTCCACCCCCATCATTCAGCCTGGACACTGAGATCCAGCGCTGAGGGCCTTCTTGTGGTTCCCTCACTACGAGAAGCCAAGTTACAGGGAACCAGGCAGAGGTCCTTCTCGGTAGTGGCACCCACCCTGTGGAACACCCTCCCACCAGATGTCAAAGAGAAAACCAACTACCAGACTTTTAGGAGACATCTGAAAGCAGCCCTGTTTAGGGAAGCTTTTAATGTTTAATAGATTATTGTATTTTAACATTCTGTTGGAAGCCGCCCAGAGTGGCTGGGGAAACCCAGCCAGATGGGCGGGGTATAAATAATTTATTATTATTATTATTATTATTATTATTATTATTATTATTATTATTATTATTATTAATTTCAGGGAGGCAAACTTCCAAGTCACTGAGTATGAGTAGGGTTGCCGCAGCCCAGCCAAAGTTAAGCGCTTCTTACACATGGAAAAGCCCCTGGTGTTGGGAAAGATGGAGGACACAAGGAGAAGGGGACGACAGAGGATGAGATGGTTGGACAGTGTTCTGGAAGCGACTGGCATGAGTTTGGCCAAACTGCGGGAGGCAGTGGAAGACAGGAGTGCCTGATGTGCTCTGGTCCATGGGGTCACAAAGAGTCGGACACGACTAAACGACTAAACAACAACAACACATGGTGTTTCCAGACTATCACAGTTTCATGGGTGGGATTCATCACATATGGTCAAATTCAGATCTCGCAACTATAGTGTATTGGGAGGTCTTACATAAGAAACCCACACCCCCCAAAAAAACAATTTTGTTGCGATAAGGAAAGTGATAGAAAATTGCCCAGGAAAGTGCATGATAGCACTTGCTTCAAAGCAAGGTTTGATTATGCCCAGTCTTTATCAAGCATCTGTTCTGATTTGTTTGTTGAGAGGTCACATGACAATCAGCATTCATCCGGGATTCATCCTGATTTGCTTGTGGTGTGGTTGTACATCTTCCATTAATCACATACTCATCCCATGCGAATTTCCCCATCCTAACCACAAAAAGTCAGTTTGTTTGTTTTTAAGTGGATTTGTTCCACCAGGCCAACAGAGCAATGTAATTGACTTCAATTGCATAAACCTAATTTTTTGGTGCGCACTCAGATCCAACTCACAAAATACCAACAGTTTGGGGGCGACCACAGCCTCATTTGGGATCCTGAAACAAATACAATATGAAAAACTTCATGGAATGATTCCAAACATCAAAACTAACAAACTAAAGTCTCTGAAAGTCCTTAAATGAATCACGATGCCAGACTTTACCCAGTGGAGAACAAGCTGTGAAGCTTTGTATAATCAGCAAATGTCCAGTTCTGATGTCCAACTCTGAACAGTATTTTGCAGCTTTTTTGCAAAGGGAAAAGTCCTGGTTTTTTTAGGATCAGCTAAAAGTTTTGCAGCTTTTTTTGGAAAGGGAAAAACCCTGTTTTTTTGAGGATCAGCTAAAAGTTTTGCAGCTTTTTTGCAAAGGGGGAAAAGCAAAGCTCCTTTTGCAAAGGGGGAAAAGCAAAGAAAAGCCCCGCTTTTATGGGGTTCAACTCACATTTCTGCAGCTTCTAAAGGAAAGGGAGCCTTTTCTACAGTTTCCAGACAGATAATCTAATCAGCCAGTCACATGTCGCTGGGGAAACAAACAACCTCCCTCTGCAGCACATTCAACAATGGAGTCCTGGGCAAGGGGGCAGCCGAAAGGGAGCCGGGACTGTTATTTCTCTCCCGATCTCTTGCTGATCAGCTGCTGAGCGGGGTCCTTTCAACACCCCTTTTTCTCTTTGTAAACACACACACACACACACACACACACACACAATCTGCTTTTGGCCCCTGGGCAATTCAACTCCAGGGACCACCATTCGCTCCATAAGATGCACAGGTATTTCCCCTTACTTTTTAAGAGGAAAAAAGTGTGTATTATCGAGCGAAAAATATGGTGATTCTATCTGTATGGGAGGTGTATTCTAATGAACCTGTAATGCGACTTTGAGACCGTGAGGTGGCTGTGGGACCAGTTTGGGGGTGACCACAGCCTCATTTGGGATCCTGACAGCCTCCCCAATATTCTGCTGAGTGAGGCAGCCTTAGTTAGGTTTAAGCACACCTAGCCTGGCAGAGCACCAGAAGAATGAAAGCCTTTCCAGGATTGTGCGCATGTAGCCAATACAAAACTGACATGTACCATATTTTCCCATGTATAAAACGAGGTTATCTTAATTTTTAAAATGCAACAAAATTGGGGTCATCTTATACACGGATAGTGGAGAGGTGGGGTGGGCAATTGGCGGCTGCCGCAAGCTGGAGATTGTCAGCAGTGTTTCTGTGGGTGATCGGTGTGTGTGGCAAGGTCTATTGGCTGCTGTGGCAATTGGGCGTGCGATTGGCGTTTGCTTTTGGCAAGCATGCACACGATTTGTGGCTTCGTCAATGTGCATGCGATTGGCTGTGGCAATCCTGCGGGTGGGCTCTTTTTGCAATCAATCAATTTATTTATTGCATTAGCCATATGGCCATAGCGCATAGTAAAAAACCAGGCAGTGGCCTGGCACGATTATACAAAGAATAAAACAGAAACAGATAAAACACTGGAGGTAAAATTGTCCGTGTTAGGAAGATACATAAAACTAAGGCTAAGGGAAGTTAGCCAAAAAGATGGTCCTGAGTTTCAGGGCCTTGTAATATGTAGATGGGCACTCCACGTGAAATCAAGGGGTTGGCATCCGCCAGTAAGTATTTCATGCGGTCAACGTCCCTGGCGATAGTTGGTGGGATTAGAGGGAGAAGTCTAGGTCTTATTGAGGCATATAGTGGGCAATAGAGGAAGAAGTGGATGGAGTCCTCTATCTTTCCTTTGTTGCATGGGCAGAGTCGAAGATCCAGAGGAGTATTGGAAAATACACCCTGTAAGAATGCTGTGGGAATGGCATAAAAGAATGCTGTGGGAATGGCTCTTTTTTGGGGGGGGGACACCAAAAAAACCGGGGGGACACTCAGCAACCATGGGCAATCCCCCCCCAAAAATGCTCAGCGACTGTGAGCAATTCCCCCCCCCCAAAAAAAAGCTCAGCGACTGTGTGCAATCTCCCTCCATTTTCTCAATTCGGAGTCCCAAAAAAGTCTTATACACGAAAAAATGTGGTAATACTTAAGGTGCAATCCAAATTGCGCTTACCGGGAAGGAACGTAGCGAGACTTACAACCGTGTAAACATGCATGCAAAGGCATCTTATACTTCAGGAGGGTTTCTACCTTTTCTGATTATCACAGTGCAGGAGCAACTACACAACCCTTCTGCATACCCGGATGCTGGTGCAGCAAATGTTGGGAACTGGTGCCATTCATTATCTGTGCCGTGCGTCCTGCCCTCCTGAGTCACATAATGTGGCTTCGGGATGCCGCATCCTGCTGCCGTCACTGGGAAGTTCGTCCATCTGGCCTTTTTCCAGGAACCCCTGGCTGAAGTGCGGGGATCTTGGCATGCCACAAAGACAATAGGAGGAAGATCATCGGGGGCACAGCGGGCAGAGGCCGCATCGACTGGCGGAAGGGGCAGGAAACCCACAGAAGTGCAGAGGAAACAGAACAGCAGGAGACGAAAGCACCTTGGGGGCACTAGCGACTACCGACAGGAATCATAAAACCTGATGTGATGACCGGGAGCCAGCTCTTTCCCTTCCGAAGCAGGGCTGCCTGGAGAGGAGGGGAGCAGGATCAAATGCAGAGTGGGAAGCCGCAACACACAATTGCCTCTTTGGGTCCAGAGTATTTCATTTCAGATGGGTTTGCTTTCCCCAAGCAGGGGAAACTGTGATCGAGGCACTAGGGGCAGGGGGTGCAATTTGATTCAATTCACAGATGATAGATAGATAATACTTTATTCGGCTATAAGCCCACAAGGTAAAACAAATCAATAAATAAAACAGCATTTTACATTCTAAAATATCAACTAAAATATTTCAATGCATAATCTCCTTCGCATTAGTTACAATCTCTAGATGTACCGTATTAAGGCCTTGAAGATAAAGATGGTGCATAGAGTTTACTAGATTTTTTAATAGTCATGCAGCATTCCATGAAGTCTTTTATATGAAAGAACTGAAATCAGGAATCTGGCAACCTGTAATGTTCTATAAGAGTCAATGTCCTGGAGTAGATAAGCTAGATGCAATTCAGGTGGTTTAGCAACAATTTCCAGAATGATTGAACTCAGAATCCTTGATCGGGGAACAATGTATAAAGGGCAATTAAACAAGATATGGTAAAGGGATTCTATTGATTTGTTATCACATGCGCATAAAACAGAGGTTTTACCGTTAGAAAATCTATTGCTCAGAACATTTGAGGGGAAAGCATTAAATCTGGCTCTAACAAATGCGAATCTGTGCGACGCAACCAATAAGGTAGACAGATATCGAGGTATCTGGGACATAGATGTAATGCCCAGATTTATCAGAGAACATGTACCTCCACCTGTAGTAAGATTTTGTTGCAAATCAACCTCCTCCAATCTTTGTTTGATGACCTTTTTAGCTGTAATTAGATTTAAATTTAGTATATCGGAAGGAGAGATTCCATAAGACAACAATTTGGAATGGATTTTTGTTGCCCATGGGCTGGTGAATTCATCTCTCCAAAGGCACTGAATAAGATGGTAATTTGGCAATTTATGCCAAAGGGACAGCCAATAATTAAAGGCATGTCTCCACATCAGAATCTCTAAGGAGCGGGTCTTAAGTTCTAAGCGAATGGCAGAGTTGCTTACACAGGAGGGTAATTTCAAAAGGCGTCTGAGAAAAAGATTTTGCAATGTCACCAGAGGCATGAGGTTTACAAAGGTGCCCCATAAAGGGACCGCATAGGCCATAGTTGCAACCACTTTTGCACTATAAACTTTTAAGGCAGATGGAACATGCATTTAAAGGCAAAGTTAAGAAAAATCACTCTTTCTAAAACAATATGCGAACAACAGATATCCTTCGAATTTTTTTATTTCTCCAGATTTTGCAACGCGGTTCCCCAGCCACACATTCTGTACAAAAATGCATATGCTGGAGTAAATTATGCGCATATATTAGCGACATACAAAAATACGTTCTATTACGCAGAATTGCATGCAAAAGTATTTGCATTAGAAGTTCTAAAACGCTGGAGAATTTTCATGTGGACTTTTTAAAGAAAAACCCACACAGGCTCATTTGAAAATGAGGAGAACTAAACTTAAAGGCTGAAAATATGAGAAACCAAAACTTGTCATATTTGCACGCCCTTATGACGGATGTAACAACAATTTGTGTTATCTTCACAAAACTGGGACTGGGATTGTATAGTGTTGTTGGCAGGTTTAAAGAAAGTTTGGCTTGAAGTTTTAGGGTTGGAGCTACAACTGGGCTGGAAGCTTTCTTGAGACCATGCATCCATCATGAAATTGATGTGCGGGATACTCGAAAATTGGGGTGAAAGGTAAAGGGACCCCTGACCATTAGGTCCAGTTGCGGACGACTCCGGGGTTGCGACGCTCATCTCGCTTTACTGGCCGAGGGAGCCAGCGTACAGCTTCTGGGTCATGTGGCCAGCAGGACTAAGCCATTTCTGGTGAACCAGAGCAGCGCACGGAAACGCCGTTTACCTTCCCACCGGAGTGGTTCCTATTTATCTACTTGCACTTTGACGTGCTTTCGAACTGCTAGGTTCTGCTAGGAGCTGGGACCAAGCAACGGGAGCTCACCCCGTCGCGGGGATTCAAACCACCAACCTTCTGATCAGCAAGCTCTAGGCTCTGTGGTTTAACCCACAGTGCCACCCGCGTCCCATATAGCATATATTCAACACAAAAAAACAGTGACAATTTGTTGTTGACAAAGGACAGCGGGACATATAACTGCTAGGTTGGCAGGAGCAGGGACCGAACAAAGGGAGCTCACCACGTCACGGGGATTCAAACCGCCGACCTTCCAATCAGCAAGCCCTAGGCTCTGTGGTTTAGACCACAGCGCCACCTGTGTCCCCGGAAACTTGGGAAGGGATAATATTTTAAGTCATTTGGGGGTTTTTAAAGATAAGTTGGTTACTGGCTCCCCACCAATTTCAAAGAAGAAAAGAAAATCCACGAAAGGTCTTAGAAATGGGTTGATTGACTGACATAATCTTGAGTGGCATTTTCACGCCACCCCAAAGAAATGGCAGACAGTTTCAGCCAGCCTTCTTCTTAGAGTTTTCCAAAAGAAAAACTCAAATCTCAGGATCAGGAGACAGAAGCAAACAGGGTGGAGTACCTTCTGCTTTGCTCCAAGAGCTTTTGTGTCCCCCGGGGGCATTAATATCAGGGCTGGCTATTAACATGTGTGACCCACCAGCTGCATTTGGACTCCAGCTCCCATCACCTCCACCAGCATGGGCAATGGTCTGGGATGATGGGAGTCATAGCCCAACATCTGGGGGATGGCATGTTCCTCACCCTGATCAAGATTCACTGTTGAGTCAGGAGATGAGAGAAATCAGCTTTGCTTGGGGTTTCAGTGTGAACCTACATAATTTCCACTTTCCAAAACAATGTACAAACACAGCTATTCTACAAAATTTGCATTTCTCTGAATTTTGTGATTCAGTTCTCCAACGAAATAATGTTTACAAGTATGTGTATATTAGGGGGAATTACACATAAAATGGGTACATATTAGTGAAGATAGCATATGAAATACATTATCTTAGGGGAAATTGTTTGCCTAAAAATGGTGTGTATTGGACAAAATTGCATGTAAAACTGTGCCTATTAGGAGAAATCTGAAAGAAATGCTGATGAATATTCACGAGGACTTGAAAAAATGCTAACTAATGCAGCAATGTGGAGAACTGAAAATGAGAAACCGAATGAAAAGAAAACTGGCACATTAGGTGGCGCTCTGGGTTAAACCACAGAGTCTAGGGCTTGCTGATCAGAAGGTCGGCAGTTCGAATCCCCACGACGGGGTGAGCTCCCGTTGCTCAGTCCCAGCTCCTGCCCACCTAGCAGTTCAAAAGCACGTCAAAGTGCAAGTAGATAAAGAGGGACCGCTCCAGTGGGAAGGTAAACGGAGTTTCCGTGCGCTGCTCTGGTTCACCAGCAGCGGCCTAGTCATGTTGGCCACATGACTGAGAAGCTGTCTGCGGACAAATGCCGGCTCCCTCAGCCTATAGAGCGAGATGAGCGCCGCAACCCCAGAGTCGGACATGACTGGACCTGATGGTCAGGGGTCCCTTTACCTTACTGCTGAGACATCTGCCTTAGCCAGAATCTTCTCCCAATCTACCATTCACCATCCTGTAGCTTCTAGGTTCTGCTCTCCTTTTACTGCCTGAGCTCCAAGGGACCAGGCAATGCCATCAACCTCCATTTTTAAAATGATGGTGATGATGATGTTGATGGCCCTCTAGATTGAGACAAGGGGCAGAGCCAAGGCAGATGAAGGGTGGAGCCTGAAGGAGACTAGCAGATGTGGGGATGGGCACAAAGAGGCAAATGGTACATAGCAGAGCAAAGCAAAATATGGCAGCTGAACGGATGGATGGAGCATGACAGAATCTGATCAGAGTATGGACAAAGTAGTAACAACTACTGGCTTTTCGGACCAGATGCTAATTATCTGGAAAAAAAATACATTTTTTCCTGGTCAGACCAATAATATAATGGCTAAGTGAATGGAAAAGCTAGGGCACATCTTATCTGATGGTGAACTACAGTCATCACTTAAGGCCCAGAGGGTGGCAACCCAAGAACAGGCCCTTTCTGTGGTGGCTCCCCAAATGTGGAATGTTCTCCCCAGGAAGGCTCACCTGGTGTCTTCATTAGATCTCTTTAGGTGCTGGGCAAAAACTTTCTTCTGTAACCAGGCCTTTGGCTTTTCATTATCTGTGGCCTTTTAGAAGTGGGTGGAAAGTTTTTAAGGTATTTCTCTCCCCACCCACCTCCCGTTTTTAATGTATCCATGTGGAGTGTTTTGTTTGGTTGTTCGTTTGGTTGTAAGTCACTTTGGGTTGTCCTGGGCAAGATAAAGTGACTAACAAAGTTAATTAATAAATAAGAATAATATACATATTGCCGTTCCATTCTTTACAACCGCTTCAGCATTCCTGATACGCTGGAGTACTAATCGTGTTACGAAACATACAAAACAGCTTGCCAGGAAAAGGAAAACTCTGAGCATGCGTAGTTCCTCATGAAATCCACTTAAATCACAGCACCATCATGACTACTGGAATAAAATGGATTTTTGCTTTTGCTGCCCTGATGCTAAACATCAGGAATAGGCCCTATTTTGTTGCATAAAAGTATAATGTGTTTTTTTGTGTGTGCTTTTTTGTTTTCTTTTTTTTTTGCAGCAGAGCATCTGTGACCATGGATGTCCCCAGCCGGCTGCCCCATTGGCCACGCAATATTCATGCCAGCTCAGGTGTTTTGCCAGTTTGCCATTGCCACCACCATCTGCCCCTCTCAGTGGTCATTTGGGGAGGGGGCTGCCCCACCGGGAGGCACGTGTGAAAATGCACTTTGAAGAGGATGCCAGAGATGTTATTCCTTTGCAAGATTTCGCATGGGACCAAAGTGCTGACAAGGTTCCGTTTGGATGGGAGTGGGGTGAATGAGAAGGTGGGGAAACGAAGTCGCCTTCATCAGCCTCTCTTATCGCGCTTTCCTTTCTCTCTTCCTGAAGGGAGTTTATATAACCTGCTATCTGCCAGGGCCTTTGAGAAAGGACCCTTCTCAAGCAGCATTTTTTGTAACGGAAAGGGCTTCTCATTTTATCTCTACTCCAAACAGAGAGGAAACTGATCTCTGGATCCAGAGGAGCCTCAAGCGAGGAGCTACAAAGCAGTCTAAAATGATGCAAGTCCACTTTGCCCTTGCAGAATTCTGCCCCCCCTCCTTGGGTAGACCTAGCCTCAGCTGCACGTAACCAAGTAATGAGAAATAAAGCGATCCCTCTGCCTGCCTGAACCATACGAGGCCCAACCTAACAGTGAGTGTTCTCCAAACCAGTCCCAATTGTGGACAATTCCTGTGAGGGGTTGGGGAGAGGGGGCACAGTCAAATGTATAGGCTAAATAAGTTGGTGCCCCTTTCCGGGGCAGTTGTACTGTCGCAAACCCGGGATACCTGTTTTCCAGGCTTGGTTTATTGTTTAAAAGGCCTGACTTATCTGTGCAAGTGCACTTCCCTGTTCCAGCCGAGCCTTCCTTCCGATCTGATTGTTGACCTCGCCTGAAATGGAGATTTCCAGCAATTGTTTCAAACATAAAGGCCTTTTGGCCCCTTGCTGGAGCCAAGCCAAAGTCCCCTCCTCACCCTCTTCCCTTCCAGAAAGTGCAGAGCCATCATCTTTTGCCGATTAGTTGTGTCACAATCCTAGCGGCCCTGGGCTTAGATCTGATTCTGTCCCCACCTAATAACTTAACGTTTGCTTTCTAGGACATACCAAACAACGTCATACCCCCCCACTATCCCGGGTTTCCTCGGTTTACCCCTATAACGTTGCACTTCCAAGGGGAGTGAGGAAAATTCGCAGAGGAGGTCTGCAGCCTGGGGAGAGTTTCAAGGGCCAAATGGAAAGGCCTGGGGGAGCTGGCGTTGTCCCCTGGTTCTCAGGTTCCCCGTCCCTGATATACAGACTATATAGACTATATGGCTGTATGGGCACTCCAGTGTTCCGAGACCCCTGAATACCAGTTGCTGGAAAGCAATCGCCAGAAGAAGGCCATTTTTCAGTGGTGTCCAAACTTTTCTCAAAGAGGGCCAGATTTGATGAAGTGAAGGGCCGTGAGGGCCGACGAAAGGGCTAACCTTTCTTTAGGATTGAAGTTGTTGAGCTTATTTTATGATTTTACCCCAAAGTTGTTGAGCTTTTTTTAGGATTGAAGTTGTTGAGGGTTTTTTTTTTTTTAGGATTTTACCCCAGGATATGAACTGCCACAGGGGCTGGATTAAACTGACCGGTGGGCCTGATTACGCCCCCCAAATGGACTTTGGACATGCCTGCTTTATATGTTGTTGTGGGTTTTGCAGAGA
Source organism: Lacerta agilis (assembly GCF_009819535.1). Classification (NCBI taxonomy): domain Eukaryota; kingdom Metazoa; phylum Chordata; class Lepidosauria; order Squamata; family Lacertidae; genus Lacerta; species Lacerta agilis. Next base: position 6,289,787 of record NC_046313.1, on the reverse strand, counting down.
CATCTGGCTGGCCAGAATTCTGGACTAGATGGATCCTCGGCCTGATCCAGCAAGGTTTCCCTCTTATTCCACTACACCTGCAAGCCAAGAGAGAACTGTGAAGTACATAATCAATGGTTCCTGCCCACGGTGGAGGCCGATGAGCCTTAGCTCCTTCCAATCAGCTTCCACTGTGGGGCAGTTAATTCTGCCACACCTCCAGATCAGGTGTGACTGGAACAACCCGGAGCAGAGAGTCATCTGAATTAATCAAGCTCAGTTGAGATGGACCATTGCATCTCCGCATGTTGCTGCTCTTCCAATCAACAAGTCTTTCTTACCTCATCACACTTTTGAAAAGCAAACCTTTTCTGGTGAGATGCAGCTCCAATTATAAATCAAAATACAGGTGTTCCTCTTCCACTCCCACACCCAGGTCTTTCCCAGATCTACTATATGGAGTGAAAGGAAGATTTGAATCTGGGACCTTAAATATACCAAATATGTACCCTACCCTTGGGCCACGATGACCCCTATACAAGATCTAGTGGTATTTTAAACTTAGGAGCATCGGGTCAGGTATCGTGTGGTCCACAGGCCAGTTACAAAATCAGCTGTCTCTGTGAGGAGCTGGCTTCAGGCAGCGCTCCTGACCAACTCCTGTTACAAAGATGATTGCAAAGGTGGCAGTGTCAATCCCGCCATCTGAGGATCTGTTGCAGACACCGGGGCCAGTTTTACGTATAAGCTAAACAAGCTATAGCTTAGGGCCCCACTCTCTTGGGGGCCCCCAAAAAAATTAAAGGGGAAAAAAACACTGGATGTACATTTCCAAAATATAAGCTAAAAAAACAAATAAAATAAAACCTACATACAGCAACGGTGTTTTGTGTTGTGTCGGCTCCTATGATGTAAGTAATGGGCCCCGCCTGCTAGCCTGCTCCCTAAAATATCACGGGTTTGCTCATTTCTATATATAGGGTGCCTACAATCTGCATGGACTGGTTTTATTATATAGTGGGTGGACATAGCAGACGACACAGTGATTCTCCAAGCAGCTCTGTTTATTCTCAGGCTGGAACAGGACTGAGCTGAAGGGCTCAGCAGCCTGCTTATATAGAACTCAGCTACAAGCAACAGTAACAACTTTCTGTAGTTACCCAATCCCTGAACGTCACTTTCAATCCCCCATTTGCATGTGAGAGAACTGCAGCCGAATGAACTATATACACACACACCCCTAGTGGCCTAGGGTGAGAATTTCAATACATAACAGGTTTCATGGCAACATGTAGACTGCAGTGCATCCCAGTTGAATGTAGGTCAAGCTTTTGTACCTGTAATCTAATATTGAAGAGTGCTTGTAGACTGATGATCAGGCAGCATAGACTAAGGGTATGAGTCTGATAGATACATACTTTATTTATTTTGATCCCATTATGGCTTTAGATAGGTATTGGGTCCATAAATTACCATATATATACCACAAAAAGCAGCGACAATTTGTTGTTGACAAAAGACAGCTGGACATATAAAGGGCCCCATTAGCTTAGGGCCTCACCAAACCTAAATCCGGCCCTGCAGATGACCGCAGTGCCTGGAGACAGACAGACAGACAGACAGGTCTGGACTGCTCTCTGCCACTGACTCTTCCTGCTCACTAAGTCCTGTTACCTCTTCAGCTTCTGACACCTCCTCCTCACAGTCTGCTGCTGCTTCTCCCTCTGACCACTCATCATCGTCCCACCACCAATCCTCTGGCTCTGAGCCTTCTTCCCTTGGAGGTTCCCTTGGGGGCTCCCCAGCTGGTGCCTCCCACCTCTCCTCTGCTGCCAGTCTGTGACAGCTTGATCCTACAGATGTTGTTGGACTACAATTCCCATCAGCCCTGACAATTGGCCGTACCGGCTGGCGTTGGTGGGAGATGTTGCTCAGCCACATCTGGAGGGCCAAAGCTTCCCCGACTCTGACATAGAGCATACAAGGAATCATTATTGGCCTCCCATTTTGCAGACAGGGAAACAGAGGCCAAAGAGAAGGAAAAAACGACTCGCAACTGTAATCCCAGGGGACATTCTTGTTGACTCTGTAGCAACACCCAATGACTCTGGTTGCATTGCAACTAATCACCAAACTTAAAACCATGGAGAAACCTGGTCTGAACAAAGACATTGGATTCTTATCTCATTATACATAACAAAGCTATCTTTAGCCATCTCACCCCTTGACTTTCCCTGCAAGACTAATTGCAGCCGTTAAGAGTCGTCAACAGGTTTTCCACACCTATCAGCTGATCACCCATTCCCACCACCCTTCTGAGTAATACCCCTCCCCACTTTGCTGGTCTATGACCGTAATAAAGTTTATTATTATTATTATTATTATTATTACCCCTCCCCACTCCCTCACTATATTTAAGGATCTGGTGACTTCTGTTTCAGTGTATCTGAAGAAGTGTGCATGCACACGAAAGCTCATACCAAGAACAAACTCAGATGGTCTCTAAGGTGCTACTGGAAAGAATTTTCTATTTTGTTCTGGTTGCATTGTTATAGATGCTGTGGTTTTGACCAGAGAGGCAAGCTTTGAAACAGCAGTTCAGAGAAAGGAAATCAACCACAGGAAAAATCTGCATCCTCGGATGTTCTTCGAAAGTTGTCATGGGCCTCTCTGAATCGACTGATATCTGTCCTTGGTGCCTGCCAGGCCATGTGAGCCAAATCTGAACGCATTCAAGAAAAGGGAAGGTCCAAGGGATGGGACCGTGTTTGACAGCTCCTTTTACACCAAAGCCTGTGCTCTCAGGATAACAGGCTATGATGCTCATTTCCTGTGTAGAGGGAGGGAAAGCGGCAGCGAGGCAGGCAGCGGCAAACACACATTCCTGGAAAGACTCCACCGATAGACCCAGCTGAGCTACCAAGTTGGAGACACTTCAGAAAGTTGGAGACACTTCAGACCAGAGGTCCATCATCTCAGCACAGCAAAGGATCGTCTTTGGCTTCCAATAAGGTAAGCAATGCATAAAAAATAAACTTCCAAGTTTTCCATCTCTTCTCCAGAAACAAAGCTTTTCACCAGCATCTAAGCTTGTATAGAGACCCTCCCAGAGACACCTCTGTTACAGATTCCAGATTTCCGTCTGCTTAAAGAAGCAGCAACTTTCCCTTCCTTCCTCCAAATGCCCTGGAGAAAGTGCAAGTTATTTTATTTATTTGTTTGCAGTGGCTGCCAAGTTATGAATCTTTTTTTCTAAGACAGGCAATGATTGTTGTCCTTTTGAGGAGGGTGAAAGAAGGAATTTTGAGAGAGGCATTGCCGCGTGTCCCACTGTTAAGCAGGTGTGGCAAGACTTTGCATCGTTTTACACAACCTGCAAAAATCTGTTTGACCAGAATAATAATAATAATAATAATAATAATAATAATAATAATAATAATAATAATTTATTATTTATACCCCGCCCATCTGGCTGGGTTTCCCCAGCCACTCTGGGCGGCTTCCAACAGAACATTAAAATGCAATAATCTATAAAACATTGTGATTGTGAGTCAAAATAATGTGTGCCTGAAAGGGGAAGTAAAGCCTCATTCTAACTCTCTTGACAACCATTTGTCCATCAGCAGCATGGTACCTTTTATTTGATAAAAGAGAGCCTTTGAGATGCACCAAATTCTCCTTTCACCAAGCCAGAACCTACTTCAGAATTATGGCAGTTGCACACCATACATTTAAAGTACATCCATTGCACAAGTAGAGTGTATGACTTCCCCCAAGGAAGCCCGGGAACTGCAATTTGTTAGGGATTCTGGGAATTATAGCTGTGACAGGGCCAGATTTAGGTCTGATGAGGCCCTAAGCTACTGGAGGTAATGGGGCCCTTTATATGTCCAGCTGTCCTTTGTCAACAACACATTGTCGCTGTTTTTTTGTGTTGAATGTATTCTATATGGTAATTTATGGACCTAATAGGTATCTAAAGCCATTTGCACATAACAAATAGGAGCCTACGAAACACAAAACATTGTTGCTGTAGTATGTAGGTTTTATTTGTTTTTTATCTTATACAGTCGTACCTCGGGTTACGTACGCTTCGGGTTACGTACTTTTCGGGTTATGTGCTCCCGTAACCCGGAAGTGCAACCCGCCACGCATGCGCAGAAACATTCTGCGCACTTCGCGCGTGCGCAGAAGTGTTCTGCGCACTTTGTACATGCGCAAAACGCGTTGTTCAGGTTACGTACGTTTCGGGTTACATACAGCGACCCGGAACCTATTAAGTACGTAACCTGAAGTACAACTGTATTTCGGAAATGTATGTCCAGTTTTTTTTCCCTTCAAATTTTTTTGGGGGCCCCAAGAGAGTGGGGTGTTTAGCTTATACTGGTGAAACTCGAAAAATTAGAATATCATGGAAAGGTTCATTTCTTTCAGTAATTCAACTTAAAAGGTGAAACTAGTATGTGAGATAGACTCATGACATGCAAAGCGAGATATATCAAGCCTTTGTTTGTTTTAATTGTGATGATTATGGCGTACAGCTGATGAGAACCCCAAATTAACAATTTCAGCTTTGGGGTTTTCATCAGCTGCATGCCATAATCATCACAATTATAACAAAGAAAGGCTTGACATATCTCGCTTGGCATGTCATGAGTCTATCTCATATATTAAACTCCAGTAGCTAATGAAAACAATTGCTTACATAAATGGACTTTTCCATGATATTCTAATTTTTCGAGTTTCACCTGTACATAAATCCGGCACTGCCTGTGAGGGGAAACTATAGTTCTCAGGATTCTTTGATCATGGAATTATAGAATTGTAGAGTTGGAAGGGACTCAAGGAGCCATGTGGTCCAACCCCCCTGCAATGCAGGAATCTCAGCTAAAGCACCCGTGACAGATTCAACCTCAGCTCATGAGCCTCCAAGGGTGGAGAGTTCACCACCTCCCAAGGGAGACCATTCCACTGTCGAACGGCTCTTGCTGTCAGAAAGTTCTTCCTGATGTTTAGTTGGGATCTCCTTCCTTGCAACTTGAAGCCATTGGTTCATGCCCTACCCTCCGGAGCAGGAGAAAACAAGCTTGTTCCATCTTCCATGTGACAGCCCTCGAGGTATTTGAAGATGGCCATCACATCCGTCTTCTCGGTGGAAGTCTAGTGCTTTAAGTGTGTGACGGATTTGCTTTAAGATCATGGTGTGGGATTGTTCCTATTCCTGCATGAAGGAACAGTTGTCTGGCACTCAAAAGCCAACCATTCACCTACCACACATCTGATCTTATAAAAAGGTGTCATCTGGACCACTTTAATAAAAGGTTTTTCTGTTGCTAGGAACAAACCAATCAGTGCTCTCTTTGTCAGTGTCTGAGAACCAGCCTCTTCCAAAACCAATATCAGTGTGGGAAAACTTGTGGATCACAGCTCAGTAGCACAGCATGCAGGTTGCACGGATAAGGTCCCAGGCTTGTATTTTCTGGCACCATCTTCGATTAAAGGCTGTCGTGTGAAGCAGGCCTGGGAAAGATTGCTGAAGATATTTTCAGAATGGGCGCTGACCCACTGACCGTTTTCTGAGCTGCCCGTGTGAGCTGTAGCTCGGCACTCCGGTCCTTGGTTCGATCCCTGACATCTCTAGATAAAGGATTTCAGATTGCAGGACTGCCTATAAACCTTGGAGAATCAACAGCCAACTGGAGTAAGCCATAGTTTTATATTGAAAGGTGCACCAAGTGCATGTGCAGAAATGTGAAATATAAATGCCGTTAGTGAGGAAACAGATGCATACATAACAGTGCATGAATGTGCTCTAGCAGCCACCCTTATTTAAACCTGGGGCATTTTTAACATTCAAGCTCAATAAGGTATTCCTAAATCTCTTAAGAGATGAGCAGGACAACAATTGATTATGGATTATATTGGTTAGAGCATGGTGCTGATAATGCCAAGATTTCAGGTTCAATCCCTGTATAGGACAGCTGCATATTCCTGCATTGCAGGGTATTGAACTAGATGATCCTTAGGGTTCCTTCCAACTCTGCAACTCTGTGATATTATTGATTCTATTATCCACAGTTTCCTAATACTTTTTTCCCCCAGTATTCAGGTTTTCTGCATTTAAAGAGACGGGGGGGGGGCTACACTGAGGGCATGTTTACAGCACTGTTCCTTTGTGTGCATATGGTTGAACTAATTAATTTCAGGAGTTCATAGAATCATAGAATTGTAGAGTTGGATGGGACAGACCACGAGGGTCGTCGTCTAGTCCAACCCCCTGCAACGCGGGAATCTTTTGCCCAATGTGGGGCTTGAACCCATGACCCTGAGATGAAGAGTCTCGTGACCTACTGACTGAGCTATCCCAGCTATTGTTCTGTGAAATCTTGATTCTGAGAATCTTAATTGATTGATTCTGAGAATCTTGATTCTGAGAATCTTTTGGTAGAGATCCCTGAGTTTTTTCACGAAGCTGCATTTTGCAGAATTCCATGGTTGGCAAGTATGAGCTGTAGGGAATGTTAGACCTATTCCAAGTAGACACATTGACATTAATGGACACAACTTACCTCCATTAATTTCAGTGGGTCTGTTTTGAGTAAAAACCCAGGTGGACACAACCCAGTGGCCAGTGGTGTGCGGTGCAATTTTTCATAGGGGAACAGTTAGGGCAGGAGGCGCCAGGTTGCAAGGGGAATTGTGTGTGGGGGGGGGGGCTATATTGGGCACTATACTTCACCTTAGCCAAGGCCTCAGGGAGTAAGTACCTAAACCTATTCACTAACAGCTGCTCTTTCCTGAGTTATTTACATACCCTGTTGAAGAGGCAGCATTATAATCTCTGTAAGCCTTTTGATTTAGCTTTGAGCATTAAATCAAATGAATCGTAATTCTAGAGTGGTTTGTAGCTTAACTGTAGCAATGTGCGGTACATAGTCAGGAGAGAGATATATATATATAATGAATTAACAGCTAATTCACTGCTTATATATAAATGTGCTAAGTGCTGTAAGCCTCGGTACAGTGCTCTCTCCCCAGATCCTTTCATTGGAGATGCCCGAAATTGAGCCTGGTACCTTAAGCAGGGCATAGGTTCTCCCACTGAACCTCCCAGATTGGCCTGCCAATCCAGAAGAGGACAACCAAAATGGTCAAAGGCCTGGAAACGATGCCTTATGAGGAACGGCTTAGGGAGCTGGGTATGTTTAGCCTGGAGAAGAGAAGGTTAAGGGGGTGATATGATAGCCATGTTCAAATATATAAAAGGATGTCATATAGAGGAGGGTGAAAGGTTGTTTTCTGCTGCTCCAGAGAAGCGGACACGGAGCAATGGATTCAAACTACAAGAAAGAAGATTCCACCTAGACATTAGGAAAAACTTCCTGATAGTAAGAGCTGTTCGACAGTGGAATTTGCTGCCAAGGAGTGTGGTGGATTCTCCTTCTTTGGAGGTCTTTAAGCAGAGGCTTGACAGCCATCTGTCAGGAATGCTTTGATGGTGTTTCCTGCTTGGCAGGGGGTTGGACTGGATGGCCTTTGTGGTCTCTTCCAACTCTATGATTCTATGATTCTATTCTATGATTCTCTGCCTCTTCTTGCTTCCTTGCCATTGCCTCACTTTCCTCTGCCTCACTCAAGAGCAGCCAGCACTTCTCTCCCAAGCCTCGTGTTTCTTTGCGACAGTGGTAATCCTCAGGCACCCACTCATCCGTCACTGCACAGCATTCTCAGTTGCGGCTGTGAGTCGCAGGTGCACTGGGGAAAATGATAACTCTGGGGTGGAAGGGCAGAGGGGCAGTTTGCCCAGTGCACTTTGACTGACCACACTTGCCTAAATGGAAGCTGCTGTCGTAGTATAATATCATTTGCAGAAAGGGGTCAACCAAAATAATGAAAGGGCTCGAGCAAGTCCCCTGTGAGCAGAGCTTACAATGTCTGGGCCTCTTTAACTTACAGGGGAAAGGCAGCTGAAGAGAGACATGCTAGAGGCATATAAAATTATGCATAGTGTAGAGAAAGTGAATCAAGAGTCGGTTTTCTCCCTCTCACATATTAGAACTAATGAAGCTGAAAGGTTGTAGATTCAGGACAGGGGGGGAAAGAGTTATTCACACAACGCAGAGTTGTAGTTATTAAAATAATTTATATACCACCTTTCATTTCAAGAAGAAATACCAAGGTGAATCACAAGCAACTAAAAAAACAATGGCAAAATAACAAGAATAAAGCCAATTATGAAAATACAGTTGCCTTTGATTAAAATACATAGAACAACTACATTAAAACATCACACACACACACACACACACACACACACACACCCCTATGGAATTTGCCAGCACCAGTTGTGGTAATGGCCATCAACTTGGATGGGTTTTTTAAGGTGGTTAAGATAAATTCATGGAGGAGAGGATAAGGCTGTCATTATCTACCCATCTCAATGAAGGCCTCTCGCGTCAGGTATCGAAAGCAGTGAATGAGGTACATGAGTTTGATAGGACTATTGCATTCATGCCAAGCTTGCAGGATTCCCATGGGTATATGGTTTCCCACGATAGGAAAAGGACTAGACATTCTTGTTATCTAAATAAATACCGGTAAACCTTTAAAATCCCAAATTGGTTAGGAGTCCCAGTGACCCACATGGATAGGGGGGGGGGGAACAGCAACCCATTATTTTAATAATTCAGAACTTGTACACACACACACACACACACACACACACACACACACAAAAACCGCTTAGGATTGATTGATGTGGATTCATAGCAAAGGGTTGCAACTGTGCTAATGAGCAATGCAAATCACACTTTCCGGTATTGATTATTCCTCCTTAATTTGGTTGTGTGGAAAAACCAGCCCAGATCTACTAGTACTGAAGTGTCTCCACCATTTCTTCTTACAGTTAACTTTTTGACCCAAAATGGGAGAGCCTGACCACCTCTTGCCTTTTAATGAATACGGAGAGTACCACAACTTGACAGAGCTTGCCCACCTGCTCAACTACACCTTCAACTACTGCAACTTGGGGCTGGATGAGAGCGTGAAGCGGGTGTTCCTCTTTGTCCTCTACCTCGTCATCTTTGTGGTGGGTCTGGTGGAGAATCTCCTGGTGATCTGGGTAAATTGGCAGACCCGAAGCCACAAGAACCTGGTCAACCTCTACATCTTCAACATGGCCATTGCAGACTTGGGTGTGATCCTCTCCTTACCGGTCTGGATGCTGGAAGTCATGCTTGACTATACCTGGCTCTGGGGGAGCTTCCTCTGCCACTTCACCCACTACTTTTACTTTGCCAACATGTTCAGCAGCATCTTCTTTCTCACCTGCCTTAGCGTTGACCGCTATGTGTCCTTGACAACCTCCTCCCACTTCTGGCACCGGCACCAGCACCTGGTGCGGCGCATTGCTTGCTGCTGCATATGGGCCTTGGCGGCCATCATCCCTTTGCCAGAGGTGTCCCACATGGAGTTAATTGACAGCATTGAGCCAATATGTTTCTTCATGGCCCCCCTGGAGACCTACGACAACTGGGCCCTCGCTCTCACCCTGCTCACTGCCCTCATTGGGTTCCTCATTCCCTTCACCATCATGGCAGTCTTCAACATACTGACAGCGAGGCACATCAAACGCAGCAACAAGCCCGAGGGCAGGAAGCACTGCCGTGTCATCTACGCCTACATTGCCGTCTTCCTAGTGAGCTGGCTGCCGTTCCACCTGGTTTTGCTTTTGCTGACGCTCGAAGGTACCAGCATCTTCCTCCACTGCCACTTTTTGGACTTCCTCTACTTCTTCTACGATATCATCGACTGCTTCACCCTTCTCCATTGCGTGGTCAACCCTATCCTGTACAACTTCCTGAGCAAGAACTTCCGAGGGAAGCTCATCTCTGCTGTCGTCAGGTACATCCCCAAAGACCAAATGGATCGAAAGGGGGGAGATGGTTCCTCTTCTAACACCCAACATTCCATTGTCATAGCAAAAGAGAACACCTTGCCAAATTAAACGTGCACTTGATTTGGTTTGTTGCTGTGGTTCCAGAACACGATCCTGCGTATTCAGACAATTCTCTCTCGCTAGCAAAGGGCAGTCTTCAGTAAGAACCACTCTGCACACACTCCTGCTGTATTATCAGTGCTTCTTGAAATCTTGGGAAAGCAGGGCCACACAGGGTGAAATGTGGTGGAGATTATATGCTGCTGTGCCCTGTGTTTTCTGGTAACCCTCATACAATCCCCCCACCTCAAAACAATAACTATGGAAATAAATGTTCTGGTTTCTGCTACCCTGTAATTTTATGATTATTTGGAAGATATAGATTTCTGTCAATTTCCTCTTATTTGTGGAGAGTTTTGAATGAAAATTACATTCTAAAAACACGAGGGTGTCTTGATCATTAAATAGATGGCGCAAAGACTGTAATTCTGCCCCTGAAAGGGTGGGACAGGGACTGCCAAGTTTCTTTTGTGTGCATCCAACTAATTACTTCTTGTGGCTGAGGAACCAGGATACCAACAACTCCCTTCTAGCAGTTTGTGTGCAGACAGCCTTTTATTTTAAAAAAAGTCACCACAGAGACATTTACACCCAGGGATGCCAGCCTGAGGTTGGAGAAGGGAACGCAATGCTGGGCCTACGGACCTCTCCTAAGGGAATGGTGGTGCCGGGGATTTATCTCCCAATTGAATGCACTCCCACCCTGAAGTTTTGGCTTGGGGTAAACTCTGTTGTCCTTTCTGGTAGAGTCAGAAAATGTGATGATTCAGTTCCCGAGGTAACCAGGAGCACTGAATCAAGAAGCTTCTGCTAACCCTATTGACAGGGTTCCAGCCCAGTGGTGCTTAATAAAGCTTTAAAAAATGGAAGTTGAGGATCTGAGGGCCTGTTCACAAAACCAAGGACTGAGATTTTAGCATGGTATCATAAGCTAAAAAAACATATTTGCAAAGGCATGTAAAAAAACTGGACCCTTGCATGTGATGAGAGATTACGCAGCCATGGAGTGGGCGCCAACATATGGAGGTGGGATTTGGTGGGGTTGGGGTGCCTGGCTGCCAAAACATTCAAATAATAATAATGTGAATAGGCCTTCGTGTTTTAATCATGGGATCTGCCACATAAACATGGGGTAAATGGACAAAAAAAAAATTCCTTCCAGTAGCACCTTAGAGACCAACTAAGTTTGTTCTTGGTATGAGCTTTCGTGTGCATGCACACTTCTTCAGGCAGACCAACATGGCTACCTACCTGTATGGAGTAAATGGGTATGTGATCTGGAGTTCCCTCATTCTAAAGTGAGAGTTAAGTGGTTCTAGGAAGGCACATGTTCCTAGAGGTCAAGGTCGGACATGAGAGGAAGCGCTGAGCAAAATGTTCTCAGCATTTCCTATGTAATACCACTTTGGCCTTTATTACAACAAGAATTGTGATGGGGCCACAGATCCAGGCCAAGTATAATCTCAGAACAATATGAACAGAAGGTAAGAGAGGAGGTTACTACAACTGCTAGAAGATAACAAATCACTTAAAAATAGCACTCTTATCCAAGGGCTGAAGGACATAAGTGAACATCTGGATTAAAAAAATAAAATACTTGGATAAAGTTTAGGGAAGGAAGACAAGGAGGCAGGATGTTTATAACACACTGAGTTGACTTTTGCATTCGAATGTTATTTAAAAGTATTTATGAACAGCCCGGCCAAAGGTTTTTCAGGCCAAGGCAGGAAAAATTAATTCCAAACCATTTTTGATCAGAAATGACCCAACACATTGGTTCCTTCACAGGGGGCAGAGAGACCCAAACATTTTCCCCAATACTGGCAAAAACATAACAGTTACATGTCTGTCTGTATGTATGAATATAGAAAGAAAGGAAGCTGCCCTATACAGGGACAGACTATTTGTTCACCTAGCTCAGTACTGTCTACACTGACTGGAAGCAGCTCTTCAGGGTTGCAGGCAGCAGTCTCTTGCAGGCCTACTTGGGGATGCTCAGGATTGAACCTGGAACCCTCTGCATGCAAAGCAGCCTCTCCTTGTGCAAGGCATTTACAGAAGTCAGGAGCACCAGTAGCCCAGAGCAAAGTCATTTGGCATAGGCAGAAGGCTCAGGTGAGCAGCCTCTGTTATCGTTTGATCTGAAAATATTTCCATAGCGTGTCAACCACAAACTATGAGCAATGCAGCAAACTCTCGAGTTTTTCATTTTATTATTCTAAATAAAAACCACACTTTTGTGCCAAATGATGGGAGTATAAAAGAATCCGATGTACAACGATTTTAGACATCTACTTATTTTTCTTTGAGGAAGAAAAGTTTTACAAAATGTACAAACTTTACAGCAAATAGATATTAAACACTTAAATAACCAGGTCAGTACCTACAATTAACTTAACCGAAAGGTTAGACAGCAATCACAATGCTCTGCTTTATTTTTTTTATTTCATGACATCTGGATCTTTGGAGGAAAAGGGAGAGGGCATGGTTTTGAGTTCACAAAAATAAGAGCAATAATAAAGCATTAGTCTCCAAAAACATTGTTGTTTATTATTTTCAAAGATTTCTGTGTTAGACTGGAACACCTGTTCCATGCCTGAACCCTCCCCTACTGTGGTGGTAATGGTAGGGATTCTTCACAAATGGTAGCATAGCAAACAGAGCAAAGCTATTTAATTACAATACTTTGTCTTTCTACACGCCTAAGGATTCCAAAGCACTTTACAGACATTTACTACACCTCACAACTTTTCCATTTGTGAGGTAGGTATTTTTAAATATTCCTCACTCACAATTTGGGGTGAGTTGATGTGTGGGTGTTTGAGGCAGACAGGTGAAGTTACTTGGGCCAAGCTACGCTACCAAGCACAATGATTCATATCTTTGTCATGGCAGAATGCTTTTTTTTTTTAATGGAATTTCTAAAGCTGGCCAAGTTTGCATTGGATGCAGTTTGGCACTGGAGAACTAGACGAAAACAGCTCTAGAAGTCGAGAATAAGGAAAAGTCCTTACTGGGTGAGATCCAATGTAGCTCCTTCTCCATCACTTCCAATGAAGGCATCTTAACTACAAAAACATGGTTCTGTTCCAACACCTGGGGGGTACATCCATAATTGTTTTGGACTCCAGAACTTGAACCAAGAGCTTCAGCGACCAAGACTGGGGCTTAGCCTGATGAGACTGGGGCTTAGCCTCGTGTGCTACTGTATGGGCTAGCCCTCTTCAGGCATAAAGGAGCAATAAGAGTGTGTAACATCAGCCCCTCCAGTTGATAGGTAGTATGAAGCTTTTTGATTTTCCAGGACTCGTATAAATACTAAAATACTGCCCATCTGCCACTAGTCCGCAGCTGGACCTTGGGCTTTCTTGGGCTTCAGTTCCTTTCTCAAGCCCTGTGGGTCTAGCCATGTGGCCCTGAAATTAACTTAATACTAGTGGTACTCGAAGTAGTAAATTCCTATGACAACTCTTATATCCTTACACTGAATGCTTCCAGCATTACTTATACTTAGGAATATTCTTATCCGCTATATTGTTGAGTTAATTCCTTAGTGTGTCCTGTCTGGTGTTTGCTATTCAGAGGCCACAAGAAGGAAAGGAATTGAGAGATAGGCCAGAACACTTGCTGCATGCTGGGGGCTATTTTAAGACGGCAACTTTCTTATAAGAAAACAAGACGACATACCTAAGTGCTTTTTCTCCTTGACAAAAATCAAAGCAGTCAATCTTCACAACACCCTTAGAGGTAGGTACTGTAAGCAGAGAGCAAAGCAACCTGCCCAAGGCTGCCCTACTGGAATTACTTTCAGAGCTGAGATTCCTGGGGCTGTACAGTTTTTCCATCCCCCCATACGTCAGGGCTAGAGCAGCATTATGTGGGTTTCTGTTTTTCTTTAATAACAGTGTTTTCATATACAGAAGCCTGGAAGCCTATTTGTACATACCACTGGTTTTTAAGACTCCAGGACTTCCTCCTTATGAGGTAGTTTGCATTAAACTTAGGGGCAGATCTCAAGCCAGCTGCTACATTTGTCAACGTTCCGCTTCTCTCATCCCTCCCCCTGCCTGGATTTCACATAGTACTGCACTTAGAAAGCATAAAGTACAACCTATAGGATAAAGCCACAAGTGTAGTTCAAATTGAGTCAGGATCTGTGCCCTGCGATCAATCTGTTCTGTTGCATCCCTCCAGAAAGCACCTGTTAGGGTTGCAGGAAAAGGAAAGGAAAAGGAAAGGAAAAGGAAAAGGAAAAGGAAAAGGAAAAGGAAAAGGAAAAGGAAAAGGAAAAGGAAGGTAGGTTACAACCTCACTTCAAAAGACAGCAGAATTGTTATTGTCAATTACACAAGCACACACTGGTTTTTCATTGCCACAAGGGACAAAAACCCATAGGCATTTCAGATGACAAAAAACCCATATGCTAGCACAAATCCAGTACCACTGTAATAAAGGGGGGGGGGGAATACCTTGCTATAGTGTAAAAAATTAAAACAAGAAGGGAAGTGTGTTCCAGGCTGGAGGGGGAAAGTGCACAGCCCTTAAAGAACTTAAAAACAAAAAAATCAATTGATGGTTTTTCCCACTGCTTCTTGATGATGGGCTAAATAAGCATTCCAGCATGACAGCCCTCAAACTCTAAAGACAACTTTAAAAATATTAATGAGAATAAAACATTTTAAAAGATTATATAATTGCTCTGCAATGGAGATAGGGGGAATTAATGTCGCTCCATGGTTGTGATGTCATGCTGCCCAAGGATGAAGAGACATATAATTTAAGAATGACCTTTCACTGCAAATTCTTTATCCTCCCAGTTTAAATAATCTGTATGACAAACACACATCCTATCAAGTCAAATGCTGGATTGACCACTAGGCTTGTCCTTCTTCCCATACTTCAGAGGGGGTGCCCACCTCTTTATAAAGCATCACTTGTATGCTTACTCATTTTTTGTTCATCCTGTACCTTCTAAAATGAGCCTATTTTAAAAGCTGTGGGGATTTGGGTACATGCTTCTTGGTGATGTAATGGGTATTAGGATACTGATGCCACCCACAGCCGGCTTTTGCTGAAAACTTGCAGAACTGGGTGTTTTGGATAAATTTGTTTGGGTTTGGTTTTTTTGGTCAGAGCATAATCCTGGAGAAAAGGTCTATATGTACTGAATGGTAAAGGCACATTCAAACTGGCCTCACCGCTGCACAAAAGTTACATCTCTTCATGCCAATAGCACCTGTGACACCAACACAATCACATTGTACATGAAACAGTCACAGTGGATGTGCTAGAAGGGGGCTGGGGCGAGGAGAGGGAGGGATTGCTTTCCTCCCTGCAACAAAACACTATGGTTTGTGTGCTGCAAAATAGGATACCCCTGCAACAAAAGTGCTACTTTGAGAAGATGTATGAATCCCTCCAAACAAATGATTAAGAGCTGAATATTTAATATGCAACACGGACCCCTTCAAAAAAGAGAGATAATAATCTGCCCCAAACCTGTCATTCCTCCTTCCAGAGAGATTTCCTTAAGGCAACAATATATTTTCAAACAGAACTAACAGTGCAATAATATACATAACTAGTCTGAAGTAAGCCCTCTTGAGATCAATGGGACTTATTCCCAGCTGTGTATAGAACTGCAACCTAAAACCCAGGAACTGTCCACAGAGCTATGTCAAAGACTTTCAAGAATGTGACCCTTGAGACATTCATCTCAATGTTCAAGACACCAGCACTGAGTTAATATTGCTGGAAGAAAGGAAGGAGCCCAAAAGCTGTTTTATGGTGCCCTAAGAACATTTCTTTTTTTTAAGTGGATGTTGGAGATGAAACACTATTGCTAAAGCCTCTATATGCTTATGCTCAAAGCTAAGAGTCCTTTCTAGGGCACCCCTTCAAAAGAAAAAGAAAAAATCCAGAATGTTCACATTGGCAAAACTCTCCTCCATTCCACCACACCATTTTTATGCCCTCTTTTGATTTTGTTAAACTGTAACTTTGTAAAACCGACTCACAGTTTCATGGAAAAGGGCAATAGGCAGAGGCTGGGTGCGAACTGGAAGAAAAAAACCAAAACAACTAGCCTAATCTGCTACTGTGCCTTTTTCCGGCAGTTTTTACCTACAGAAATCAGCAAGTGACATGGAAATCAGCCCTAACACTCAGGAATGTCTGCAGATCACATGGTTGTTAAAGGCACAGGAGGAAGAGCTGTCCAAAAAAAACCAAAAAACATATATATGGCAATCCCGGTGGGAGGGAAATACAAACTTATTGACATGAAGCTAAGGCTAAGAATCCAAAGCACACTTACATGGCAGACAGCAAGTCACCATTAAACAAAGGTGGACTTACCTCTGAGTAAGCATGCTGGAGACTAAATTTGTAAGTTTTTATAGAACTTCTACCCTCCCAATAGCAGCACATAAAACAATTCCTTTAACCCCCCCCCCTCACCCACTTTCTCTCCTGCTATCCCTACTGATGCGTAGCATTAATATATCTTAGCAGCATAAACCTTTTCAAGATCTCAAATTAGAGATGGAGGGAGGAGAGATATGAGGTGTGAAACCTATCCGTTGAAGGAGGGGGGCAACAGCCTGTTTCTAAGACTTGAAATAATGAGCCCTGGACTCAGCAGGAGGTAAACAGACAGGTTTCTCAAGAACAATAACACATGTAACGTGCTGTTGTTTTCACAGAACGGCGATTTAAGAAACCCTCTAACAAGGCAAAGGGAAATAAAGTACAATGCTGATGATGCCTGACCATTAAAATGTAACGTTGTTTTTTTAAAAACAGAAACAAGCTTCTCTGCTACCTGCAGGTAGTGCTTACTCTGCATATACTGCTACATCAGCTTTCTGTGTTTTTCTCCGTATCTTTGGAATGGATGATGTACATGAAAGTTTGTTCAATGGTGAAGTCGGGTGGAAGGCTGCCTTTGTGCACACCTATATGCTTGCTCATAAGGTTAAGGGTAGAGCTGTAGTGCCCACAAACTGTGCACCGGTACATGAGAGCCCCAGAATGTGTCTTCAGGTGGCACTTGATGGTGGAACGCCCGCGGAAGAACTTGTGGCACACTTTGCACTGATATGGCTTCTCCCCTGTGTGGATCCGCCGGTGGTAATTGAATTCGCTTGTGTGGGCAAATCTCTTTCCGCACACCTTGCAGCTGTACTTACTGTTTCCAGGTTGGCTCTGAAGAGCCACATCCTCACTTAGGAACTCCTCTGTCAGCTTCCTCTTCTGCAGAGCTTGCTGGTGGATTCGGTCGCCAAAACTGGGCCGGACAAGGTCCAAGCCAGAGCTGCACTTGTGCTGGCTGACATGGTAGCGGTAAGCAGCTTCCAGCTTAAAAGCTTGGCCACAGTAGTGACACCGAAAGAGGGCTTCCTCCATGCTTTGGTGGACTGCCATGTGCTTCTCCAGGAGGTGCCTGTCCACAAAACTGTTGGCACAAACGGAGCAAGAAAAAACAGAAATGCCCAAGTGGGAAAGGGTGTGCCACATCAAGCTGCAGAGATTGAGGTGCCGCTGGTCACACACGCCACACGTTTGGCTTTTCAAGTTAACATGGTCCAAGATGTGGCCCCGAACCATATGAAAATCCTTGGTGAGGGGCTTCCCACAGGTGGCACATGCTAAATCCCCACTGAACAAGTTGACCTTTCCTATAAGTGGGTCACTAGGATGGATGATAATGTTGTTGTCAAACACCCCTTCGCGGCGGTGAAGGCTGAGCTGCCACTGGGTGAAAAACTTTGTCTCGCACATATCACAGGAGAAGAGGAATATCCCAATGTGAGACAGGACGTGGGTGACTCTGGAGTTCCTGTCTTGGAAATGGGTCTCGCAGACTTTGCAGTTGCCAGTCAGTAGGTCCACATGGTCTCTGGCATGTTGGCGGATCAGCTGTATGTTGGGCTCTAAAACCTTTTTGCACACTTGACAGGGCATGGCCTTGTTATCACGGCTGTCATTCTCAAAGGATAGCTCCTCTTCACTATCATCGCTCAGCTCAATAACTTCCTCTGCAGCACCTAGCTCCTCGCTGGGATCTTCAAAATGTAGTTCATCTTCTCCTAGATCTTCTAGCTGCAGCTCGTCCATCTGTCCAAAGCCCTGGTCTTTGGAGTGATCACTATTGCTAGGGCAGGAGTTGCTGCCTGTTGATATATCCAGTGATGCATCCGAAGCAAAAAAATTGCCTTTGTTGTAATCCCCATTGTTCTGGAGTTTATATGGGTGACATGAGTTGACAGTGGTTTGAACAGCCATGCTGACACTGCTGAGACCACCCTGTGTCATAATGCTCATGGCACCAGTAAACTGTGCTGGCGATTCCTGTTCTTCAGTTTTGGGAGTCTGCTGGTGCATTAAGTTATGGCTGCCTTCATTTGCAGAATCTTCTTTGTAGCCACCTGGTGCTTCATTCTGCATACTGCAACTCCGCTCTGGTCCCGGGTGCTCCCCACTGTTTCGGATTTCACCCAGGGCATGGTTCGGCTCAGTCGACATGCCAGTTGGCCGGCTTTCACCTGAGACAGAAGGTTGTTTCGTGTTGGCTGAGTTTTCCAAGTCTGGGAACGTGGAATGGCAAGCCTTCAGCAAATCATCCATGCCCAATTTTTCAGCAACCTCGTAAATGACACCCACATTGATCAGGTCTGTAAAGAGCTCTGAGGTATAGACAAAGTTCAGAATCTTTTCAAAGTTGGCTGGAGTAATGAAATCCACCACGTAGGTGCGGGCCACATCCAGGCCTGTACTGAGGAAAAGGTTCTGGAAGTAGCCTGCTGCACACGCCAGCACTGCTTTGTGTGCAGGGAAGGTACGACTACCCACCACAATGGTAACATCACACATAGTCTCTGACAATCGGCATTTGTTAAGTTCCCTCAGCAAGTTGTTGGGGTGGTCAGTGCTGTGCAGCTTGATCCTCATGCCCATCTTGACAGCTGCTGAAAACCTCTTTCTCCTGCTCACTTCTTGTTTACTCCTGACCGTTCCTCAGCTGCACCAGAAGGCGGCTTCCAGGCTCTGAAGCTCACCTGGCAAGGTCCTCTAGAGAGGAGAAAATGAAAAGTTAAGTTTCTGTTCTTACTGGTTTTGAATGAAGCCAAAAATATAATAAACCTAAAATATTAGTATGCCACCTTGGACATTCTGTAAAGGGAAAGGTGGAGTAAAGATGACTTAAATAAATAAATAAATAAATAAACTCCATACATTTATTATTTTTATTACAAGAAAACATAGCTGCTTTTGACAAAATGCTATGAGGGTGTGAGGTGGGAAAGAGTGTGGTGTGCATATACTACAAATTAGAAAGTCAGAACGTAGCATCACTCTGCATAATGTAACATTACACATTTCCATACCATTTTCTAGGTCTACATATTCACAGTTCTGGAACCAGTTCACCAGCTATCTTTCCATCACAGATATAACAGTAATTCTCCAAATTGGGGGCAGGGGGAGTGTGATTGCCAGTTCACACCATTCCCTTTCGGGTTGTTCAAAACTGCAATTCCTATCTATGTTTTAAAAAATTTCATTTTAGCCTGTCACTTTCAGAAAACCTCCTTTTTAAAGACACATCTACTGTGAAAATAAGTTCTACTAACCCCTTTTAACAACCGGACTGAAAGTTTTAAAACTTGGTTGGCAGAAGGCCAAAAGACTAGAAATTTAAGCTCCCCTCTGCACATTTCCTTCCAAACACAACCTGTTGTCTCTTTTTTGTTTATGAGCCTCCAGGTGGGTTTTAACTTTTAACCAGGGTGGACCAACACAATAAAATAAATATGTGCAGTGCATGTTAAAACTCCCTTGTGTTCTTTCCTAAGGTTCTATGCATTAAGCAAGCAGGCAGGGGTGCTATCTTAGCACAATTTCAAGCACTCTGGGCCCCTAATGCCCTCCATGAAAACGAAAGGAAACTCCAGGGAGATGCTACAACATGAGGTGATGGGGATCTCTTCATAACCAAAGTGAATGATGACGACGATGGACATCATCACTGCATCATTATTATTATTTTTTTGCAGTGACGATGGACATCATCACTGCAAAAAAGAAAAGAAAAGATGCAAGTGCAAATAGGTTTGAGGCGCAAGGTTCTGTCAGGGTCGTGAACACGGATTTCTTCCTCTCTCTTTTTGGTAAGTCAAGGAGGTGTGGAAATAACGTTAAAATTGGAATGATAAGGGGGAAGGGCACCTCTCATTTGGCAAGTGGGGAGGAGAAATGGGCCTCGGGCGGGGGCAGGTCAGACCCAGAGGAGAAAGCGGGGATGGAGGGGGAAAAAGAGGGCGGCCAAAACTGGGAGGGAAAACAAGTTTGGAGTCGAAAGGGGGGGAAATTGCGGGCGAGGATGGGATGGAGGGCAAGGCGATGCGCAGAAGGGAGAAGGGGCACAGCAAGCCCCGTGGAGCTGGGGGGGGGGGAGCCGAGCGAGCGGCGGGGCGAAGGAGAAGGGGCTCCTCCTGTCCCGGAATGGGGGCCGGAGGGGGAGCCGCGGGCGAAGCGGGGAAAGGGGCGAGCGAGGTTCGCCAGCCTGAGGCGAGCGGGGCGGGGAAGTGCGAAGGGAGCAGCCAGCCGGGGAGGCGAGGCTGCGCCTCAGGGAAAAAAGGAGCTGCTCTGCTCCGGGGAGGCGGCCCCTTACCCGGGAGGAGGAGGAGGCGGCGGCGGTGGGCGCCATCCCCGCGGCTCTCTCTCTCACATACACACAAAGGGCTCCGGCTCCCCCCCGGCCCGGCCTCCCTGCCCACCCCGCCAGCCCCACACACCGCCCGCCCGGACTCGCCGAGGAGGCGCTGCTCCGGACCCGGCCAAGAGGCTCCATCCGGCCCCGAGACGGCCGGGCCCAGCGCCGCCCCCAGCCCCGGAGGGGGCACTGCAGCAGCCCCGGCTGCAGGGGATGCGCGCGGGGAGATGCGGCGCGGCGGGGCGGGAGAAGGGAGAGAGGGGATCCTCCCGGCTGAGGCGACGCGGGAGGCGGGAATGGCGGGGGGCAGGGGGAAGGTGAAACCAAAAGCAGGCCCGGCCGCCGTGACCCAGCCTCTGGAAGGTCTTCCTTCCCCTTCCTGAATCCTGATGTGTGTGGGGGGGGGACGCACTCTGCACCAGCTCAGGGGCACTTTTGCCTGCACCCCAGCTTCTTGGGTTGATTAATGTTATATGGTTTTTTTAATGTGTTTGTGGGAGAGGGTCAGAGCCGGATTTACGTATAAGCTAAACAAGCTATAGTTTAGGGCCCCACTCTCTTGGCCCCCCCCCAAAAAAAATTCACTATTGATATACTTCTTAATTGTATTTCAGTTCAACAATTATTTTGATAAAATACATATTTTGCTGTGTGCAAATGGCTTTAGATACCTATTAGGCCCATAAATTACCATATAGCATATAAAGGTATAGGGACCCCTGACCGTTTGGTCCAGTCGTGTCTGACTCTGGGGTCACGTTACTGGCCGAAGGAGCCGGCATACAGCTTCTGGGTGATGTGGCCAGCATGACAAAGCCGCTTCTGGCGAACCAGAGCAGTGCACGGAAACGCCGTTTACCTTCCCGCTGGAGCGGTACCTATTTATCTACTTGCACTTTTGACGTGCTTTCGAACTGCTAGGTGGGCAGGAGCTGGGACCGAGCAATGGGAGCTCACCCCGTTGCGGGGATTCGAACCGCCAACCTTCTGATCAGAAAGCCCTAGGCTCTGTGGTTTAACCCACGGCGCCACCCGCGTCCCATATAGCATATATTCAACACAAAAAACAGTGACAATTTGTTGTTGACAAAGGACAGCGGGACATATAAAGGGCGCCATTACCTTCAGTAGCTTAGGGCCTCATCAAACCTAAATCCGGCCCTGGAGGGGGTTATTGATTTGCTTTGGTTTTGTTTTATTCAGAGGTGGGGCTCCAACGTGAATGAAATTTTGGGGAGCCCTGACAAGCCCCACCCTGCACTATCACAAGACGTGGCACAAGCATACACACACACACAGCATTGGAATGGAAATGCACATCAACTTGAGGGGGGCAATATTTTATTTGGGAGTGGGGGGGTGAAGGGACCTCAACCCCTAGGAGTTGGCTGTTCAGAGGAGTAGCTAGGCTCCCTTGTGCCTTTGGCAAGGAGCTGTATTGGTGCCCCCTGCCAAGCATGTTCACCCTTGTGTCTACACTGGCTCCGTCGTGTCCACAGGATGGAAGATGGCAGGCTCCCCAAGGACGTGCTCTACAGGGAGCTGGCTTCATGCACCAGGCCCTTTTCTGCGTTACAAAGATATTTGCAAATGTGAGGCTGGCAACATCAGCCCTGCTGTGGGAGAATCCCTTGCAGATGACCACAGTGCCTGGAGACAGACAGGTCGTGCATCCCTAGCAGTGACCAGAGGAGGAACGGCCACTGGGAGGAGCACAGAGAGAAGAAACGTCATGGTGCAGCTGCAGCAGCGCAACCAGACACCTTCACCTGCCCCAGCTGCAACAAAGCATGTCTCTCCTGTATCGGTCTATGCAGCCACAGCAGACACTGCAACCTTCCAACAGTTTGACTTCACCCCCACAGGCCCACTGTCTCCCAAGACTGATGAATGTCAACCAGTAATCAGTTAATGTATTCTCGTTTTGTGTTTTTCTGTTGTGAATCGCCCTGGTATCTTCAGATGAGGGGCAGTATGGAAATTTAATAAATATAAATAAAAAATTGGGTTCCAGCTTGAGCCCTGGCATTGGAAGGGGAGCTGTGCTGCCGAAGCCCTAGCACGGATAATTGAACCCCAGTTGCCGGATGTTTAAAAACCTCTTCCTCTTTTCTTATTACATGTATATCGTGCCTTGCAAGTTGCCGCTTTCCTGAAGCTCAAGGTGGCGTAATGTGGTTGTTGAAGATTGAAAGGCGTTTGGTTATCAGATTATGCCTGGGGAACAAGGGAGCAATTAGCTGTGCAGTAGAGGACAATGCTCTCCATTGGTGGTGAAGAAATGGAGGCTGGTGTCCAGCCCTCAAGAGGAAAGGGGTGTTTGAAATCCTCTTTGCCAAATTGCACACCTGCAAATTCTGTCCTATTCTGCCCACCTGGAAAAAAAGTGATGCATTTCATAAACTTCCGCATTTTAGATGAAGCAGGCAAACGGCTCATTCTCTGAATGTTATGTGCTGCTTCTCACCTTACATTTATGTAGGTGTAGGCCATGCAAAAAGGGACGTGGGTGGCGCTGTGGTTTAAACCACTGTGCCGCTTGGACTTGCTGATCAGAAGGTTGGCAGTTCGAGGCCCTGCGCCGGGGTGAGCTCCTGTTGTTCGGTCCCAGCTCCTACCTACCTAGCAGTTCGAAAGCATGCAGTGCAAGTAGATAAATAGGTACTGCTCCAGCAGGAAGGAAAACAGCATTTCCATGTGCTGCTCTGGCTTTGCCAGAAGCGGCTTAGTCATGCTGGCCACATGACCTGGAAAAACTGTCTGCGGAAGCGGACAAACGCCGGCTCCCTCGGCATATAAAGCGAGATGAGCACCACAACCCCAGAGTCGTTCGCGACTGGACTTAACTGTCCTAGGCCATGCAAAACATGTTTATATGTTTGTGTGTGTGGAGAGAGTGGGATGGTCCAAATCACTGTTTGTGTGTGGCATTAAAAAGAAAAGTCCATGTGGTGCCTTTCTATGGTGGCAAAAATGTAAAACAGTAATTAAGTACAGTGGTACCTCGGGTTAAGATCTTAATTTGTTTTGGAGGTCTGTTCTTAACCTGAAACCATTCTTAACCTGAGGTACCACTTTAGCTAATGGGGCCTCCCGCAGCCACCGTGCCACCGCCGTGTGATTTCTATTCTTGTCCTGAAGCAAAGTTCTTAAACTGAGGTACTATTTCTGGGTTAGCGGAGTCTGTAACCTGAAGCATCTGTAACCTGAAGCGCCTGTAACCCGAGGTACCACTATACTGCCTAAGTAAGATCCCAGCACCCTGCCTAATGCCCAGGACTTTGGTCTAAGCAGGACTGGGGATCTTGTAGCTCTCCAGATGTTGGACTACCAACTCCCACCATCCCTGGCACTATCCACACTGGTGGGGCTGGTGGGAGATTGAGTCCAATATGTGGAGGGCCACAGTTTCCCTTGCTTGATCTAAAGGAATGTGATGCAGCTAACCAGGTCCAGGCATTGTCAGTGCCTGGATAACAGATGGCCTGGGGACCCTAGATGCACTGCCTCTAGCTCTATTGAGAACAGGCAGAAAAATGAATTAAAAGTGGCCATGATGCAAGTGCATGCATAATAGGGGTATTAAGGTTCTAAGTTTGAGGTGCAGAGGCCTGGCTTGCTATATGAAGGTGAGAGGCACAAGCAAGTTGTTGGAGATCAGCATGCACACATAGTGGGTGACCTCAGGGAAGTGAGAAATGCAACTGCACCAAGGGAGCGGGACTGGATGCAATTCACCTCTGCCATGTGTCTGCACGGTGGAAAATGTGCTTGCCAGTGGGAAGTATCCTACAGTACTGAATAACACTTGTAAAGCTATAAACAGGCTCAGCCAGTGTGGTGTAGTGGTTAAGAGCGGTGGACTCGTAATCTGGGGGACCGGGTTCGCTTCCCCGCTCCTCCACATGCAGCTGCTGGGTGACCTTGGGCTAGTCACACTCTCTGAAGTCTCTCAGCCCCACTCACCTCACAGAGTGTTTGTTGTGGGGGAGGAAGGGAAAGGAGACTGTTAGCCTCTTTGAGACTCCTTTGGGTAGTGATAAAGCGGGATATCAAATCCAAACTCTGCTTCTTCTTCATCATCCAACAGGTGGATCGTGATCTACTGGTAGATCACTGCACATCTGCGGTAGATGATTGGTAGATGACTGGCTCCCACCAAAGATGCTAACAAGTTTGGCTCCCCCCAAAAAAGCTTTAACCTGAACCCCTCAAAAGGGGGTAGATCACAGCCAGTCTTTACTCTGTGAGTAGATCTTGCGAGTTGGCCAACCCTGAGCTATAAGATACATTTTCCATATGCACCGAGCACTATTCTGCAAACTCTATGAGCAGAGTTGCCAGGTATGCTTCACCGTTAAGGAGAAACTCAGTGTGAACCCGCTGTCGTGTGAATTGAGTGGCAGAGGTGTTTCCGCATAGAAAGGAAAGACGGTGTGAATTATGAAACTAGAACTTCCGTTTCCAGCTGCGGCACATGCTCTTTTGTGAGATGGTTTTGGCTTCCGTAGATACGATTCAAGTTCAAAACTCACATTGGCTAGAATGTATGTTTGCTGCTATTTTGAAAGTACTTCAAACGTACTGCGCATGCAATCCAAACAAAGCCATGGAAGCTTGGAAAGAAACAGAAAGTGTCTTCCAAACTTGGATTGGGCTTCAAGACAAGTCTGTTAAAACTGAAGAGTGCTGCCCCCCCTTTCCCCCCTCAACCTAATGCATGCCTTTCTATCCTGAAACAAGTCCCAATGAGTTCAAAGATAATTGTTCTACGTAAATAGGCATAGTTTGCAGTCTCAGTAGGATAGTCCTATAGATTCAAAAGAAACATTTCCCCCGATTCTGATAAGGTAGGAAAGTAGCCGGTGCATGAGAAACTTGTCTTGGTAAATCCAACGTGGTGTGGTGGTTAGTGTCGGACTAGGACCTGGGAGACTAGAGTTCAAATCCCCACTCGGCTGTGAAGCTGACTGGGCCACTCACTGCCTCTCGGACTAATCTACCTCACAGGGTAGTTGGGGGGGATTAAATGAGGGGGAGAACCATATATGATACCTTGAGTTCTTTGGATAAAAGGGATATAAATGCAATAAAAAGCCCTCTCAAAATTCTGACAACGGGGAACTTTAAAAATTCTTAGCATAATGAGCACTCTTGTCTTCTTCAGAAATGCTTGGGTGAATAAAAGTCCTCATTTTAGGCAGCATGATAAGCACTTCCCAAACGTGCTTTGATCATCATACTGTACTGAAGCAGCTAGTCGCTTAATTTGACTTATGTAACCGAACAATTTGATCTGGTTATTACAAAGCTGCAATATAAAGTTAAACACACAAGATGGCAGTCTCCCTTCAGTATCCAGAGAACCTGATTTTCCTAGTGTGGGAGCAGCAGCCTGTGTAAATTCTTTTTCCTACGAAGTTTTGTGTAAATACTGTTTTTTTTGTCCCCCCCCTTCCCCCCCTCATCAATCCCAGGGAGGTCTCTTGGATTTTAAGATGTAATGTACCTTTTCAGATAGCGGAGACAGCAGATAGGCAGAGCCTAAGGGCATCCCCCCCCCCCTGTTAAATTACCCTTGTTGCTAATCCAAAATAGTATTATTTATTCTTTCTGGTCAATTTACTCGTTCTGAAGTCAATGGGTTTTGTGCTACAGCAGGGCAGACAAATGCAGAATTTTCTATGGGAACCGATGCTTCTGACGCACGAGAGAAACAACTCTGTAAATAAGCAGTGTGTTCTTTGGTATCCATGATTATTTTATCATTTGTCTGGACTTATTTCAAAGCCACAAGCTTTTTTATATTTTCCTTGCCAGTTTGTTTCAGCATAAACACTGATGTGAACAGTGGGAATGCAAAAAGTTGAGGGGGGTCGGAAGAAACTTGGAACCATTTTCACTTACAGATGTTTAATTTGGTTTAAATATTTTTAAAAGGGGGACGGAAATGGAAAATTGAAGTGAGAAGAAACAGTTCCATGGAAATATATCTAAGAGGGGAGTGTAGTAAATTCAGTACTACTGGGTGGACTCTAGAGCCAAGTGAAATATTTAAGAGTTTAATGTCTTGTGCTTGCTGAATTTGTAATGGGCAAGGAAAATGATTGTCTTTCTGTTTTTTCCGAATTTGTAATGGGGGCAGGTGGTGCCATACAACACCACCACCAGAGAGCTGCCTGCCCAATCTGATGGATACATTTTAGAGGTTTCTGTACTGTGGAATCAAATATAATATGGGGAACCCTTTCCACAGATTCCATGTTTTGATAACTTGCTCACCTCAGCTTACTCTTTAATCCTTACTACAGACCTGTTTCCTTGTGCCAAGAGAACAAGACACACCAAAGATTAGTGAATGCCCATAGCAAGGTTTTTCTCAATTTGGATTGAAGCTGGGGGGGGGGGGGCGGGAATGCATCAAAATGCACCACTTCATAAGAAGTGACAGGATAAATACAGAATAGATATGGGTTGTGGCTAACGTCATACGTACACTGCTTCCTAAAACAGTGGTGGGAGCAGACTGAATACAGACTGCCTACATGGCTCCTCCAGAAATAATTGAGTTAAAAGATACATCTAGTAGCATGATGTACCTCACAGCCCAGGCAGACAAATCAAAAACAGCACATTATGAGATATATTGATATGCATTAAAGAAATAACAGTAATAAAATAGTAATTAGTGAATCATACTTAATTGAATTACCTTACATAAAATGCCAAACAAAATAAATGGGAGGAACAAAATGAGCACACTATTAATTGTGATAGAATCACACAGCAAAATAAGATACTGTAGGCTACTAAATATGCATACTTTGCTGTGTGCGTTAAAAATGAACAGTAGTAGAAGGTTGAACATAAGGGCTGTTTTGCAATTATAGTAAATCTGCAACGGTTGCTTTCAATCACTCTTTTGTGCTGTCTGTTACAATGCAAATGCATGAAGCCACCTTATGCTGAGTTCATCTAGCTCAGTATGGTAACAATTCTGACCATGGGCCTTTACCACAGGGCAATTTCCTCCACAGAAAGCAGAAAATAAATGTGTAGAGTAATTTAAAACCAATTCCGTGATAAATTTTGAAGGCTGATGTGGCTGGCCAGTGCTGCAAACAGAATGCAGGACTAAGATAGAATATTAGTTTGATCCATCAAGGCTTTTGGATTCTGATATTATGCATGGCTGAAGAAGGCATGAGGAACCTGCACCACTCCAAATGCTGTTGGATCACAACACCCATCGTCCCTGACTAAACTGGCAGGGGCAGATGGGAGCTGGAGTCCGACAACATCTGAAGAGCTTAACTCGAACTTTGGAGCCCAGTTCCAGTGAATTAACTTTTGAGTGAGGCTGCATTTTAGCAATTCCACCTATCTGGCTTAACTTCCAAGCAGGTCTGAGGCCAGGTCCATCTCATTCGAAAGAATAATTAATCACTGGCCTGCAGCGCAAGTTGCTGATGAGAGTCTGGGCATAGTTCAATCATAAAGAGCCATGATCTGTGCACATAAAGTCCCAGCCTCAATCCCCAGTATCTCTGACTGAAAACTATCTCGGCTGCAGATGGCTAGGAAATGCTTCTGCCTGAGGCACGGAAACACTCAGAGAATATTATAGAATCCTGGTTAGCAGGATAGAGTGTTCCTTGAGAGCCAGTGTGGTGTAGTGGTTAAGAGCGGTAGACTCGTAATCTGGTGAACCGGGTTCGCGTCTCCTCTCCTCCACATGCAGCTGCTGGGTGACCTTGGGCTAGTCACACTTCTTCTGAAGTCTCTCAGCCCCACTCACCTCACAGAGTGTTTGTTGTGGGGGAGGAAGGGAAAGGAGAGCCGCTTTGAGACTCCTTCGGGTAGTGAAAAGCGGGATATCAAATCCAAACTCTTCTTCTTCTTGGTCTCACGGCGTCAGCTAGAAATTTGCCTCTTGAGCTGCTTCTTTATGTATTTACATTCCCCAACGGTAAGTTCCTTAGCCTCCTCAGCACCACAGACTCTTGACTACCCCTTTCTCCCAATAACACTGCACCTCTGTTCTCCAAGTTACACCATTTTAAGCTGTGTTGGTTCATTTTGTGACAGCACAATCCCCTCCACAATTGTATTAAATATCAAAGAAAGAACGAGAGACACACAGTGGCAGGTCATAAGTAAAAACCCTGTAATTATAGAAGACTTTGAGGTGTTCTTAATCTGTGCCACAAAAGGGTGGGCAGTGAGGGTGATTTTGCTTGTGGCATAGGAGTTTTCTGCAGATCAGGTAAATATGTGCACAGAGGGACAAAGCACCATGGGGAAGGGCTACTTTCAAAATCTCCAAACAGTGAACACTAAAGAGTTACAGCGAGGAAAAAGGCTGGAATAAAGGGCAGAATCAAGGAAAAGAACGTGGCAACAAGGAGGCACAGGACAATATGAGGTCTCCATAGTACATTGAAGGGTTCTGGTTTGGTTGAGAGTGTGCTGGGCTTTGGTGGATGAAATCAGCTTTGTGTTGGTTTCTTGAGGTCCTGCAGACATTGTGATTGTCCACACTCCTACATGGATACCTGTAAGAGAGATCGGAGGGGGGGGGGTTGGCGGCAGAGAAGGCTGAAGTTAAATTGGTTCCAACATTCAGCACAGTTACCTGTCTTGGAATCAGGTCTGGGCATGGAAGAAAATGGCAGGCTGGAATCCAAATAGCTGCTTAAATTAGAGGGTTGCACAGGTGATTTTTTTTACTCCCCCACTTCAACAGCTGATCCCCATCCCATACTACCAACTGCTTGGGAAGCAGCTGTCATGTAACATGGGTGGGAGTGGCTGGTGTTAAAGCTTCATGGAAAGGCTTTGTGGTTCTTTGGACCCAGGGACTAAATTGCAAGAATGTTCAGAGTCCAAGGAAGTACAAGGCAAGCTTTTGTGTTTCACTCAGTACACCACATTTCCAATGTTTGGTTTGTCAAGCCAAAACTATTACTTCAGTTTCTCTACTGGAGCAAGTACAGTTCCTAAGAATTTCAATGACACTTGCTCAAGATGAAGCTGTTTTGTATCAGTGTTCCAGTGGGGACAGCACAGGATGGCTGCTTTTGGAACATAATGTGCATACCTGATCTGTATCCTAAAAGGCCCATGCTACCACCTTGTTCAGCTTTTGTTTATCCCTTAAGTATGTGCAACTGTGAGATCAGCTTGGCAAGCCAAATTTGCACGCCCAGTGTGGAAACGTTATTATCGATGACAACTATCAAAGCATTGGTTCAACGATTGTGTCCAAAATAGTAGCCAAGACTTTTAGGTGGGTAATTTAAAAATTCAGATTTCAGTCTGAGTTAGACGGATATTTAAATTTCTTGCACAGGTTTCTGTAAAAAAAAATGCATAAAAGACTATTGCATCTGAGTTCAGTACTAATTATGTAATATTAAAGGCAGAGGGGGGAAGGGGGGGAACAAACTATATTCTTTACTAATCTTGGATCTGAAATATTAAAAAAACTTGGTTATTACCTATTCTATATTATTTTTAAAATCTTATAAAATATAGCAACCATTTTTTACATATTTATAGAGAGATTCCTGCTGCTTCCTTACTCCAAAAGGCCTAATTTCCTCGGAATTGGGTTTCTAGCACAAGAAATCCACTTTGTAGAACATGAATTTAGGTGGGTATGGTATTGAACCCCACCCACAAAAGAGCAACAGTCTGGAATTGACCCTTGTTACTTCCACTGCCACTGCCACCTGCAATGTTGGCAGGATGGAACATGGAAAAAGGCCACCACCTGGTTGCATCATTAGATACATCAATGCTTGTTTCCAGTTCTGAATGGCAATGAAATCTGCATATTTTATAGACTGGATTTTAGTAGTTGCCGAATACTGTGGTTTATTGTCTTATTTGATTATTTTGGTTTTTACCTACTTTGGGTTCAACCTTAGACAGAGAAAAGCAAGACACAGGTTATTAAAATACAATTTAAAATTTTTTTTTAGCTGCATTTCAGACTAGAAAGTGTTTTGACAAATTATGTGCCGCTGAGTCACTGTCTTATTACCAAGTGACTCATAACTGAATTTGAATTCGTGAACTGACTCCGCTGCATTGTTAACTCTTGTTTCAATTGTGTTTGAAGTGACGAGGGAGCAAAGTCTGAAGTGTGAAGCCAATGATACAGCCATTTCGCACATGCAGCATCACTTAGGTATTGTATACACAAACATTATACCAACAACATACACCCACATGCTAACAGTGTTCAGTTAAATATATAGAATTATTGTAGACACACACAGAAGCACAGGAGCCAACTAGTAGAAAGCAGTTGATTCATCTGTGTGAGGTTCCCAAAATGCTTAATTTTTCTGTATCCTGAAAATGCATAGCAATTGCATTTGGAAGTTAGTGGCTCTGGGGGAAAACATTGTTCTACAGTCTAAGTGCCATTGGCTTATCAGCAGCAGCACTGAAATTACATCACAAATTCATCATAATGGAATATCTACTGTCATTCACCAAATTATTGGAACTGAGGAGTTAACAGAAAAGGAGGTCACATACCCATTCACTATGATAATTGGAGATATGCCATCAAAAGGAGTTACAGTTGACTGTTAACAGTCTGATGTAGATGGTCAATGTTTCCCCAGATGGCTGAAAAAGCAGCTTTGGCATGTAACATAGTCCTCACGCAACAGAAGAAGAAGGGTAGTTTTATGCTGCAATGAGGACATGTAACTTTCTCTTTTATTTTCTTTACCAAGCTGGAAAGATTGCCTCCTGAAAGTCACCCCTTGATCAATTCCACCCATTTTATGATACAGTTAAGAGGCGAGGGTGAACTCATTTTAAAGACACAGGGAGAAGAAACTATGAGTTTACCCTCTCTTACTAGACATATCATGTCATAAGATTTCTGAAAATAATTCCATGACCATTTCTTGTCCATTGCTTTCTTCCAGAAAAGTGACTGGGCTAACCAATTCTAGTGTAACTTTCCCACTTGTAAATTGCAATCTTGTGAACCCATCAAAGTTGGACTTGTCATGGTCTCTAGGTCTACATACAGCAACCTATCAAAGTAGCTTTGTTCCTTGTATGAGCATTTCTCTTTAAATATCCTCCCCCCCCCCCCGCTCCTGTTGTACTGAATAGATGACATTGGTGCCAGGTTTGTGGCATCTGCAATGTGCCTCTGACTTGCACTGGAAATGCCTGGAGATCAACATATTGTTCTTCTATTTTGAGGGGCAGGAATCTACACTTCAGCTTAATCACAAAAGAAAACTGTATAAGCAGGTGTGAGTGCACTTAGGTTTGCATTTGTGCATGTGTTGGTGAATGTTTGTGTGCGCGTGAATGCGAATCAGTATTTCAAAGAATCATTCTCTCCCTTATAGTCAAGTTCTGGGCCCCTTCTTCCTTACCTCATTCTGCATTCAATGAATACTTTAGGTCGCCAAAACCAGTGAGTGTTCCCTTATTGACGTCTGTGGGATTATCTGAAATTAGAGAACGAAGAAAGTTAGTTTCCCCCAGAGGCATTTCTGTTCAGTCCCTTTGGTGGGTACCACATCTTCCCTCTAACTCAAAGGTAATGACATCAAAGGATTCCTTGCCCGGTTTCCAAACCTTGGCAATCAGTTAACATGGCAGAATTCATTTTTTCATTCAACTCTTGAGTTATGAGTGAATGATATTTCCATTTCAGACAGTCATAAATAACCGCTATGGGCACATGGAGTTTCTTCTGAGAGTATATTGATTCGCACATGCATTAGCAATGGGACACATCTCACTCCTGTTGTTACACCTCAAATGGTGGTCATCAAGATGGAAGGTTCTATGAGAAAAGCTGAAGGAACAAGTGTGCTTATCCTGAGGACCAACTATGGAAGGTGGGGAGGGAAGAAACAAGCTACAGCCAGATTCTGTTTCTGCAGTTCCATTTGTCCAGGGGTAGAGCAGACCAAACAAGAAATAGAAATCACCCACTACAAATATGACAGTTTCTCCTTCCTCCTTCCTTACCCATGTTTTTTGCTTTCCTTTTAGCTGTAGCTGCTTTACCATGTTCCACCTTCTCCACAGCTGTATGATCTAGTTTAATGCAATCTGAAAAGTTTAATGCAATCTGAAAAGTAGGTGCCTCCTCAGATTAAGCCTTGGATATTGGCCCTTAACCACAAACTCACCAGGTAATTGCTTTTAAAAATGAAAACTCAGATTCCCATGAAACTGCGCTCTAAAACTAATGCCGTGTTTTGAGTTTTTCCTCCGTTTCCACAGAACTGCATCACACACCCAGCCCTGCCTAAGAATTAGTAAGTTGAAAGAAAGAACCCTTACTGTACTTTCCAACTAAGAAATCTACCAAGAAATCTATTGAAACCTATCAAGATTTTCAAGGAGTGTGTCTGAGTGTGAAATCTCTTGGCTTACACACCTACCAGGCTCTGTGGTCCTTTTCCCCATGAGTCCAACAAAGAAATCATGCATGTCTCCTACAGAGAAAAACAAGAGGGTTACAACAGGTCAAAGTACCAGCTGGATTTCTGATTTTAGAAAAGAAACAACAGCACTATTGTAATGAATGGCTTCTAAATCTGCTATGGTGGTGGTTGGGTGCCTTTCTTGTAGACTCTCGATTAGATACTTGCATTCTGATCATCGGAGATCATGACTCCAATTAGCTGTGAAGTACAGTGGTCACAAACAAGTTTCTGTAAATAACACACTGCCGCCACCATTTTAAACCAGCTTCTCAGAAAGGGAGATATTGAGGAACTTATGGAATATCAGTATCATGCTGAACACTTCATTCATTTCTTACTATATAATGTTTATGTTTTTTAAAAAATGTCATGGAGCAGTTTGTGAAACTGACAATAGATGGCTATGCCAACTGCATCATGATAGCAGTGGGCACAGCGAGCAGGTAAAGCAGAAAAGCCAAGTAGGGGTGTGTGTGTGTGTGTGTGTGTGTGTGTGTGTGAGAGAGAGAGAGAGAGAGAGAGAGAGAGAGAGAGAGAGAGAGAGAGAAATCTGTCTTTGGTCATCTGTTCCCTGACATTCATCTCTCACTTGTGTCCTATAACCATCTGCATTCATTCATCTTCTAGAGATTCCACCCATCTTTTCTTTGTCATACCTCCTGCCACTGCCTATTCAGTGGCCTTGTACAATGGCAGCACAGTCAGATGGACAGGGAATAATAATAATAATAATAATAATAATAATAATAATAATAGTTGTTGCTGTTGCTATCATCTGGAACTGACAGTGGCAAAGATAACAGGTTCTTTTCCCCCTGTGGGGCATTGCTTTCAATTGTAATCCTTTGCATGTTTACTCAGAGGTAAGCCCAAAGAGTTAATTGGAGGTTACTCCTCCCTAACCAGGTTTAGGACTGCAGCCTTACAGAACAATCCTTTACCTATCTATTCGGGTAAAATGGGACTTACTCCTGGGTAAGTGTGTATAGGATTGCAGTCTTAATCAACAGTCAGAAGTCTTCTTTTCACTCTCTCATCACTTTTTTATCACAAGCAGAAAACTGTTCTCTTTTCTTCCTCCTGTCTCATTCTATCATTCTTACACGTTGTTCCCAGTCTCACCTGCACACACCTCTACCTAATTCTTATGCCAGTCATCCTAGGAACTACTTCCATTGCTCTTACCACAGTGCCATTGGGAATCCTGGCTTCAGTGAAGCCATTGGCCTGGACTGGCCATGCTGTAAATGCCAAGTACCATAGGGGAAGAGAGAGAACAGAAAACCCCCAGAGTGAAAGATATGGGTGGCTGCAGATGAAGCACAGAGCCCCATTTCAGCTTCTTCTGCTTTTTACGCATGGTTTAAAAACCTTATTAGACTGTGACTCTCTCATGGAAATGTTTCCTCCACCGTGAATTCACTAGGTGGCTGTAAGCAACCTTAGGGCTTGTCCAAACTTCCACTTGTTCTGTGCCTAGAAAGCAGGAGTATGAGCGTTTTTCATCTCATCCTGTGCTTTCTAGCCACAGGTCCAAGCCTTTGCCCCGCTGTCGTCCCCCCCCCCGAATATCCACTCTTTAGTGCTAAATTGGAACAAACATCAATTTGGAGAAAACCTGATGTTTGTTCCGATTCCGCGGTAAAGATCAGGTTTCCCGGGGAAAGTGGCAGGGCAAGCGCAAGTCTGGTTGAGCCCTTAGCCTCACCCTTCAACAGTCACTTCAAGCAATCGTTAGGGATCAAGCCATAGCCCAGGGACCTCCTGGTGTGCAAAGCAAGCTAAAGAAGAGCTGACTTACGTTTCTGGGAAGAGGCAAGTGCCTGAGGATCTGAAAAAAGAAAGAAAGAACAGGGGTTCTGGGCTACCAAGGCACAATACACATCTCCAGGCCATGATTGGTTTGTAAGGTGGAACAGATGCCTGCTGGGACTTAAGTAGTGAGTTTTTAATTTAAGATTAAGATCTAAAATACTTTGGGTGAAGATCTATGGACTTAACTTACTTTCCAGGTTGCTTCTGTTCCTATGTATCTCCATGGAGTTTAAGAAAGGGGGAAGTGTGCTTTCTAATAGTCAGCAGAGAGCTTACTTATCGAGGCCCTTGATGTACTGGATGCCTTTAGAGATAATGCTAATGTCTTTATTAATGTCTTTTAAGTCTTTATTTCATGATTTTTCCTTTGTGTGTTCATGTGTTTATTAGGATTCCAGTGCATAGCCTATTTAACTGCTGGTGCCCAATGGTGTCATCAAGAATATTCTGAAATAATTGGGCTGAAAACTTTTGTCACTGAATGACACTTTCAGGTGTTGACTACACCTTTCGATATCTTAAGGTGTTATTGTTATTCCTGCCAGGAAATACAGCTTGCATTTTGCATTAATAGAAATATTCCCGACTCTCTCTAGAAACTTTTCGCATCCCAAATCCAAGGATGATTAAACTCTCACACACAATGTCCATTTTGTTGTAGGTGTGGCTCATCCTGCATTTAGATTTACATTTTTGGCTGCCGCTGCAAATCTCCCCTTCGTCCAAATGTTGGACTAGGACCTGTGATGGAGACCAGAGCTCAATTCCCCACTCAGCTGTTAAGCACATTAGAAGACCTTGGGGCAGTCACTGTCTCTCACAACACAGAGTTGTTGTGAAGATTTATTTTTTTAAAAAATCATTAGCATTTTGAAGTGGTGGGAAGGTGAAAAGTCTTGAGCTCCTTGGAGGAAAGGCAGGATATAAATGTAATATTTACAACAGGAAATCTGAGGATGGTTCATATATGTGAAGGCAACCCCCAAATCTATTCTATTCCATGCATAGCTTGCCTGGCTCTCTACTGGAATGCTTGCTGCTATTGTAAAGTAGACTTCATATAACGTACTTTGAACGAGAAACATAAAAATGTCCCATTTCCAGTTTTTTTACTTTGTTTTTATTTCATAAAATTTATATACCTCTTGGTTGTAAGAAAAAGCCTCAAAGCAGCTTACAAAAAAAGGCTTTTCAAGTAACCAAGGTGCCTTGAGTTGCATAAATGCCAAATTCACTCTTTGTTTCATGTGAAACTGCCGTAACTATTCGAAAGGTGGAGGGGAACAGGACTTACTGACTTCCTCTTTGCCTGACAGTCTGAGCAGTGCCTCATAGGAAATCCCTTGGCCATCATACAATCGCCGGAGCAAAGATGGAGGAGTCTTATAGAAGTCTGAGCTCTTCTGTTGGAAAGAAAGGAGAGGACAACTTGGAAATAAGCACCAAAGCTCCTGTGGCAATGTATAGCAGAATCAGCTAAAATCTTCCCCAAACAAATAATCCCCACTGTCACCTTCAGTAACCCTAACACGGGCATATCAAATTTCAATGAGAAGGCAGTTTTAAAAGTACTACTTTCCCCAATATGTACAAGGTATGTAGCAAAAGAGTTGGTTCAGTGATGGCCACTGCCACCTTTTTGTTGTTGTTGTTGTTCAGTCGTTCAGTCGTGTCCGACTCTTCGTGACCCCATGGACCAGAGCACACCAGGCACGCCTATCCTTCACTGCCTCCCGCAGTTTGGCCAAACTCATGTTAGTAGCCTTGAGAACCATAGAATTCAGTTCACGATTAAGGGGTATCATTGCTTAGGAACTAAACTGCTACATGGTTTTAACTGTACAATAGTTTACGAAGAAAAGCATTAATGCAAAATGTAGTAGCTGAGCTCACACACAGAATAAAAATGTTTTTAGTCTTCTGTTAGCCTTCTTTTCTAGTCGTTCCCCCAGAATGCTCTCAATCCCCAAGCTTTTCTCCATCTTCCTCTATTCTGCATGCTCATTGTTATTTCTGAACTTTTCCTCACAATCTGCGTATTCAAGGCTATTCCACATAATGTGCTGGGATATGCAGCCACCAATCCCATTTTCTCCCTATGGCTAGGTTTCACCGGAGAGGGAAAAAATAGCAGGTTTAAACAGCAAGCTTCCTTCTCCCCCTTTCCTCCCTGGCACATCAAGTGATGCCTCTGTGCTTTGACATGCCCATTCCTGCTGTCCCCTCTGGTCACAACCATCACAGTACAGAGGGTCCTTCCTTATTGCAGAATCCCCAGAAGCCCAGAAGAGAAGACTAGGCCAAACTTTATCCAGCCTGCTGGGCAGCAGTGAATCTGTCAGGAAGATTTGCCTAACAGCGCTCGCTATGAAAACCTCGTCTGTCAATCTTTCTTGCAGCCTGGTTCCTATGCACATTATTAACCTGGAAGAAATTAGCAATTTGTTCATTGGAGCTTAATGCCAGGTAAATGTGCAACCTCCAAGCTACTTGCACAAGGGGAAATGGGGAACTCACAGACTCTATCCAGTGCAAAATATGAGAATGCCTAATACATAAGGCTGTGGTGGAAGGCTGTCTTGGAGATGGGTAAGTGAACAAGGGGATCTTTCCCAAACCAGCGGGAACAGCATGCTAATCTGTACCCGTATGTAGCAAGACATGTGTGAAACAACAGGATGTTTAGTGCTGAAAGAGCAATTCCTCCCCATTCCCTGGGAAAGCGGGTAGGTATTCAGAACATAAATTTTAAATAGATACGTTGCAAAGTTTGACATGCACACCACCCAATCACTTCTCAAAATTATTAATGTAGCTGTCGCGGGCCCTTCGCCCTGTACAGCCCACCCCCGGACGTTTTACGGTCTATGAGTGCTGCACCAACGACAAACAGTCCCCAGCTGCAGCCCTCCTGACTACTAGCTGGATCCTGCTTACTTCATTCACCACAGACGAGGATATTGTGAACTAAAAAGATGTTTATTGCGTACAAAGCTTGTGGTTGCTGATGAAATAAAGGTTGTTCAATAAGCTTATAACAGTTGTCCTATACCGGCCTAATACCTCTAAATGTTACCGGCCTAATACCTCTAATAGTTAACTAAATATCAAGAACAACGCGTTTCACAATCTCTTTATCCTCTCTGCTAACATCCACCTAAGACTCTAAACTCCCAGCTCTATCTCTTGACTCACACTTCAACTCCAACTCTAACTCCCCGCACTTAACTCTAACTCCTCCTGCCCATACTTCAACTGCCCTACTGTCCACTGGGAGGGGTGTTTTATACCCAGGCTAAGCCCGCCCCTGAGGGTTCTAACTGTCAGAAAAGTTAACCCCTACCTGGCCTTGGGCTAGTTCTCCACATACCTCCCTCCTTTTTAGGTTTGTATCAGAGGAGTTACTAGCCAAAGTATCCCTCTGATACAAACAACATTTTAAACATCACTATAGACATTACATAAACAAACATTTTATAACTCTTACCTATATTACCTAACTATGGCATAATATTACCTCTTCAGTAAAAGTACATATAGTTGTGAACATTATATACAATAGTTCATGCAGCATTAGGTCTTTATTGCAAGAAAACCGTAACTGTCCATTAACCTTTGTCTTTGGGTCTTCATTTTAAGGCGTCTGCGATGATGTTTAGGATCCTTTCACGCTCCTTATCGTCCTTACCCGTCGCAAGAAGTATCTTTCTCTGGGCACCAGTCTTTTCTCTGCCATACGTGATGGGATGTAAGCTGTCGTCCTCGGCCAGATGACACAATCCCATGCCGATCCCTGCACTCGAGGCGTCTGTAACGATTGTGGATCCCAAGCTGGGTAGAGTCCTTGTTTCTCAGGGCCAAAAGCTCTCTTAGTTCAACCTCTCCCTCCTTCAGGATCTCTGTTAAATGTTTAAGCTCGCAGACTTGTACACACATCTCCAGGTCATCATAAGCTGCATAAGAACTGGTTGTCTGGCTTTTAAATGCACTGGGAACTATTTTCAGAAGTTTGCGGATATCTTCTTTTTTAGTCAGCTTGCTGAAGCTTTCGAGGCAAGCGTGATCACTTAATGAAAGTAGGCTAAAAAGCTCTGATTGCTTATTGCTCATAGCAATCTCCCTTGTTGTCAGTTCATCTTTGGTCTGTATTGATTTATCAGTTCCCACTTCGAGCAATTTTAAGACTACTTTTGTATGCCTTTGACGTGG
This sequence comes from Lacerta agilis, assembly GCF_009819535.1. Taxonomy (NCBI): domain Eukaryota; kingdom Metazoa; phylum Chordata; class Lepidosauria; order Squamata; family Lacertidae; genus Lacerta; species Lacerta agilis. Next base: position 6,250,585 of record NC_046313.1, on the reverse strand, counting down.
TAGTCCTGTTAATGCTGTGTAACCACATTCATTTTGGACATTTATTTGTGTTGCATGAGCAGCAGGGTACCCATCCTCCCACCACACAATCTCTAGTGTAGGAAACACTTTCACTTTCATAGAAAGTCGATGGGACCCCATGTCAGCTATAACTTCTAGCACGTCTTTCTTTCTATCTTTCCAACTGATGAAGGGTTTATCATAAATTTGACTAGTTGTTCTAACTGATCTCACAGATAGGTCACTGGTCACATTGCAGGTAGACACTCCTTTACCAATATCACAGGCTTTTTCAATAACGTGACTACTGTAGTCTAGATTGGGTTCATGGTTTAGGGACTTGATTGGGTTTATCATATTCACATGCATGACCCGCCTCCCTTCACCGTATTGAATTATATCGTTTACATCATTCATTTTTGAAATGATCTTAAAAGGACCTTCCCATGTCAGTTGTAACTTGTCACTGTTTACTGGTCTGATTAATAAAATATCTTGTCCTGGCTCAAAAGATCTCTCACGTGCTTTCGTCTTATCTTGCCCATGTCCTTGTAATTGGCAAGTATGACACGTTCGACAAAATAACTTTATTTGCTTGCCCATCCCAGGCCAAAAGAAATTTTGGGACACCCTTTGTTTGGTTCTGGTGATTCCCAAGTGACCTCCAAAGATACTGCCATGTGCATGTTGTATTATCTTGGTTCTGAATTCAGTAGGTACTATCAGTTGCCTGTGGATTTCATTACCCCCTCTATTAGGCTTTAAAAGAATCTCTCTGTATAGCAACCCATTGTTGACTATAAACCGCTCCGGGCTTTCCGGGGTTAATACTGTATTCAAGTCGGTGGCTTGAAAATATTTCTGTAAATCTGCATCTAGTTTCTGCTTGGCTGCAAAACTAGCTGCTTGACTATTTGTAACTGGTATTATACTTGTATCCTGTGTCAGTTCAACAATTGTATCAGGCCTTTCCTCCTGAGGTAACTGTCGCAGTTTTTGTGCCCTAGTTATCACAAATGCACTCTGTACATGGTCAAGTAGATCCCACCCAATTAACATTGGAGCTGGGATTTCTGGTGAAACTGCTACTTGCCATTTTCCAGACCATTGTTTATATGTCAGATTAACTAATGCGACTGGCAAGATTTCTGGCTGTTTTGATATTCCTTTTAAACTGATTGTTTTGCCTTTAATAAAGTCTTCTGGCTTTAATAAATCAGGATGTACAATACTAATCTGAGACCCTGTGTCCTTTAAGCCTTTATATTGTTTACCATTCACCCAAATTTCTTCTCCTGTTTTGTGTAATAGCATGTCATCTTGTTGAATTATATAGCACCTCACAACTTGGGCCACTGGTAACTCATCAGCCTGTTCTCTAGACTGGGCCTCGGTTGCCGTGGCAACCATGTTGGCAGTTGGCTCTGTCTCCACAGTTTGGACACAATATGTCTGCTTCTGAGGGATATTATTTACACTCTTAGTTCTGAGTTCAGTTCTACAGTCCAATTGTCGATGGCCTTTTTTCCCACATTGCCAACAGATTAATTCAGGTCTTTTACCCTCACTATATTTATTTACTTTTCCCTCAGTCCCCCCCGTTGTCATAGGCGTGTTATGGGGAACATTTGCATTGGCGGGAAAAATTTTCTTGGCAGTTTCTGTGGTAAACTTTGTGGGCTGTTGCATTCTCTTAAACTTATTTGTTTCCCACTGTTTGTCCTTATATTTTGGGGCATCATAAGCGTGTTCTCGGATTTCATTTATTTCATCTGCCAGATTAGCAGCTTCCAGGATGGTTTTAGGGCGTCTTTCTTTAATTAAATACTTCAGATGACTATTAATCGTGTCATAAAATTGTTCTAATGCGATCACCTCTTTTATTTTCGCCACAGAATCGGCCCCCTCCTGTTCTAGCCACTTGTTTAAATAATTTGTAGTTTTAGCTCCTAGTTGAGCAAATGTTTCCTCACGCACCTTTTTTATTGTTCTAAACTTTTGTCTCAGTTGTTCTGCAGTAATTCCGAATCTAACATAAACCAACTGTTTAAATGCTTCAAAATCTTTAGATTGATCAGATGGCATTTGAGAATAAATCTCTGTTAATGTTCCACTAATACGCGCTCTCAGTATTTGCATTTTCTCCTCATCTTTTACTTCAAAATCTTCGCAAGCCCTCTCAAAAGAAATGATAAACGCTTCAGGATCGTCTTTATCTTTGAAGTCAGGGAATCTTTTTAAATCCACCCTGCTAGGATTTTGTGTGGAACTATTGTTGTTGTTTCTATTTTCTACAGCTGATAATTCAAGTCTTTTCATTTCTAGTAAATATTCTCTTTCTTCCCGTTCTCTTTCTCTCTCAATAGCTAAGGTCATTTCTTTCTCTTTCAGTTCTCTCTCTTTTGCTTCAGCTTGTAACTTTAATTCTCTCTCTTTTGCCTCAGCTTGTAACTTTAATTCTCTCTCTTTTGCCTCAGCTTGTAACTTTAAGGTCATTTCTTTCTCTTTCAGTGCCATTGCCTCTCTTTCTCTCTCTCTCTCAATATTTAATTCTCTCTCTTTTGCCTCAGCTTGTAACCTTAATTCTCTCTCTTTCAGTGCCATTGCCTCCCTTTCTCTTTCAATATCTAGCTTTGCTAGTTCGATTTTCAAATTAAATTCCTTCTCAAGTTTCCATTTTTCAAATTCCTCTGAGGCTTTAAAACTCGTCCCCTCAGTAGGATTTTTGTTAACTGTTTCAGTACTGGTTTCCTCAATCTGGGAAACCCCATTTTCTTCTTCAGAGCTTTCTACTTGTGAGTCCCTAAGAGCTGTTTTAGTCTTTCTAGGTGGCATTTTCTATTTATTTGGTGGTATTATTTCTGTACTTAAATCAAGGATGTTTCAGTTAAACTATTTCTCCAGGCTTAGTTTCCACAGTTTAGGTCCAAAGTCACGCCTAAAGTTACCTCAGTGCACTTTGTCCAGCGTACTTTTCCGACCTCTCACTATAAACCTTTCTGCCTGAAATAGTTTCAAACGCAAAGTATCTTTGTAACTCTCTCACAATCTCACAGTCTTAGGCGCTATCACACCATACCCTAGGGCCAGGTAATTCCTCTCTGAATTCCCCTTCTCCCTTTCCAGGTGTATGCGATCCCCCTTCCTGACTAGATTGTAGAGTCTCACAGAAGTTTGCTTAAATCCTCTTTAAGCTTCACACTTCACACAATGCGTAACCCTTAAATCTTTCTTGTACCTTGGCACTTCTTGCCAACACTTTAGATCTCTGATCTCAACGTGACCACCACTTTATGACAATCTTTCGTCCCGACGCTGCCACCACTTTAATGTCGCGGGCCCTTCGCCCTGTACAGCCCACCCCCGGACGTTTTACGGTCTATGAGTGCTGCACCAACGACAAACAGTCCCCAGCTGCAGCCCTCCTGACTACTAGCTGGATCCTGCTTACTTCATTCACCACAGAAGAGGATATTGTGAACTAAAAAGATGTTTATTGCGTACAAAGCTTGTGGTTGCTGATGAAATAAAGGTTGTTCAATAAGCTTATAACAGTTGTCCTATACCGGCCTAATACCTCTAAATGTTACCGGCCTAATACCTCTAATAGTTAACTAAATATCAAGAACAACGCGTTTCACAATCTCTTTATCCTCTCTGCTAACATCCACCTAAGACTCTAAACTCCCAGCTCTATCTCTTGACTCACACTTCAACTCCAACTCTAACTCCCCGCACTTAACTCTAACTCCTCCTGCCCATACTTCAACTGCCCTACTGTCCACTGGGAGGGGTGTTTTATACCCAGGCTAAGCCCGCCCCTGAGGGTTCTAACTGTCAGAAAAGTTAACCCCTACCTGGCCTTGGGCTAGTTCTCCACAGTAGCTATGTGGGATTTTGGATTTTGCAGTTGCTTTGCATGGAATTCTCTAAATTCTCACTGGAGATTTTTGAATACTACTGAGTGTAAATCAATATGTCTTGCTAAGACTTTTGAGTCTCATTTTTTCCAGATTCCAGAATAGGGTGGGGGTGAGGAGGGAGGTATTGTACCAGAACTTTCACCCTCTAAAATGGATAGTCAGAAAGCTTTGCTGGCATAGATATGACTGTCTCCATGCAGCTCCCCACCTTGTTTCTGTTTCTACGCAAATTGGACTTGTCCCATGGACTTCCAGTTGCTGACACCTACTCTAAAGTTTTGAGTTCTACACCGGTGTGTCCCCCACCTCTCTCTTTTTACTACTTCTGTGTGGATTTGCATTCCTCAGTTGAGCTGTTGAGTATGGGCATATAAAAGGCTGAGTGATTTAAAGAGACCCATACCCCTTCTGTCCTACAACAATTCAGAGAAAACTTCTATCTGAAAAGGCATAACAGAAATTTTGTTGTTGTTGTTGTTCAGTCGTTCAGTCGTGTCCGACTCTTCGTGACCCCATGGACCAGTGCATGCCAGGCACGCCTATCTTTCACTGCCTCTCGCAGTTTGGCCAAACTCATGTTGGTAGCTTTGAGAACACTGTCCAACCATCTCATCCTCAGTTGTCCCCTTCTCCTTGTGCCCTCCATCTTTCCCAACATCAGGGTCTTTTCTAGGGAGTCTTCTCTTTTCATGAGGTGGCCAAAGTACCGGTACTGGAGCCTCAACTTCAGGATCTGTCCTTCTAGCGAGCACCCAGGGCTGATTTCTTTAAGAATGGATAGGTTTGATCTTCTTGCAGTCCATGGGACTCTCAAGAGTCTCCTCCAGCACCATAATTCAAAAGCATCTTTATTCTTCAGCATTCAGTGTGGAGCAATGGACAAAAGAAATAATTGTTGTCAGATTCCTGTTGGTCCGTGAAACCTGCTCCTGGGAAAGAACGCGTGCTCCCGTTAAAGCCAGATTGCTACAGAACCCCCTTTCTGATACACTGCTGTCATTATTGTGCATTACTTGTACAGTAGGCAGGACCCTGATGACCCGCCTCAATCTGACAAAGTCCATGCGCTGAGCTGCTTTCACTGTGAAGAGAAATTGCCTGCTTCAGAGAGTGAGTCGCAGTAGGAAGAGAAGCGTTGAGATCCCAGCAGCAAGGCTGGCAAGGCAACACATCTCACAAGGAAACGAGGGCTACAAAGTGGGGAAGATACAATTCCTCAATGGATCTCTTCAAAACGATTTCTATATTGCTGACTTTATCACTGAGCAATTGAGGAGAAGAAGGGCACCTGTGTAGGTACCATTCAGCTGTGTCCCCCTCCCAAGCAGGAAAGCTTATGAACACCTAGAAGAACCCCATATGAACACTACGTAGTATGTACATAGTGATGCAGGGACTAAGATACAGTGGGATATAAGCCTTCCCAGGGGTGGGGGGTGGGGGAGGTGCTCCCTATGTGTTTCTGTGATTGATAGTGAGGCTCCTCCAGTGCCAGATCTACCCATTTTGTCACAGAGGGTAAAAGTGGGCTCTGCCTCCCCCACCCCACCCCCATTGTGAATAAACATTCATATAAACTTTTGCATTTTGCTTATTGTGGCAACTGGCAAACCTTAGGGTGGGAAAGTTTTGAGCAGATTCAAAACATAGCAAAATCTTCAACCTTTGAATTCATCATTTCCAAATACAATCTTGTAAAAATAATACTCTATCAATATGGAACTGAATGGTGCTTAACAAGGCATTTTGGGATGCAAAAGTCGGTGTTGCAGGGCTTACATTTGTTTCTGAAATGTGAAAATCAGCAGACAGGTTTTGTGTGCAATAGTATCTAGACTTTGTCTAAAATAACTGCCCTTGACTTCCATTGTTATCGCACATATTACAATGTAAACATCCCCAGTAGTATTTTTAAATTAAAATTTGTTTTCTATTTTCTGTTCAATTTTTCTTTCGTATGCTCAGCACTCCACAGAACAGGTGCTATTATTTCCGACATTGTGATCTGACAGACACATTGCATCTTTTGTCATTGTGATTAATATTTGTACCAAAAAAAGATGTTTCTGTGGTACTGACAGCCTGAGTGCAGTGCAAGAATTTCAACAGCATATTTAACAAAGCCTTCATAGCATGTAGAAACATGAAGGTGAAGAGTCAGAAAGTAGAGTGGGACTCTGCAGGGCAACCACTGTTCAGAAGGCATGAGTATAATGCATGAGCTCTTTGAGTGCAGCTTTCTCCCGATTGAAGTGCAGAGTGTTTGAGGACCGGGACATTTGCAGGGAAACCAAAATGCTTGTTTACAAAGCTATTGTACTACCAACCTTGCTGTACGCTTGTGAAACATGAACCACATATAAACACCATCTCCAACTCCCCGAAAGATTCCATCAACAGTGTCTCTGAAAATTTTTACCCATAACTTGGGAAGACAGGCAAACTAATGCCAGTGTACTGGAAGAAGCGAAGATCACCAGTGTTGAAGCAATGATTCTTCAACATCAACTTCGTTGAACTGGTCATGTTGTACGGATGCCTGATTATCCTCTTCCAAAGCAACTACTCTATTCCGAACTTAAAAAAAAAAAGTGGTATAAACACTGACAACTGGGAAACACGGGTTTGTGAGTGCTCCAATTAGAGAACAGCCTTTACCAAAGATGTCATGGGCTTTGAAGATGCTTGAACTCAGGATGAAAGGGAGAAACGTGCTAAGGAAAGCATGCTTGGCAAACCCTCACCATGATCAGCTCCTGCCCGGAAACCTATGTCTCCACTGTGGAAGGATGTGTGGATACAGAATTGACCTCCACAGTCACTTACAGACTCACTGTTAAAACTGTGTTTGTGGAAGACAATCTTACTTGGCTACGAATGATTGCCAAAGAAGAAGGCCATGTATTGCTCTCAGTGGGGAATCATTTCCTTGCCCTTCTCCTACACGATGGCTTCTGTCATCCCAGACATCCCCCCCCCCACACACAAAAATCCAAATCATGTAAGAACCAAGTTTTTGGAGTAAATGTTGGCCATCAGACTTAAAGGTCCTGACATGAAGAAAACACAGCCTTCAGGCACAAGGCTCTCACTTGTACATCTCCTTTGGCAGTCAATAGGCAGTCCTGGACAGGTAGCACTAGAATGTCTGCAGATTTTGATGGATATGAAGTTCCATCCTTATTTCCCGTAATCAAAGCATAATTTTCAAGTGAAAAACTTTGTCAATTACATCTACCAGTAGTTACAGAATTTAAATCTGTCTTGAAGAAGAAAGCGGGGGCAAGGCGGGGGTGGGGATGCCCTCTAATTTAAGCTGGTTAAAAGAGCTGCCTATGCTAAGAGTGAAGAAGTAATTCCAGGAGAGAGAAATGTGAAATTGGTCCAAAGGTCAGCTGCATCCAAAAATGCAGAATTGCTTCGTGAGAGCCTTAAAGCTACAGTAATTTGAGGCTTTTTCTTTTTGGACAGGAAGGATGTGACAGGAAGAGAAGGTGATGGGAGAGGGTTGAATTGGATTTCTCAAAGCTTTTTTATCCTCAGCAGAACTAATTCAGATGGGATTTGACAAAAACAGCCACTTAAGACTCCAGCTGGGTCTTGTCTACAAAAGTAATTTTGCAGAGCAGAAAGCTCTTTTTAAGAGAGATTGGGGGGGGGGGGCTCATCCTCTTTTTAACTACCCCTTTTCATTCCTATGAAAGAATGCCCCTTTTACACCAGACCAGAGACCATCTACACATTGAAAGCCTCTTCAGCAGACTTAGAATATGGAAAGATGATTATAGTTTTGGCTACCAAGAAGGTGTTCCACCATACATGTTGCTTCCAAATGCCAGGAGACTGTGCGGCCTGCTCTATGCATTCAGCACCACTAGTAGATCAGCCTTCACTGACCTGTCCAGGTGTTTTTGGACTACAACTCCCATCAGCACTAACCAACATGGCTAATAGGGATCGTGGAAGCTGTAGTCCAATAACATCTGGAGACCACAGATTCCCCAGCCTTGTCCTAGGTGATATACAATAGTGAAGCTGCCATTATCTCTGCGTGTGAAAGACAGCAATAGAAATTGTTCTCTCCGAACTTTCTGCTTTTGCTTTGAAAACAAGACAGCGAGTGATCAAGCTCACAGATCTCCCTCAACCTCTCATTAGCAAGACATCTAATTTTATACTAGATTGGAGCTGTTTGGTTACAGTATTTTAGGGACTGAGAGATTTGAGTTCCACTAAAGGCTGGCATGAGTTTGGCCAAATTGCGGGAGGCAGTGGAGGATAGGGGTGCCTGGCGTGCTCTGGTCCATGGGGTCACGAAGAGTCAGACACGACTGAATGACTGAACAAAGTCTGCCTTCATGACCTTGGGCAAATGATTTAATACAGTGGTGCCTCGCAAGACGAAATTAATTCGTTCTGCGAGTGCTGTCGTCTAGCGAAAATTTCGTCTTGCGAAGCACGGACGGGGGAAGAGCGGTTTGACGGGGGGAATCACGAAAATTTTTTGTCTTGCGAGTAGTGCACATAGGGAAATTTGTCTTGCGAGTCAGCCTTTCGTTAGCGAATGCCTTTCGTCTAGCGAGTTTTTCGTCTAGCGAGGCATTCGTCTTGCGAGGTACCACTGTACTTTGATATCTTTTTTAATGGGGAAAGGTTGTGGTGTAAACATTTCAACAATATAATTTATTTGCAAAACAACAACAACAACAACAACAACGAACCAAGCCAAAAGTATGAGCCTTTGAAGCCAGGCTCTTGGATGGTTTTATACTTGCTTCATTTCACAGTGAAGCTATTTTAAATAATTTCTCTAATACGTAGAAATCAACCTATTCGCACATGCAGATGCTTGGCTCTGAAGTGCTTGGCTCTCAAGCCATCGCTTGGCTACCAAGAGACCACTGGCTCATAGAAGCTCTCATTTCAGACTGCAGTGGGAGAGATGTTCCCTACTGTTTAGTCATTATCGCAGACCAACATTTTATTCTCCACAGGATGTATAGGCTTTTAGGTTGTTGTAACAGCTTTGATGGGTCCCATCACTGGTCCCATCACCTCCTGGCAAATAGAAGGGGAAGAAATGGAGGCAGTGAGAGATTTCACTTTCTTGGGCTCCATGATCACTGCAGATGGTGACAGCAGTCACGAAATTAGAAGACGCCTGCTTCTTGGGAGAAAAGCAATGACAAACCTAGACAGCATCTTAAAAAGCAAAGACATCACCTTGCCAACAAAGGTCCGTATAGTTAAAGCTATGGTTTTCCCAGTAGTAATGTATGGAAGTGAGAGCTGGACCATAAAGAAGGCGGATCGCTGAAGAATTGATACTTTTGAATTATGGTGCTGGAGGAGACTCTTGAGAGTCCCATGGACTGCAAGAAGATCAAACTTATCCATCCTTAAAGAAATCAGCCCTGAGTGCTCACTGGAAGGACAGATCCTGAAGTTGAGGCTCCAGTACTTTGGCCACCTCATGAGAAGAGAAGACTCCCTGGAAAAGATCCTGATGTTGGGAAAGATGGAGGGCACAAGGAGAAGGGGACGACAGAGGATGAGATGGTTGGACAGTGTTCTCGAAGCGACTAACAGGAGTTTGGCCAAACTGCGGGAGGCAGTGGAGGATAGGGGTGCCTGGCATGCTCTGGTCCATGGGGTCACAAAGAGTCGGACATGACTGAACAACAACTACAACAACAACAGCTTTGAATAAAAAAAAAGAAAGAAAGAGCAACTTTATGTAACTGCACCAAAGAGCCTTCTTTGAACCACGTTGTTTCATTATGAACAAAGCCCCATCACAAAAGCAGTGAGGGACCAACAACCTAACACTGAGAGATACACAACTAACTCCAAGGAATCAAAAGTAGAACAGGATACAGACCAAGATCCTGACCCCTTATATCTCTCCGTTTGACCCTTGAGGTCTTTGGGGGAGTAGCTGTTAGTGGCCCCCCCCCATGACTTGGATGCACAGCTCGTACCCACAAGGAGCTCGTACATTCAGTAGTGTGGGCCCAATTTTTTGGAAATCCCTTCCAGCTGAACTTCTAGTCGTTACTGAAGACTTATTCTTTTTTGTATCTCAGCAGGGCTTTTAAAATTGAACTCTGGTTTTATAGTTTGAATCGTTTTAGTCTAATTTACTAGGTTTCTTCTACATGACTGTGATCATGGAAGCCAATTTGTAGGGGCTGATGTTCCTTCACCCCCCCTAAAATATTTGAGAGGGCTGCCCCCCCCCAATTTGATGGGCATTGCCAATCAAATGGTGTGCATGTGCCACGTCTTGTGGGGTACGACTTACCTGCACCCCCAATATTTTATTCAAGTTGGCACCCCTGTTAGTAAGTGGTATATAAACTGATAAATAAATAAAATAAATAAGATATTTGTATATTGCTTATGGTGCATATGATATGTTTTGGAAACATAGGGGCCATTTCTGGGGAAGGCTCCAGTATGCAATAATGGGGAGCTTCATTCCCTTCAAATCTGTCTGCCCCACCCAGCAAATCTCTTGGCCTCTAGTCATGCTTTTCCATCTATATGCCCACATTGTCTCTCACTTACTTGAGCTTCCCTTCCCATCACAGTACAGTGCTCCCCGCCCCATTCAAAATAAAGCACGCTATCATCAATATTAATGGCTGAATAGTCTGTTGATATAAAATAAGTGAATGAGTGCCCAGGAGAGGAAATTTGATGTTATTTATTTACTAAACTGCAAACTATGAACCACTGCATATGATGGACAAGATCGCTCATGGGTTTGGGGGGGGCAGAGGGATGTCAAGCCTGCTCCCTGTGTTGTAGGTACACACCAGGTATGAGTAGCAGGTGGGGTTATCTCTCTTTGTACTGCTGGTGTCCACATCTGATAGAATTGCCTTCAAAGCCACATTTTCTTTGTTACAAACTAGGGCAGGCATAGGCAAACTCGGCCCTCCAGGTGTTTTTAGCCTACAACTCCCATGATCCCTAGCTAGCAGGGATGATGGGAACTGTAGTCCCAAAACATCTGGAGGGCCGAGTTTGCCTATGCCTGAACTAGGGCACCAGTTTTGCATTTACTTCTTCATTACCTCTTCTCTGTTCTCGTCTGTTCATTGAACAGTTTCCAGCCTTCAAACCCATGCAATAACTGCTCTGATTCAGCTAGCATAATTTACACTTGAGTCCCATTGTTCCATCACAGATAACAGAAGAGGTGGAAGGCTACTTCAGTCTCATCCACACCATACATTTAAAGCATATTGAAAGCACATGGCTCCCCTCAAAGAAATCAGGGAACTGAAGTTTACCTTTCATGGAGCTTAACGAACTGCGGATCCCAGGGTTTTTTATTTTATTTTCTTGTGGGGGACGGAGATGTGTGACAAACACAGGTACCACACCCATGCTGGAAAACCTTATGTACACATTTGCCTGTGATGGGTTCACATGTGGCTAGTTCACTGAATCATTGTGCGCATGTACCAAATTAAACTGCCGTTTGCCAAGTGTTCACTGTTATACAGAGTCCATGTGTAGCAAAAGGTCACCAAGGAAAGGCCTTTAGTAACATGAAGCTAAGCTGGTCTGGATCTGCTCAGTGTCTAGATGGGAAACCACCAGGTTTCTGCCTCAAGTCCCACCAATGCAGAAAGTGTGTGTGTATGATTCACGTGCACTTCACAGGACGGCACGCACAGAGAATGCTTATGGTTTTCCTACACAGAAGTTACATCTGTGTACAAAATCACTGCATGTAAAGCAGGGCTCATTAATGAGGAATTTGGACACCTCTCCTGCTGCGTTTAGGTCCTGTTCTTCTTGTGTAATAAATAGATTGGTAAGATTTGTGAGCCAAAGCAATCCCAAAGTTCTAGTTGTGCCAGAAACGTATGAAGAGCCCTGCAGGAGCAGAATGAAAGTCCATCTAGCACAGCATTCTGTAGCCAGCCATGGCCAGGCAGATGCTTCTGGGCTCTCTTAGCAGGCTCAGGAGAGGTAATCCCTGTTCCAAAGGAGTCACAATGAAAACACGGAGTAGTAGGGAAATAAGTATTTGTTTTCAGATTCAGGTTTGCTCAACATGTTATCATCAAACAAGATTAATTCAGCAGCTGCTCGGGTTCTCTGCTGTGGTCTGAACATTACGGAAGCTTCTCTCTTGAGAAATTCAGTTGTTCAGGAAGGCAGTTTATCATTTTAGAAGTTTGGACTCAAGGCTGGGAATACAAGGATTCAATCAACACTGAGCCATGAGTTCCATGGGCCAATTGCTGTATCACAGCCTAACCTACTCCACAGGGTTGTTGTGTGGATAAAAGGAGAAGTTGTCTGAAGTACATTGCTCTGGCTTCCAGGGGTCTGTGAACTGGGCAAAATTATGTGTGTGTTTATGTGCATTTTTCTGGGAGCAGGGTCCAGCCTTTATCAAATTCTCAAAGACGTTTGTGACCCCCCCCCCAAAAAAGGGTAAGAACCACTGCCTTACATGAAGGATGTATGAATGTCTTGCCATGGAGTGTATTTATGGGGGAGCCAAATTAATATTTTATAGGAAGGAAATAGGATCTTCCTCTGTATTATAAACCTCAACGCTCCTTCAAACTGTAGCAACTGCAGATGAAAGTTAACAGATAAATTACACAGTACCACATTTCTTTTTAACTGATTCAGGTTTCTAGCCTTGAGAAAGTGACTAGGCCATGGTCACATTTCCTGATTACCAATGTGTACATTGGTAATGTATTTTTCATTATTTGTTTGTTCGTTCCCATTTTACACTGTAGGAAATCAGGTAAAAATAATGAAATTGGGGGCAGGGGGTGGAATCCAATTTTGTGCTGTATGTCAAAACTTGAAATAAGGTATCCTGTTTGCAAAACATTAGAAGAAAAAGTATGTTGGAAAGAAACCCATGAAATATAGTGAAACATCAGAATAACTTTTGCAAGCCTTGGACAATTTACTGTTGCGGAAGCCACAACAGGAGAGTGTTTGGGGATTATTATTTCTGTTTAATTAGCTGCTATCTGGGTAAAACAAAATTATGCATTAACTTTAGTATTTTGAGTGCTCAGGTTTTCCGAAGTGGGTGATGGGTTCAGTTTCAACTCCTGAAATGCAAGGCTCTAAAAACCACACTGGCAGGAATGTACCATATTTTTCGCGCCATAGGGCGCACCGGACCATAGGACGCACATCGTTTTTAGAGGAGGAAACAATAAAAAAAATTAATTTTTCTGGTTTTCCTCCTCTAAAAGCCCTGTTTTTTTGAGGATCAGCTAAAGGTTTTGCAGCTTTTTTTTTTGCAAAGGGGGAAAAGCAAAGCTCCTTTTGCAAAGGGGGAAAAGCAAAGAGGAAAAGCCCCGTTTTTATGAGGTTCAACTCACATTTCTGCAGCTTCTAAAAGAAAGGGAGCCTTTTCTACAGTTTCCAGACAGATAATCTAATCAGCCAGTCACATGTCGCTGGGGAAACAAACAACCTCCCTCTGCAGCACATTCAACAATGGAGGACGGGGCTGAAAGGGAGCCGGGACTCTTATCTCTCTCCCGATCTCTTGCTGATCAGCTGCTGAGCGGGGTCCTTTCAACACCCCCTTTTCTCTTTGTAAAATAAAAAGCACGATCCTCTTTTGGCCCCTGGGCAATTCAGCTCCAGGGACCCACCATTCTCTCCCTAAGACGCACAGATATTTCCCCTTACTTTTTAGAAGGAAAAAAGTGTGTCTTATGGAGGAAAAAATACGGTATTTTAAGCAGATCCTTACCCAGCACAGAAGCCGTTCCACTTATCAGCAACCTCCTATCCCCTCTTCCAACAAAATTCTAGCCACTCTCACCTTTGTTTGCATTCCGCTGGGCATCTGCTGCTCCTGAGACTCGATACAGTAAGCATGGCACAGTTTTGCTGCTAGTAAGGACAGCAGCACTGTCAGCAGGAGTGGAGTCTTCATTCTCTTTTCCTGGGGGAGGGACAGCTTGGGAAGGGTAGCGGTGGGAGAGGGTTCAGAAAGAGAGAGAAAGCGGGAGAATATCAGCATGAAAAAATGGAAACTGTAAGGTGTGGAGGGAGCACAGGAGTACCAACATACATATCCCTTCATCTTGGAAAGAAAAAGAAAGCAGATAAATAATAGCAAGCACTTTTGTGTGGGACTTTAATTAGCACACTGCCATTTTCACGCTTCAGATTTGTAAGAGGAACAAGAGGTCATTGCCTATTATACCCTTATAAGTACTACAAAATGGCTGGCCAATTAATTTCTGGGAAAGCTAGCACTTTGTTTTTTTTTTAAAAAAAGATTATACTGAATCCTCTCTAAAGCTAGAAACAGAACACCACCATACTTTACCTGTCAAACATGTTTACTGCATATGCAAACCTGGTTATTTCCTACAGCAAGACACATGAACTGCGGACAACATTTGTGAGTGTTTAAATTTCTTTTAAATGAAAATGTCACATCAGGCAGCCCCACCTACAAAAAGGCTCCCATTCTCTTTCATTAAATTAAAAAAAAAAAATATCAAGTTACTGAAACGGAATCTGATAGTGATGTGAAGTTACTCTTGTTGCTCCACAGAAATAGTTTCTCTGCACAGCCTTAGAAGACAATAAAGCAATGCTTTCTTAGCTACCTCCCTTCTTTGAACTCTTACACTTAAATTCCACCTCTGCTGCTCTCTTTGCACACAATCAAAATGTTGCTTTCTGTCTCCTACTCAGGAACAGAACGAATCAAACTGAAATTACCTACCTAGTGGCATGCAATCTGGACTCACAGATTATGGCATTTGATACAACCCAATATAATATTTGTATTAACCTTTATCAGCCAGACATATCCTCTCTACTGAAGACAAGGGCATAACTTCCCCAGCCAATCAGCCCATGTGTCAGAATTTGGAACCCATCACTGGATTAACAAGCCTAGGTTAATTGTGGGCACAATCTAATAAAACCACCATGGATCAAGAACGCTGTCTGCCCTGATATTTAATTAAGAAGGTACAGTCTCAGCTGGCTTCATTGGCCACAGTAAGATAAAAAAGGTCTCCTTGGTAGCAGGAAACATTTGGTACACTGGCCACAATTGTTTGGAAATTATTTAAAAGATGCATATGCTTCTTTTCAGCTTATGCTCTGAACATAGCTGTCAACTTTTCCCTTTTCTTGCGAGTAATCCTATTCGGAATAAGGGAATTTCCCTTAAAAGGGGGGAAAGTTGACAGCTATGGCTCTGAAGTGATATGCAAGCAATAATATAAAAGCAATTAGAATATAAATAATAAAATAAACTAAAGTGAAACAAGATTCGATACAAAAGCATCAACAGCAGAAAATTGGAAAGGGACTGACTTCCAACGGGACAGCAAAACAAGATTCATTTCATTAAAGAGGCAAATGAATGGACAGCCCACAGAAGCATTGGAAGCAAACTAGTACAGTAACCAACTCAGTTGTTTCAGCACAGGCTCATATTTGTTACCAGCCAAGCAACAGGATTCTGCACCCCGTGAGTATGCCAACACAGGGGGCATTGCAAGAATCTCATCTGGTGACTTGCATGTACCTCATGTAAAATATATGAAGTAGGATTTCTACTCTGGTGGATTTAAAATATTGTGTTCCTAATTAAGCTTCAGAATAAAGTCCTTAATAAGCTAGCAGCAGCTTGCAAATTCAGGTTTGCTGATGAGGTGGTGAAATTTACGCCATTGTTCCTAGCTAAGAGGGTGTCACTGGCTGGAGGCCACTATACAACACCAAAGCTGGACTGTAGCACCAGCAAGGAGAGAAGAAGAAGAGTTTGGATTTGATATCCCACTTTATCACTACCCGAAGGAGTCTCAAAGCGGCTAACATTCTCCTTTCCCTTCCTCCCCCACAACAAACACTCTGTGAGGTGAGTGGGGCTGAGAGACTTCAGAGAAGTGTGACTAGCCCAAGGTCACCCAGCAGCTGCATGTGGAGGAGTGGAGACACGAACCCGGTTCCCCAGATTACGAGTCCACCACTCTTAACCACTACACCACACTGGCTCAGTTTATGAATTCTGTTTGGATGCACCATGATAAGCTTTTTGCCTTACTGATTGTGCTCCTGAACAGATGACAATGTGGGCAGGTGTGGAATCCCTGTGCATGGCAAGGGGGAAGTAATAAACAAATAATTTAAAATTTTAAAATTTAAGAAGGGAAATGGGTCATTTTGCCCTTTTCTAAGACGCAGATGGGTGCCTAAAATGCACTTGGGTGACTGCAATGTGCTCTGCCTTTTTGAAGTTGCCGCTGGTGCAAAATGCAGCAGCCTGAGAGAGGCATGTCACAGGGCACATGCATTATTCTCATTTTGGTTCCAGAGTTCGAAACTCCCATTGTTCATTTTGCGACAGGGAATTTCATTAGCGCAAGTAGCTTCTGAGCTCTGGCTGCACCTAAGATTTCAGATTAAAACTGCAGAGTGGAAGGAAAGGAGGGCCCTTTTCTGCCTCCCCACTTCTAGCTACTCTCTGGAGACTGGAGACCCTCTTAAGAATATTAGGGGGGGTGGGCAGGGAAAGGACTAGACCATGTGAAAAAAATTAACATAATGTTTTAGCTGCCGTTCGTTCATTTTCAGCTTTATATCCTTGTTATAAAAATAGCATGCCTAGATATTCCATTGTTCCAGTTACAGGTAAGTAGCTGTGTTGGTCAAAACAAAACAAAAAACAAAAAACAAAATAAAAAAACAAAACAAAACAAAACAAAATAAAAAAATAAAAAAATCCTTCCAGTAGCACCTAGATATTCCATTGTTGTGCCGATAACCTAGGTTCAATGTGCCATTTAGCTCCTAGCTTTCATATCTCAGATTCAACCACTGTGGCTGCCTGTTTCCTTCTGGAACTCATTACAAAGTGCTGATAGTTAACCTTTAAAGCCCTTTAAAATCTGGGACCAATCTTTTTAGACAAGGAAGCCCAGCGAGGGCATTGGTCTCCTCCATGGCACCCACATGATACGTTCCCCACTTTAAGTCTACCCAGCTTCCTTCCAGAAACAAGGGGAAATGTGGCTTGTAAAGGAAGCTAATAGATAGTAACTTTTAAATCTGCTGGCTACTATTACTGTCTTCCTGTCAGGTTTTATATGGTTACACATTATTTCAGTATTTTATTATTTGTAACTGTTTGCAACTTTGGAGGCAGCAGACAGAGAATACAGCTTAAAATGTTTTATATGAATAAAATAGTTGTAAACAAGATTAATCGTTTTTACATTTCCTCCTGCATGTTTTTTTTTCCTTTTTATCACTTACTTTCCCATTTTCAGTTTCAAAGCTTTTCTAAACTCATCTCAACCAGGATTACAAACTTTTCTGTGAGTTTACACACACAAAGAATGCTTTCAAAAACAGAATGCAGTGTTAAAACTGGTGAGGTAACATATCTTTATTCAGCTAGCTATTTAACCATAAGTATATACTGCTTGATTGTAAAAAGGACCTCTAGGTGGATTACAAAAACTTGGAGGTACAGTAGCAATGGTTCACAGTAACCCAAATCAGATTATTAGCATTCTCTAATGCAGGGTTAGTCAATGTGGTGGCCTCCAGATGATGTTGGACAACAACTCCCATCAGCCCCAGCAGGATGGCCAATTTTCAGGGTTGATGGGCGCTGGAGTCCAACACCATATGGAAGGTACCAGGTGGGCTGATAAGCTCTTGTGTATGTCTGACGAGTGTGAATATGCAACATTACACACTGAAAATTATTCATTTATTTATAGAAGTATTTATATACCGTGGTACCTCGGGTTAAGAACTTAATTCGTTCTGGAGGTCCGTTCTTAACCTGAAACTGTTCTTAACCTGTCCTGAAGTACCACTTTAGCTAATGGGGCCTCCCACAGCCGCCACGCCGCCGCTGCCGCATGATTTCTGTTCTCACCCTGAAGCGAAGTTCTTAACCCGAGGTACTATTTCTGGGTTAGCGGAGTCTGTAACCTGAAGTGTCTGTAACCTGAAGCGTCTGTAACCCGAGGTACCACTGTACTGCCCTTTTGCAAAACACCAGGGTGATGTGCAGGAACATAAAATCATATTAAAGCAATGCAGAATGATAAATCAAGTGGGTGGCTACTCAAGAGATATTATAAACAACCGTATAAACTGTCAGCATAAAATAAGTTATTTATTTATAAAATAATTATAAATTAAACGCACAATGATGCCAGATTATCAATATTCACATATGGATACTGTCATTCACCAAACTCCAGGCAATAACTACAACGTATATGCATGTACACATACTCACCCTTGCACACAATCCTTAAAAACTCAATTCCCAATTCCTTACACCTATGGTGTTTTAATTTAAGCACCATGTAATGTATATAGATGCACATAGAAATGTGTAAATGTCATCATCATTAAAGGGACAAAACGTATATAAGGATAACTTTGCCAAAAACCCACCAGCAATCCCTATTTCAGACATGATGTTAAGACAAGGATTGTAGTTTGTAGTCTGGGGTTCAGCCTCTAACACCCCCATTTAAAGGATCTCTGGCAAAACCTGAAAAAGCCTCTGCCTTAGTCTTTGAGCTAATTTCAGCCAGAACGTTATGACTCTGCGCAAGACAATTTCATACATTTACAATTCCAGGCCATTTTCTTAAGCAGGATAACAGGAGAGATGGAATGACAGCTTTTACTAATGTTCTTAAATTATTTTGTCCAAATATTAAATTATTTTGTAAAAAAAAAAGTATTCTTTTATTAAAAGGCTAGTACAACTATATTTTAAATCAAGCATATGCATGCAAACAACTTACCTCCCCCGCATATGTACATTTCTATGAAAAAGCAGGGCCAGAGCCAGACTTAAAGGGGACTCTCAGCCCAGTGCTGCTGACAAGTCCCTCACCGCTCCAGACTAGGGCAGGACTCTTTCCCATTTCTGCATGCAGTGATAGCAATGTGCCTCTCTCACTGGGTCACCCCATTCTCCCAACATTGTCCCTGCCCCAAACCAGGACAGGACACCTGTCCTGTTTGCCACCACACATAGGGAGAGCACCAGCACAACTTCCCCTTATTCTGGGCTGCCACTCACCATCCTCCCTGCCAGTTCCACCTCCTGGCCCCAGTATATTTGGGAATGAATTTTATACCTCTATAGGCCAGGGCAATGCATTTTTCGTTATTAAACTTAGTGGGTGGTGACCAGGGGCTTAGCAAGGTAAATTTTTTGTCCGTCCCCCCCCCCCCCGGCATGGGAAGGTCAGGTGGTACCTGGTGCGGAAAATTTCTTGTCAACCCCCCCATTGATTCCCCCCCCTGCAAAAAAATGGTTTTACATTATTTCATATTTTCTTACAAAGGAATAATAACAAGTAATAATAATAATAAACTTTTATTTATATCCCATACTCCCCAGCCAAAGTCGGGCTCAGGGTGGTTAACATCAGATACATAACATTGGTATAAAATCAAACAATAATTAAATTACCTTCTAAAAACATCTCGAAATCAAATTAAAGTCTAATTAGATGGCTTTCCACAGGGTTAGGGTTGATGAACAGTAAGTGTTCTCTGAACTGAAATTTCAGCCTTTATAGGAAAACAGCCAAGTGAACAGCTATTTTGGTGGAGGAGGGTCAAGATATTAACCGATATGCATGAAATTTCATATATAGCTATATAATCCCTAGTATAGTAAGATAAGACCTTCGGAGCAGGCATTTTCAAAAAAAACAAAAACAAATTTTCCTTCATAATTTGTCACCCCCTCCATTATGGAACTTGGGGCAGCCCGCCCCCCCCTTTGCTATGCCCCTGGTGGTGACTGCAAAGGGGAGCCAAGGTTGCTCCCATTCAAAAGTAGTTCTAGATGCCTAGTAAGGTGGGTGGCGGGTGGCAGGGCAGGCTGGTGATGGGCCTTCTGATCCTCTGGAGTCCTTAGCCAGTGCCCAACTGGGCTGCCCGCTGGTGTTGAGCTTGTGCACGTGTCTTTGTTCATAGGAAAGGTGTTATGAAAGTGCCCCATATAATGCATAGCAATTGCTTCTTACCGGTCCTTTAAAAATGCAACCCTAATTCTAAATAGCCGATAGTCATGAGATCCTTGGAGAGGAGAGAGCATGCAAGGGCTGATGACTTTGGCTGCCATCCTGTTATTCTGAACATAAGGAGCCTAACTTTGAGGATTGCAGTCTTTACATAACTGCAGTGTGCAATTACATAGATGCTCTTACACATCTTGATCCATGCTTATCAATATATTCACATTACATGGATGCATACATATGCCTGCTTACTGTATGCATTGTGTATGCCATACTAAACAAACACACTGTTATTTAAAAAGTTTTCTCTCACACACACACTCCTTCCTGCACCCATATTGCTGCTTGTTCCTAGATATTGTCCCAGCATATTGATACAACAAACTTAGTTGGTCTCTAAGGTGCTACTGGAAGGATTTGTTTGTTTGTTTGTTTTGACTATGGCAGACCAACACGGCTACCTACCTGTAACCAGCACATTGATGTTCACCCTCATGCTATCTTGGCCTTGGTCAGCCATCTAATGCCACTTGGACATTTGCTTATACACATACCTGAAGCAGAAGTGTGTTATGTCTGAAATGAGGTACTGTAATCCATGGAGAAATACCCCCAAATATACCAGATTAAAGGCGGTATTCAAAACTTACTTGCTTGGTCTGATGCCAAGTGTTTTCTCCATTAAAGGAAAATCATTTGGTAAACTAACAGTTCACCTCCCCACACTTACAGCAAAATTGCTATAACCCTGAAAATAGCAGCCCCACTCATTTACACTGAAAAACAGTTCCTACCAAAAGAGAAGCTGTTGTTGTTGTTGTTGTTGTTCAGTCGTTCCCGACTCTTCGTGACCCCATGGACCAGAGCACGCCAGGCACGCCTATCCTTCACTGCCTCTCGCAGTTTGGCCAAACTCATGTTAGTAGCTTCGAGAACACCACCCAACCATCTCATCCTTTGTCGTCCCCTTCTCCTTGTGCCCTCCATCTTTCCCAACATCAGGGTCTTTTCTAGCTACTCCTCTAAAATGCAGCCAGTCTGTTAGCAAACAGTTAACTTGCACAAAGTTTCAGCAGCTGTCCTGCCAGAGATGCAAGGTAGTAGTAAACTGGGCACTCAGCAGCACTTGATCCTGCCTACCAAACAGTTCATCCTTGCATGTTTAGACCTTTAACCCTCCCCAAATGAATTCACACCAGAGACAGATATTTGGTTTGGTTTTGGGCAGAATTTAGGCCACAACTTTATTGATTACAACCAAGTGAGTGGTTGCATAGGTTCTGGTTCGACTATCTCCCTGCACCCCTGCAGGCAGCCCTGTCCCAGAGCTAGGTTCGTGGGACAGAAAAGGATGAACACCAGGGACAGCTGCTGGTAGGGGTACCCCTATCAGCCGTCCTGATGTCCCCTGGACTCGGGCACTGGCCGGACCCTTGCGGGGACCGACAACCATTGAGTCTCTGGATTCCTGTGCCGGAATATCGTGCATTTTCATAGGCGTGGCCACATCACCTGAAATCTGAGTTGAATGTATGTCTCTTCGGCAAAGCAAAGGGGTCCTCATATACCCTGGATGCTACAGCATCTTTTAAAGGTAAAGGTACCCCTGACTATTAGGTCCAGTCGTGTACGACTCTGGGTTTGCGCGCTCATCTTGCTCTATAGGCTGAAGGAGCCGGCGTTTGTCCGCAGACAGCTTCTGGGTCATGTGGCCAGCATGACTAAGCCACTACTGGTGAGCCAGAGCAGCACACGGAAATGCCATTTACCTGCCCACCAGAGCGGTACCTATTTATCTACTTGCACTTTGACATGCTTTCGAACTGCTAGGTGAGCAGGAGCTGGGAGCGAACAATGGGAGCTCACCCCGTTATGGGGATACGAACTGCCGACCTTCTGATCAGCAAGCCCCTAGGGCTCTGTGGTTTAGACCACAGTGCCACCCACGTTCCGACAGCACCACCTCTATGTAAATACAGTGGTACCTCGGGTTAAGAACTTAATTCATTCTGGAGGTCCGTTCTTAACCTGAAACTGTTCTTAACCTGAAGCATCACATTAGCTAATGGGACCTCCCGCTGCCACTGCGCCACCAGAGCACAATTTCTGTTCTTATCCTGAAGCAAAGTTCTTAACATGAAGCATTATTTCTGGGTTAGCGGAGTACGGTATGTAACCTGAAGCGCATGTAAAACTGAACCGTATGTAACCTGAGGTACCGTGTCTCTCCTAAAATAAGACATAGCCATAAAATAAGCCATAGCAGGATTTCTATGCATTTGCGAAATATAAGCCGTTCCCTGAAAATAAGGCATACCCCAAAAATAAGCCATAGTGACGGCTGCACCATTGGGGTGCCCTGATCCAACATCGAGGTCGTAAACCCCCTTGTCGATATGGACTCTAAAAGGAGATTGCGCTGTTATCCCTGGGGTAACTTGGTTCATTGGTCAGACAAATAAATAATTAGTTGCTGGGTCTCATGTAGAAACTTTGGTCTGTTAATCTTGATATAGTTAATTTCATTAAAACAGCCTGGAGAGGCGTGGCTATGCAGCGTACCGATGCAATGCGGTTAAAATAAGACATCCCCTGAAAATAAGCCATACTGTGTTTTGTTGGGGGGGGGGAATATAAGACGGTGTCTTATTTTAGGAGAAACACAGCACAACTGTAATACCTCCAGTGAATGACAGGCTACTACCTCCCAAGGCAGTCCACTCCCCAGACAAACAGTCATTTTTTCTACTATTTAGCTGAAATCTGCTTCCCTACCATTTCCACCCATAAATTCTAGCCCAAACCCTCCGGTGCAAGAGAGAGAGGAATTCTGCTTGGTCTTCTGTGCAGCAGTTCTTCAGGTATTTGAAGAAGACTGTTATCACGTCTCCCCTTAAGCTTCTCTTCTCCAGGTATATGAGGAGGACACCTCTGCCTGGACATGCCCTTCCCTCTCTGCTACACATGCACATGGCGTCTTCGTATTCTGTGGCAATTGATTCAAAACGACTGATTCCCACCCACTGGTTCCATACTATGCCTCTCAGGCACATTTGAAGCATGTTCTTTCCCTCAAAGAATTCTGGGCACTGTGGTTTGGTAAGGGTTCCTGGCAATTGCAACTGGGGGGGGGGGTAAAACTACAGTGCCCAGAATTCTTTGAGGGAAAAGCATGTCCCTCAAAAGTGCCCTCAATGTGTAGTGGCAGCCTCAGAGCCACTCATGCAGATTAGAACCCACATTTCCCCACACTTTGGAGCAACCATAAACCTCTGCTAATGGAGAATAAAGCAATGACAAACCTAGACAGCATCTTAAAAAGCAAAGACATCACCTTGCTGACAAAGGTCCGTATAGTTAAAGCTATGGTTTTCCCAGTAGTAATGTACGGAAGTGAGAGCTGGACCATCAAGAAGGCTGATCGCCGAAGAATTGATGCTTTTGAATTATGGTGCTGGAGGAGACTTGAGAGTCCCATGGAATGCAAGAAGATCAAACCTATCCATCCTTAAAGAAATCAGGCCTGAGTGCTCACTAGAAGGACAGATCCTGAAGTTGAGGCTCCAGTACTTTGGCCACCTCATGAGAAGAGAAGAATCCCTTGAAAAGACCCTGATGTTGGGAAAGATGGAGGGCACAAGGAGAAGGGGACGACAGAGGATGAGATGGTTGGACAGTGTTCTTGAAGCTACTAACATGAGTTTGGCCAAACTGCGAGAGGCAGTGGAGGATAGGCGTGCCTGGCGTGCTCTGGTCCATGGGGTCACGAAGAGTCGGACACGACTGAACAACAACAAATGGAGAATATGGCAGGATGGCTAGCAGTTTTTAGGAAGCGACTAATTTGTGTTTCTCCCTTTATTAAGCATCACTCAGCAATCTCAAATGCATGCTGAACCAGAGAATATGACAGGGAGATCAATGAGTCGCATTCGCACAAACCCAAACCCAAACACACACACACACACACACACACACACCCGCCCTCTGCCTTGAGCAAATTATTTTGCAAGCGGAAATTCAACAGGTGGAGCTTTCCTCATGACAGAAACTCAGGGATGGGAAAACTTCTGTCGAATTTTTGCCCTGTGCTCTACACAGTATATTATTATTATTATTATTATTATTATTATTATTATTACTGTATTACTACACAGTATTGGTTCAAAAGCTCCGAAAGCCTCGTCAGGAGGAGAAAGTGGCAGTACTCTTAGAAGATCCGGTCTCCCTGTTAAACGAAGTTAGGTGAGCTCTAAAACTGTTTGCCCCACACTTTATGGATACACACCCAACCCATTTCCCGCACTTTGGGGTATGCCGCCCCCTCCCCGCCCCCCCCTCTCCCAACCACGAGTTGGGGCCGTGAGAATCACCCACCTGGCGGAGGAGGGCGATTTGGCGGGAAGTCCGCGGCGCGCGCTCTCGCGCGGACGGCAAGCGCTGCCTCGGCTGAGGGCGGCTGCAGCGAAGGACGGCGCTGCTCTCCGAGCGCCTTTTCGGCCCCCGCTCGCGCGGCAGGTGAAGAAGAAGCAAGCTCGAGGTGAAGAAGAAGCAAGCGCGCTCGAAGTCGGAGGAGCCGCGGCGAAGAGTGAGTGCCTCGCCGCCCGTCCGCCGCGCCACTTTAATAAGAGGCTGGCTGCCGGGGATTGGAGAGCGCCTCTCGGGGAGGGCGGGGGACGGGTCTGGGAGCGGCGCCCCCTTCCTGCCCACGCGCCGCCTGCGCGCGCGCCTTCCAGCCCCCCACCCGCACCCGCACCCCACGAAACCCCAGGCGCGGAAAGGAGGCGCGCGCGCGCACGGAGGGGGAGGTGTGTGGAATGCGCAGGGATACTTTGCGCCGTTAGCTCACCTTGTAGAAGTGGAGAAAAGGGCAAATGATGACCAAGGGCCCGGAACAACTCGCCCGTGAAGAAGGCTCGTCGTAGGAGAGGACCTGGTAAGAGGTCCGTAAGATAAAGCATGGCAGTGTGGTGTAGTGGTTAAGAGCGGTAGACTCGTAATCTGGGGAACCGGGTTCGCGTCTCCGCTCCTCCACATGCAGCTGCTGGGTGACCTTGGGCCAGTCACACTTCTCTGAAGTCCCTCAGCCCCACTCACCTCACAGAGTGCTTGTTGTGGGGAAGGAAGGGAAAGGAGAATGTTAGCTGCTTTGAGACTCCTTCAGGTAGTGAAAAGCGGGATATCAAATCCAAACTCTTCTTCTTCTTCTACAGAGGAATCATAGAATTGTAGTGAATGGAAAGGACCACGAGGGTCATCTGGTCCGATCCCCTGCAAAGCAGGAATCTTTTGCCCAACAACATGGGGCTCAAACCCTGGACCCCGAGACGAAGGTTCTCATGTCTATCTAAGTGAGTGATCCCAAGTGGCAAGAGGTAAACATTTCTCCCTCTGCCGTGGTGGTGACACCAGCAGGACCCATGGCCATTAAAGGAAGCCGAATGCTGGAAGGCACACCAAAATGAAAGGCAGTTCTTCACACAGTGCATGGTTGAGCTATTATTTGCTTATTTGTGACACTTCTGTCCCACTTCTCCTCCAAAGCAAAGCTTCAGGTGGCCCGGCCGACATGGTTTCCCCCCCCTCTCCATTTCTGTCTTCACAACAACCCTGTGAGGTAGGTTAGGCTGAGAGTCTGTGACTGGCCCAAGGTCACTCAGTGAACCTGGTGGATGGGTGAGCATTTGATCCGTGGCCCAATGCTCTGACCAGGCTACACTGGCTTGCTGGGGGATTCAACACCACACCACGTAGTGATGGCCATCAATCTGGACTGCTTTAAAGGAGGATTCCACCATTTCAAGCTGTCAGTGGCTCTTAGTCAGGCATCGGCAAACTCCGGCCCTCCAGATATTTGGGACTACAATTCCTATCATCCCTGACCACTGGTCCTGTAGGATGATGGGAAGTGTAGTCCCAAAACATCTGGAGGGCCGGAGTTTGCCTATGCCTGCTCTTAGTTATGGTGGGTATATTAACTCCCATGCTTCGGAATACCAGTTTCTGGGGAACATGAGCAGGAGAAGGTTATTGCGCTCATGTGATCCAGCATTGCTATAATGTACTTATATACACGTGGAAGTGACTCCCCCCGCCCCACTCACCTGCTCACAGTTTCTCACATCACAAAAGTGCTGCTTTGACAGTGATCACTCACAGGAGCAGACCAGCTCCCTCAATTTTCCATCAGAGGTGGATTTTTTTGTTTTTTGTTTTGCTTTTTGGATTTAGTTTTTTTTAAAATAAAAATATTTTTATTAAAGATTTTCTTGATTTACAAAGGTAATGCAATGTCTCTCTCGTATTTTTCCATATAACATTTTTACAGATTGGTTGTTGTTGTTGTTGAGACATTAGGGAGAGAAGGGGGAGAGAGGTGGGAGGTTAAGGGGAGTGAAACCAGTTTGCCTGCACTGCACACTGAAACAATGATGTAGAACGGAAGGTGAGAGGTGAGGGGAGGTGAATTTTGGAGTCACACAGGAGTCACCGTTGAAATTTGAAAGCCTAAAGTCTGCCATGGCCTTCAATTGTGGCATGACCCTATATTAGGGCACTTCTGGACTGTTGCTAGTTTTGGTTGGGATTCAGCCACATACTGGCAAATTGGGAGGTCATGTGCAACAAGCACACTTCCCCCAAATAGAAGACTTTTTGCAATAAGGAAAGAGACAGCAAAATGCACTGGAAAGTGTGTGATAACTCTTGGTTTGATGCAGCACCGTCAAACCTCTCTGCAAACGAATCAGGGTGAATGCTCAATAAATGGGTCACCTGGAAGCACCTCCTACACTTTGCTATCCAGTCACCGCAGATGTCAGTAGAAAGCATTTTTCAGTTTCATTAAAGCATAGCAATAATTGTTAGAAACACCGAGAAGGCATCAGTGAAATTGACAAGGACTATCCTGCCAGCTTACTATTTCATTAGCTCTGGGATTGGAGAGAATAGTGCAGCAAGCAGGTGATGCAGAAAATGGGATGGCAACACTGTCAGGACTGTCACCAGCCACATCATGATCAGAGTCTGATGACAATGTACCATGAATCTGGAGAAGGCAAGTTGGGGAGTCTTCTGCACCTGCTAACTGAAGGATGACGTGATGACATTTGAAGCTGGGAAAGCATGCATTGTGAATAGTGGTGGTAACACACATTAACAGAAGTAGGGGGAAGATTGTTGTGTTATGATGATTAAAGTGTGTAAAAATGCATTTGTAATTTCAGCCTCAACAAACATATGCATTCCTGTTCTCAAAACCAAACATATTACTCCTCGCTGTTTCTCACTGTGTATTGCTCATATACCTTCCCCTCTTTTATGTAAAATTTAAAAAATTCTGTATCTCAGTGCTACCCACTCACACTTTCACTTTCATGCACATGTCACTCAGTCACACAGAGATAACACTGTCACACTTGTAAACAATAGAATCCATCCTAATGAATCTTTCACACATCATTCATGCTCCAAATGTTTCTGTGTTCAGGTACATTTCCCCTGTTTTGTTGTCTAACTTTTAAAAGAATAAACAAAATAAAATAAAAAAAATCCTTCCAGTAGCACCTTAGAGACCAACTAAGTTTGTTCTTGGTATGAGCTTTCGTGTGCATGCACACTTCTTCAGATAATGTTAGCACTGGAGAGCTTTCTGTTTCGGGTCCCTTCCCTGGGTCTTAAGAAGTTAAATATCTGAATGAATGGGGATCTATTTTAACTCTAGTGCACAGCTCAGCCAATAGAACATAAGACTCTTAATCTCAGGGTCATCGGTTTGAGCCCCACGTTGGGCAAAAGATTCCTGCATTGCAGGGAGTTGGACTAGATTATCCTTGTCCCTCCCAGCTCTACAATTCTATGATTCTATTAACGTCTTTTTTATTTAATTTATTAAAACGCACATGTCAAGACACAAAATGTTGACCTTGGTATAGATTTCCTTCCATCCTCTTGCCAATAAGAGCAAGAAAGAAAAGAGGGCGGCAGAAACAGAGAGAAAGAGAGATAAGTGGCAGAAAGACTGAGCTCCTGGCGTGTTTGGGTTCTACCCCTGCCCACTTTTGACACTGACCTCTTGTGCTGCCAGTATACAGCCCTCAAGACACTACCCCCAATTGAGTGCAGCCCTCAACAGAAAAAAAAGAAGTTTCGCCACCCCTGATATATGGCACCTCCCAAGCAACTGATGGAAAGGGCAGAGGGAAAGGCAGCCAGCATGACAAACGGATAGAGCATTTTGAGTCAATATTTGATGATGCAGTGATGTTTAGTGTTCAAATTATGTTGAAAGCTGCTGAGAGGTCTAGAATAACAAAGAGAATTGTACTATCAGCTTCCATCTCTGATGTTCCTCCTAGGTTCTCTGTTGGTCCTCAAACTAGGACTGAATTCCATATGGAATGGATCCAGAACATCAGCTTTGTTCCTGGAACCATACGCTATCTCGTGCAGTTTCATCTCTCTAATTAAGGAGTGGTTTGTGCATGAACTAGCCCCCCTGTTTCCCCATCCACACCCACATTTCCTTTTTTGAGCTGATTCACAAGACCACTTTTTAGGAATCAAATTGTTTGTGCAAACAGAGTGCAATCTCATGTGGTTACATCATTCCCACCACCCTTCTGAGTAATACCCCTCCTCACTCTCTCACTATATATAAGGGTCTGGTGACTTCTGTTTCAGTGTATCTGAAGAAGTGTGTATGCACACGAAAGCTCATACCAAGAACAAACTTAGTTGGTCTCTAAGGTGCTACTGGAAGGAATTTTTTTTTTAATTTTTAATTTTGTTATGACTATGGCAGACCAACACGGCTACCTACCTGTAACTGGAATCATATTACCATGTCATTCCCGGGACATTATGTTACATTATGGAGGCCATTTCTCCAACCATTTTGCAAAAATGACTGTTTGAAGCATCTATTTATCTTGTCCAGCATTTCCCCAACCTGATGCTCTCCAAATGTTTTGGACTAAAACTCCCATCATCTCTGACTTTTGATGATGTTTTGATGTCTGATGGGAGTTGGAGTCCAAAGCATCTGGATGGCAGCAGGTTGGAGAAGGCTGGTTTTGTATATGCAGGCTACTGCATTCTCCTTAGCTCAGCAATTGTCAATATACTTCAAGGATTCTCAGCTTCTATGAGACATCAATGTTCTAATGCAATTGAAGTATATAATAGAGGTGACCAGCAGAAGACAGCTATGGTATGAGACTGGAATTATACTGCTTTGTTGCACACCATGCTGTCATTGAACACAGTGGGACTTATTTCTGAGTAAGATAACACATGCATAGGATAACATTGACTCTGCCAGTCTCTGCAACAGCCCCCATATTGTAAAGAAGCTAACAAATCACTGTCATAGAAATCATCACTGCTAAAATACTCCAACTGAACCAGTAGTGCATGTTCATCTAGATGGTGGTTTTGTGTTTTGAAAATTCATTTGAGAAACAACAGAGAACAGACTGAAGATCCCCTCCCATTGATTAAAAAAATAAACTTTTACCTGGGAATAAGTCTAATTGAACCCAGCAGAACTTGTGAATGTACATGCATAGGACTGAGCTGTTGAGTCCATTACTCTTCATACATATTGGCATGTTGGAGCACTTGGAACACCAAGCAAACACTTTTTAAAAAATCACCTGTCAAGAAAGTTCCTCCCAATCACAAAGTGGGCCTGAAAACTATGTGACAGTCAGGATACTATCAGCAGCTCCTGGCTGGTTGCCCAGGAAATTATAAAGACAAGGAAAAGTTTCTTACAGACCGTTTTTATTTCAACCTTTACAGAGAGCTCCCGTTGTTCGGTCTCAGCTCCTGCCCACCTAGCATTTCAAAAGCATGTCAAAGTGCAAGTAGATAAATAGGTACCACTCCAGCGGGAAGGTATATGGCGTGTCCGTGTGCTGCTCTGGTTTGCCAGCAGTCGCTTAGTCATGCTGGCCACATGACCCAGAAAAACTGTCTGCAGACAAACGCCGGCTCCCTCGGCCTGTAAAGTGAGATGAGCACCGCAACCCCAGAGTCGTTTGCAACTGGACCTAACAGTCAAGGGTACCTTTACCTTAACAGAGAGAGGCTATAGACCCCAGCCCCTTGGATAATGTCATTCTCCTGAGTGAATCTCCACCCCCACCCTCTTCTCTCCCACTTCTTCATTCGTCATCATCATCTCCTCTACGGGTGCTGCAACACGCCCTCTGTCTTTGAGCTGTTTGCTCTCCTACTTTTAAGGCTTAGCGGGTTCTGGGAGATGGAAGGTCTGGAATGCTTTCTAATGACAACATGTCAGTTGGGTGTTGTCCTGACTCTCCCATGATTTCCTAGCTTTCCCCCTCATCTGCCTCTGAGCTGCTACCTCTCTCAACTCCCTGTTGTAAAATCTATACCTTCTTCTTCCTCCTCCTCCCTGGAAGGGTCAGGATGGGGAGGTGGTCTCCACCATTCCACCTCTGCCCAGTCCTTGACAGTGACTTACTTTTTTAAGGTTTATAATTTACCCAAAGCTGTTGTACTGCTGTGCTGATAATGCAAACCACATAAATATGAAACAACAAGATGCAAGGACGGCCACAGTCACCTTTCAACTTCCTAGCCTTCTGTTTACCCCTCTCTTTTGCCTCCCCCTTCTTTTTGCCACTTTAGGATTCACACATCTGCTCCATCCGCTTTGTCATCATCTCCATTACAACGACCACTTCAGTCTAAAGTGTCACTTGAACACACATGTGGCAACAACTGGGACATTGTGAGTCATGTACGAATCCAGCTCTCAGCCCCAAGCAAAGGGGAGCATCTGTGAAGACTGGGATGATAATTAAATGAGTCTTGGGAAGAGAAGGCCTAATTAATAAACGCATTGCCCCACCTGATTGCAAAGTCGTAATAGCTCTGCAATGGCTCTCCCCCTGAAAACTTCCTGCGAGGGAAACAACCACCTTGGGTGTTGCTCTTGCCAATCTGATGGCTGCTGTTATGTGACATTCATTTTTCATGGCACAAGGACCGTACCATGCCGGCTGGTGCTGCCAGACACAACCTGATCTCATTACATTAATTGGGCCGGCTGATTCAGACCCACTTTAATATAAAAGCAGCAGAGGATGAAAGGAAATATGCCTTAATTTCTGAAACTGCCCCAACCTTAAAAGAGATTGCTGGTCAATTCATTTCATGGATACTCATTTCAATTCATTTCAAGGAATAAATGTTACATAATTCTTTTAAAATGTACAACAACTAACTGTTTGAGTATGAAAGATAGCAGATAATCCATAGGTAAAGGTAAAGGGGCCCCTGACCATTAGGTGTCCGACTGTGGGGTTGCGGCGCTCATCTTGCTCTGTAGGCCAAGGAAGCCGGCGTTTGTCCGCAGACAGCTTCCGGGTCATGTGGCCAGCATGACAAAGCCGCTTCTGGCAAACCAGAGCAGCGCATGGAAACGCCGTTTACCTTCCCGCCAGAGCGGTCCATATTTATCTACTTGCACTTTGATGTGCTTTCGAACTGCTAGGAAGGAGCTGGGACCAAGCAACGGAAGCTATCCATAGTTATCCTAAATTCATGCTATAGTGTAACCCCACACAGGTTTGTTAATCCTCACAAGACTACACCAGAACATTAATAAGTCCCAGATCCAATCTGTGTACTACACACATGTGCACCCACAGTGAATTAATTCTTGACAACCGTGTCAGAAAGTTCTACATTTTCCATCTCTACTTCCTCATGTTTCTAATTTGACAAGATACCATTCTTTTATTTGTTTTAGCTTACACTTTAGTATTGAAATTCCAGTATGATTTTGAACAGTCCAGAATACCACTTGAGAAACAAGCTCCAACTTTGATTAGCTAATCAATAACACATCAATTATAAATCTTTCTGGAACTATCAGCTCTTTCTTCCAGAATACTTAACCACCTACTGCACCAGAAGATATTAAAGTTCAGTGATTAGACCAGCCCTGTGGAGTTTAGATCTGCAGTTTAAAGAAACATACATAATTGGAATCTTATTTTTTTAAAAAAAATATACACACACATGCAAGAACAAGTGTATCATAATTAAATAAACACAGAATCATTCACATACACTCTGTTCAGTAAATAATATAATCAGAAATAAGGTACTAATGTTAAGAAGTTAATATCAAATACTGGGCCACATTGAATCATGAGAAATAATGCAAAAGGCCTGAGGTTCGACAAGCCCCTGCCCAAAGGAGCTATCAGTCTAATATGGACACAGGGGAAACAGAAAAGGAAGGGGTAATAAAATATTTCCAAAACTTATGTAAGAAATCAGTATGCAGCTCCTCACAATGTCAAGGGTGTGGGAGCTTTTCATTGCATTATAGATTAGGTTAAGATGCAGAGTAAGAAACCACCAATATTTTGTGAACACTCTGCTTTAGCGTAATTTAAATTAATATTTTTGTTACATTGGCCCAAACCTATTCCCACACTTCTGCTGGTATCTCTATCCCCAACTTTCCGTCATTTTTTTAAAAAAAGCCATCTTTCTAAAATTGAGCATCTTAGACACTTTCCTATTAATCCTTTCCCAGTCATATGATGTAGATGAACCTCAAACATAGTGCAGTCCCTAGCAGAGCTATACTTAAAAGAGAGAGGGAGAGAGACTGATCTAAAAATACTGAAATAGTTTTGGAACATTATATTAGGGTCTCATCCTAACAACATGATAAAACGAGTTCTTTGTTGTTCTTGCTGCTATAGGTCCTACCGTTGACAATGCAAACCCTACACCTATGGGGCAAGTGACTTTGTCAAGGTGCATGTATTATGGGTTGGCTAATTTGTGTGTTAATGGCTTCTTTGCTTTACATTCCAGAACTTCTGTGTTCTGTCCCTGACTAGGTAAGGAATAAGATTTCATAGGTGGGGTTGGTAGCTGGAGCGAGGATACCTGAATTCTAGGAAACCACTAGATAACTAGATAGATGGACATCAACAGTGGTGTAGGAAGGGCGGGGCGTAGGGGGCGCTGCGCCCCGGATTCCAGGAAAGGGGGATGACACTTGGCGGCCCCTCCCGCCACTCCCCACCACCTGGCCCCCTGTCCATGCTGTTCCACGGACGGTCGGGGCAGCCCCCCGAGCCGCCAGTCGCCACGGGAGCAGCAGCGCTGGGCGGGATGCACTGCGCATGCCCGGAAATTCCGGGCATGCTCAGTGCATCTGAGTCGGCGTCACTGCTCCCGCGGCAACTGGGCGGGCCACCAAGTGAGTGGCAGCTCGTGGGGCTGCCCCGTCCGTAAAGTGGCACTGACAGGGCAGCCCACAAGCCGCTGCCCACCCGGTGGCCCGCCTGGTCGTAGCGGCTTTTCTGCACATGCGCAGCCCGTCCTGATGTGCTTCATGACCTCGTGACACCCCGTCCTCCACATGCCGCTCCAGGTGGTGCGGAGGCTTCCTCCGCCACTGGACATGAATACCGGTAAATGGAGCCATGTCAGAAGTGAGCAAGTTATTTGCATGGACTTGTTTATGCACTATGGAGAGACAACAGTTTAGATGCAGATATTTATTTCCAATGCATATGAAGTCAAAATCATTACTCTCCTCTACCTCCCTGCAAGAAGGATACTCAGAAGAATATTGCTCCCACCGGTTGGCAGCTTAGCCCCTCACTGGTACCAGTAAGGGGAGCCAGTTGCAAATCTCACCACATGAGACATTTATGAATTATGGACCTTGATGAAGCTGATTTGCCAAGACAGTGGGAATCCTTGATGTGCTGAGTATAAGGGAATTGAAAGAACTCTCCCACAAAGTGGAATTAAAGGAATAGGCTTATGCAGGCCAAAAGAAAACTCCAGACACTGTTTCTAGGAGGGGGGGAGAAAGTTACTGTGTGGAATAGAGGGACGAGAGCAGGGAATAAAAAGTGAACGGGTTTGGGCAAGTCACTCTCTCTTGGGCTAACCAAGGATGAAAATGAGGTAGCTTCATGCCACTTTAAGCTCCTTTGGAAGGGTGGGACAAATAAGTGTGACAAATAAAATGACACATTAAAAGCAGCTATTCATGTTTACTAATGCACAACTCTCCATCTTCAACCCGTAGAACCCCATGTAGCATCTATGAGGTCATTCCTAACCAAAATACTATGCATATAAAAATTCACTGCCTGTAACATGCTTGCACAAGCCCCACAATTCATAGATAAATAAATACACTACACTGTATATGCCACACCCTTCAAATGGATATATATTCATATATGGATATATACAGGCACTGCATGTTATGATTAGGGCTGTGAGAAGTCTTTGATTTCCATTCTGATCTGTCGTGGAAGGATGCAGTGCTATCTCCACTGACGTTCGGCTTGCTGTTCGCTGTGGTGGGGTTTTATGTAATTAATTATGCAATTATTTATATTATCATGTTGTTCCACATCATTCATTTCTGTGCAAATGGGCCAAGGTGGGGGCGGCGGCGGGATCCATTGTCAACAATGAATATTCACATTGAATATTCACATCGTATTCACTGGATTGATTTGCATTCCGGATACAGGACAAATAAGCAAACCTGGCAAGTTCCATTCCTACTTCTGTTTCTTTCAGAATTCTCTGGCATCCCTAGTCATAATCACACAAAATATGCAGTTCCATGGATACAGCACAGTGTTACTAAGAGAAAACACAAATGCCTTTGGAACACCTCAAAATCTGTAAATGTTATTAGGATCATGGCACTTACTGTAGCAACTTCCTGGTGAGTACTGGCACCTTTTTTCTAGTAGAAAAGCACTGCATGTATTTATTTCTGTGCATGCCACACACGTTAAACATATTTATATGCATTGTGTCAGGAGCACACATGCATATACCTGTGGTCTCACACAGCACAATGTTGGAAGGAACCAGAATTTATAAAGTTCTAATGTCCTACTGCCTTTGCCCCAAGACAGGATCACTCACATGTTCATTATTCTCTCCCACCAATTTATCCCACACTGTCTAAACTAGCGCATATTAGAAGCAGAGGGAAGGAGTGAACAAGGTGCGCTGTAGATGTGCATTTACACACATGCATATGCGTGCGCAGATACACACTGCAAAACCCCTACAGCCCACTTGTGACGACAAGATGATAAGCTGTCAGCGCGAGGGTGTGACATGTGAGGACAGAAAATTTCTTAACAATTTTGACACAAGCAGTAGGAATAAAGGAAAACAGACATCAAAGCAAGTGCAAGTTTAGGGTGAAGGGGGGAGATCCTCTGCAGACTCACCAGCCTGCATACAGGTGCAGAGGAAATGTAACAAAAGAACACATTCACATCCTGGTGTTTGATGCATCTTATATCGGGGATGAATTTCATGCAACAGCTGTCAGAAGGGAGCAGCGGCCACTCTGACTACTACTCTGCATCCTTCTTTCTGTGGGAATGTTCAGGGAGGCAGGAGAGGATATATTGTTTAATAACACCCTTCGTAGCTTGTGTTAGCAAGTTCTATAATTTAGCAGAGTAACATTGCCTTTTTAAACTTACACAGCGGATAACTTGTTGCCAGGCTTGCTTAATTCCCCTTCTTTCCCTCCTAAAAAGAAACAGACATGACACAGTGTTGTATAAAAGGTATAAAATAATTTACTCACACATTCTGTTCACAGATGGATCCCAGAAGGCAGACTTAGGTTACAAAATATATACACTTGGAATCTATCCCGTAAGGAGATAGTTCCTTTGTCCTCTCTTGGCTGGAGGCCAAGAGAGCATCTCAGGCTAAGCAGCTGATGCTTCTACGACGAAAGCAAGATGGAGATGATAGAGAGATGGTGGCCAGCCAGCCCTGTGCTTATGTTACACCCACCTCTGGTCACATGTAGAGGAAGTTTGTCCCAGCCTAGGGGAAAACAGGAAGTTCCGACTGGCTGGTCCAAACATTCCTTCCAGTAGCACCTTAGAGACCAACTAAGCTCATACCTATAACTAACTTAGTTGGTCTCTAAGGTGCTACTGCAGGGAATTTTTCTATTTTGTTTCGACTATGGCAGACCAACACAGCTACCTACCTGTAACTGGTCCAAACATGTCCACTCTAGGAATGTTGTATTTGACTGCTCTGTTTTTCACAACCCACGCTTTTGACCTAGAAAGACTGACACCTGGAAGTAGCCTTATTAGGGGCTAAACTAAATATGACATAGGGGGTTGCACTGTGATGAGATCGCACAATGTTAAAAGCAGGTTTAGGGAACCCAATATGAAACAGGGTCACAGTGCTGGGGAGGGGGAGTTAACACTTCCTCCTGCACTATTTCACCCACTTAACACCCTCACTTAATAGCAGCAGTGGGTGAGGGGGGGGGGAGACAGACACAATACAGGTGAATTTTAAATAAACCACTGCATGAATTGTACACACTCAGTATATAACGGTACAACAGCAACATTGTGTTTGCACTGCAGTTAAGATGCAGAGGTGGTAACTTTTCAGTATCCCTGCCCCCTGCATTTATTACACCCAAGTATTGTGAGGTTTTTGTTTTGTTTTGTTTTGAATGCATTACTAAGACCATAATCCTATGTACTAGGGAAATCAGTTCTCTGAAACTCAGAAGAACTTGCTTCTACATAGCCATGCACTGGATTGCACTGATAAGATTATTTCTAGTTACAGGTAGGTAGCCGTGTTGGCCTGCTGTAGTCGAAACAAAATAAAAAAAATCCTTCCAGTAGCACCTTACATCCCGGTCATCATCTGCTTGATTTACTTCCATCTGGACGTCGCTACAGGACTTCATATACAAAATTGGCCAGGCACAAGAATAGTTTTTTCCCTTGTGCCATTAAATTGTTAAATTCATAGTTGTATAGCTTAAGGGGAGGTACAATATGGGCGGGGTTTCTTTGCTTCTTTGTATTGTGAGATGAACAGTGTCTGTATGTTTACATTGCAATGTAGCCGAAACAAATTCCAAGTATGTTGGAAAATGTACTTGGCCAATAATAAATTATTCCTATTCCTATTCCTATAATAAACTTGTGGTTTTAACAGCCCTTTTTCATGAATTTGTCTAATCCCCTTTCTTTTCAATCAAACGTTAATAACAAACTTAACAAAGAGAAGCAGCAGCAAGGAATACAGGGGGGGGGTGAGAGGAAAAGGGAGGACAGACCATCAGCTCAGGTTATAAATGAAATAGCCATTGATACGTCCAAGTCGGTGGCCATCACTACATCTTGCAGTAGTGAATTACAGAGTTTGACTATGTATTTGAATGAAGGCGCATCTCCTTTTGTCTGTCCTGAATCTTCATGGGATGTTCCTGAGTTGAGAGAGGGAGAGAAAAAATATCTCTTTCTCCAAGCCATGCATAATTTTAGACCTGCTGGTGTCCCACTACTCACATTCTTTTTCTGAACTAAAATGCCCCAAATTTTCTAAACTTTCATCTTAGGGGAGTTGTCCTAGCCCAGTGATGAATTTGGTTGCCCTTTTCTGAACCTTTTCCAGCCCTACAATATCCTTTTTGAGGAGTGGCAACCAGCGTACCACTCCTCAAAAAGGATATTGTAGGGCTGGAAAAGGGCTTGAATTATGGTGCTGGAGGGAGACTCTTGAGAGTCCCATGGACTGCAAGAAGATCAAATCTATCCATTCTCAAAGAAATCAGCCCTGAGTGCTCACTAGAAGGACAGATCCTGAAGTTGAGGCTCCAGTACTTTGGTCACCTCATGAGAAGAGAAGACTCCCTAGAAATGACCCTGATGTTGGGAAAGATGGAGGGCACAAGGAGAAGGGGACGACAGAGGATGAGATGGCTGGACAGTGTTCTCGAAGCTACTAACATGAATTTGGCCAAACTGTGAGAGGCAGTGAAGGATAGGCGTGCCTGGCGTGCTCTGGTCCATGGGGTCACGAAGAGTCGGACACGACTGAACGACTGAACAACAACAACAACAACCAGCGTACCTGCACTGTAGATTTGTATAATGGCATTATGATACTGGAAGCTTTATTTAAAACCCCTTTCATTGATTCCTAGCTTCACATTTTCATCAAGAAATTCAGCATGACCCTAATATCTCTTCTCTGGTCAGTCAACACCAGTTCAGACCCGATAAGTGTATATGTGAAATTAAGGTAGAGAATTTGCACCAACATGCATCACTGTACACTTGCTTGCACTTAAAAGTTTACATCTAGTATTGTTGTTTGGATATCACTGTTTTAGACTCTATCTATCTATCTATCTATCTATCTATCTATCTATATTCTGTGCCTCTCAAATGTTGTGTATTGATTCAAGGGTTATCATATCTGTATTACTATTGTCTGTATTCACATTAGGGGAAAGTAACTGCCTTCCTGTTCCAGAAGGAACAGCTACTATTGGTTCATTCAAGTTGCTGCATTTGGATCCTCAGTCTTATTGGTTCCCACCAAAAGGCAGCTTTGTGATTGCTTGAGATTGTTCCCTCCAAAATGTATCCTTTCTAGCCAGTCTTCTGTTCCTATAAATGTAGCTTCCCTCTCCTCAGTTCCCCAGTCTTGTTTGCCTGAATAAAGACATGAAGAAGCTGTCTCCTGCCTGCTATGTCAGAGAGCTGAAATAACTTGCTGAAATCATTATCCCCATGCTGCTACATCAAATATTTGGAATAATCATGATGTCTCTACATCATGTGGGCTTCCTCCGGGCATCCAATTGGCCATTGTGGGAAGCAGGATGCTGTTCTAGATAGGCCTTTGATCTGATCCAGCAGGGTTTTTATGTTTGTATATGTGAGAGCAGAGAGATGGACTTACCCACTTTTGGCCACAGCTACTACTGGCATATTCTGGGATGCGGGTAGTGCTGTGAGTTAAACCACAGAGCCTAGGGCTTGCCGATCAGAAGGTCGGCGATTCGAATCCCCGCGACGGGGTGAGCTCCCGTTGCTCCGTCCCTGGTCCTGCCAACATAGCAGTTCAAAAGCACATCAAAGGGCAAGGAGATAAATAGGTACCGCTCCGGCGGGAAGGTAAACGGCATTTTCGTGCACTGCTCTGGTTCACCAGAAGCGGCTTAGTCATTCTGGCCACATGACCCGGAAGCTGTACACCGCCTCCCTCGACCAGTAATGCAAGATGAGCGCTGCAACCCCAGATTCATCCATGACTGTACCTAATGGCCAGGGTTCCCTTTACTACTGGCATAAGGGCCCCCATTGGGGACCCCAGAGGGTTGACCAGCAACAAATGAAACCCTCAGCCAAACAGGTTAGCCACCTCTTCTTTGAAATAGTCAAGTTTTCCACATACAAATGTATGAAGATTTATCAATTGTAGAATTTATCATACAATTAAACAAGTAAATCTGCAGGCCTAAATACAATTGCTTGGAAGTGCCATTGAGCTTAATGGGGCTTGTATGGGAGTAGACAGTGTATAGGATTAACGGCAAGATTTCCTCAATGAGGACCCGATTTGACTGCAACTTACTTGGGGACCTGGTTCTTTTCTTTCTGTTTCAATAGTTTTTATTAATTTATAAGGGAAAGCAATTTCAACCAGTACAAAACAAATTACAAAAGCATGGTCAAGGATGGTTACAAATTGTAGATCATCTACTATTACAGTTGGAAAAATTGAGCAGACAAATACAATCTAGCTTGTTGACAATTTCAAGTTAATAATAATCTTCCTTGCAGGTTCAAGGTTACTCTTTACTTCCTTCCCAGGCCAAAAATTATTATTGCAACTACAAACAAGAATATGTTGCAGGCAGGGGATGACCTTACATGACCTTACATGGCACATCTCCGAGGACCTCTCATGGACTGTAAATATTAATATGGCTGTGAGGAAGGTGCAGGGGAGGTTGTATTTCCTGAGAATGCTCAGGGGATTGAATCTATCTCAGCACCTACTCCTGTCCTATTATCACAGTACCATTGAGAGTGTCTTAACCTATAGTATACTATCGTGGTATGGGAGCAGCTCTGTAACGGATAAAAAAGCTTTACAGAGAATAATTAAAATTGCCCAGAATGTTATTGGGCTCCAACTACCAACCCTGGATGAGATCTTCACGTCTCGCTGTTTGAAGAAGTCACACAACATCCTGAGAGATCCCACCCATCCTGCTCACAACCTTTTTGAACTGTTGCCTTCGGGCAGAAGATACAGGATAATGAAAACTCGAACCACACGCCTTCTGAATAGTTTCTATCCAAGAGCTTTGATTGCACTTAATAATGATCTCAGGGTCAGTAGTAAGTAATAGTAAGCAGTGAGTAGTAAGGAATGAGACAGGCTTTTAGGTTATGCTATGCTTTTAATAGGTTATGTTATACTCTGGATTATGTTATGTTTTAATAGATTATGTTTTAATAAGGATGAGAGTGTTGGAGATATGTGCAAATGTGTATGGTAAATCCGGTCTTTGGGTGTTTGATTTTCGTTGTTGTGTATACTGTGTATATACGGACAATGACAATAAATAAATCTATCTATCTATCTATACTCTTGTATACCCAATAAACCAATGCCATACATTTGCAAACTTATTCTGTTTACTTTCTCCCCTAGCAATTTTCAGATCATTGTTCATCAGCAAAATGCTTTTTTCCCCCAAGTTTTGGGGTGCGGATTAAAAATAGAGCTCTCAGTCTATCTACTAATCTCAAGCTTTGTTCGGTTCCACTTGACACAGAGAGAAGGTCACCTTATCCAAACATCCCAATATATAGGATATCACGGAACCATCATGTTCCAAAATATATTGAGTCCGTTATGTTCTGTAGAGCTCTGGCATTCTGAAAGGAAACAGACAAAATAATTTAGAATGTTTAAATTTTTAAAAACATCACCTGGTAACTCAGTTTGCGAGGAGCTATTCATCTGGTGAATCCACTTTCTTCCATGGATATCCAACTCTCCTGAAGATGGATTACTAATTCTCCAAGCTTTGACAGCACTTCTACTGAATCACAAGACCCCCATTGTCTTCTCCTTTGTTAGAGGAAGGGAGAGACAGTGTGTGTAGGAGGCAATACCTGTATGTGCTTTGAGCCGTGTGGTGGTAAATGGAACAGTTTAAAATGGATTCAGAGAGACTGGTGCTAATGGAGGCTGAAGAAGACGAGAACTCAGCTCCAGCTGAGCAAAATACTTAAGAGTTTAGTTCTGATGGATGGGAGTCAAGGCACTAGCAAAAACAAAAAAAAGGAAAGGCGGGCTTTTTCCAGACTTGCTTGAACAGAGAATCCCTTCTAGCTTCAGAATTGACTAAGTAAAACTTCAGGTGTGATCTGATTTGCCGTCTGTGAGTTGGACCCTTTATTCATTATTGTAATTTATAAGGCAATTTTCACAACAGCCAGTGACGTCGGCCATAACAATGTAATAATGTGAGCATAATACCTCTGCCTCAGATATTCCTATTTATTTTTTAATTAGGAAGTTCTGTGTTTGTAACACTATAGTCCAGGCTTCCTCAACCTCGGCCCTCCAGGTGTTTTTGGCCTACAACTCATA
Organism: Lacerta agilis; assembly: GCF_009819535.1. NCBI lineage: Eukaryota > Metazoa > Chordata > Lepidosauria > Squamata > Lacertidae > Lacerta > Lacerta agilis. The sequence continues at coordinate 6,209,091 of NC_046313.1, read as the reverse complement.
GAATCATAGAGTTGGAAAAGACCACAAGGGCCATCCAGTCCAACACCCTGCCAAGCAGGAAACAGCATCAAAGCATTCCTGACAGATGCCTGTCAAGCCTCTGCTTAAAGACCTCCAAAGAAGGAGACTCCACCACACTCCTTGGTAGTAAATTCTACTGCCGAACAGCTCTCACTGTCAGGAAGTTCTTCCTAATGTTTAGGTGGAATCTTCTTTCTTGTAGTTTGAATCCATTGCCCCATGTCCACTTCTCTGGAGCAGCAGAAAACAACCTTTCACCCTCCTCTATATGACATCCTTTTATATATTTGAACATGGCTATCATATCACCCCTTAACCTTCTCTTCTCCAGGGTAAACATACCCAGCTCCCTAAGCCGTTCCTCATAAGGCATCGTTTCCAGGCCTTTGACCATATTGGTTGCCCTCTTCTGGACACGTTCCAGCTTGTCAGTATCCTTCTTGAACTGTGGTGCCCAGAACTGGACACAGTATTCCAGGTGAGGTCTGACCAGAGCGGAATATAGTGGTACTATTACCTCCCTTGATCTAGACGCTATACTCCTATTGATGCAGCCCAGACTTGCATTGGCTTTTTTAGCTGCTGCATCACACTGTTGACTCATGTCAAGTTTGTGGTCTACCAAGACTCCTAGATCCTTTTCACATGTACTGCTCTCAAGTCAGGTGTCACCCTAGCTAGCAGGACCAGTGTTCATCCCGTGATCCCTAGCTAGCAGGACCAGTGTTCAGGGATGATGGGAACTGTAATCTCAAAACATCTGGAGAGCCAAGGTTGAGGAAGCCTGCTATAGTCTGACAGAATTCATACCTCTGCAAGCGTCGTTTTAGAGAAATGCATGCTTATTCCACCCTTCCTTCATTGAGCATACATGAAGTTCACCCACTTTAATCTCACAACTACCCCGCAAGAGATTAGGCCGAGTGTGAGACTGGGTAGCCCAAGGTTACACTGTGAACTTCGTGGCTGAGTGGGGATTTAAACCCAGCTTTCCCTGTTCAAAGTCTGTTCACTACTGCATACACCAAGACAAGTGTGAGTAGTGACAAATTCTTGGGTAGTCGATGTGGTGTGCCCCAGATGTTGCTGGGCTGCAGGTCCCATCAGCCAAAGTCAAAGGTCATGTGGAGGGCACCATGTTGGCTACCTCTGCTTCAGAGATACTAGATACACTGGACACGGGCTATGTAGTTTGCAATGAAAAGGGAAACAGAATGGATATGGAACCAAGTGGCTTCAGTGACTGGAAACCTGACCAGCTGAGGTTGTCTTGGCACAAAACAAGGAAAACGCAGGAAGTAGAAAAACCCTTGCATTTCAGCAGGTGCTGTATGTTCAATTACACACCAGAGATTGCTGAATAACTTCCCTCATCCCTGATGATTGGCTATTTGCCTTTAACCCTCTAAGGAGGGTTAAATTTCATTGGCAAATCCTCTGGTGTGCCTACATATTCTACAGAAGATAGCTTTTACGTTTTTTTTGTTGCTCGTTATGCAAGGATCCCGGAGACAATTTCCTTATGGTACCATTTAGAAATGTCTCTGGAATTATGGGTCCTGACAAGTTTATTTATTTTCTGGCCAATGTGGCTTAAATATGTTATTTACAAAAGCATTTTTATGTCTGGCAGCAGCTAAGAAGATTAGAATCAAGAACACTCACTCTATCGTTTGCTTGGTATTGAACGATCTAGTTAAGAATGATGTTAATGCTTTAATCTATTGTTCATTGGACTGGCTTGAATCCAAATATTTCTCCATAATAGTCAGCTTGGGAGAAAAGCCCTCCCCTCACCATTAAAGTCACCCAAATGGAGGGTTTTTCTTTTTTAAATGCAGTAACATACACCCTTGTGTGAGTGCATGTGTATAAGTAATGGTTAGCATTGCCTCACTGTAATCCCTGCTTCTTCCCTCATCAAGAACACCCACCCTATGCCTGCCTATGCAAAACAATTTACTCCTCTGCTAACTAGTTCAAAGGATGCCTTGCGGTCAAGCGTTGCTTTTGCAAGTGGAGAACTAGTGGACGTTAAGGCTTCAAGCAGTCCCAGTGGACAGGCATTTCTGTTCCATTAGCACATCCCAGAGACATCTTACACTCTTGTTGTTAAGCCAACATTGCATGTCCAATTAAGGCGTGATTGATCATTAGTCATCACAGAGGCAAAATTCTGCTGAAGGTTATTTACTTGGAAAGACGGCTGGGGACAGGCAAGGCACAGTGGCAAGATTTTGTTGCTTCGCGAGAAGTGATGCTCCTTCAGAAAACTATCTGTTTGCTCTTCCCTGTTCAGCTTCAGGCCAAATAAGCCATAACGTATTGGAGCCTCCATGATCAAGATCCCCCACATCACATCTAATTGGCCCAAAAATGTGCAGGTGTGAGTAAACAGACAGTGCGAGTGTTGTAGCATCACCCCCTACCCCACCCCCACCCCCAACAGCATAAGAACATACAGTAATAGCTTGACCACAGTGGCTCAGGCACTGGTAACTTGTTCCGTACTTTCATGAACTTGATATTTTAGTGTGGCAGCACTTATACTTTGGAACTCCCTGCCTACTGATGCCAAGCAGGCGCCTTTGTTGTACTCTTGTTGGCACCTGCTTAAAACATTTTCTTTCTTTTTTTTCTTTCTTTTTCAATATCTTTTTATTTTTCAGCAGATAAAATACAAACAAGTTGAACATACAGTATTTTACAGTATTACATAAAACTCCGTCGAGTTTTCTGACTTCCCTCCTTCTCTTCTCTGGTTTTCTAACTTCTCTCTACTTCCTCGCTTTTTCTTATTTCCGTCTGTTTTACTAACTTAAATGTATAGAAGTTACGATAAGAAATGTTGGAAATGTGAGGTGAAGGACGGTGATTTCTACCACATGTGGTCGACATGCGATAAAATCAAGCAGTATTGGGAAGTAATCTACAACGAATTAAAGAAAATACTGCTTAAAACATTTTCATTTAGGCAAGCCTGTTGTTGTTGTTGTTCAGTTGTTCAGTCGTGTCCGACTCTTCGTGACCCCATGGACCAGAGCACGCCAGGCACGCCTATCCTTCACTGCCTCTCGCAGTTTGGCCAAACTCATGTTAGTAGCTTCGAGAACACTGTCCAACCATCTCATCCTCTGTCGTCCCCTTCTCCTTGTGCCCTCCATCTTTCCTAACATCAGGGTATTTTCTAGGGAGTCTTCCCTTCTCATGAGGTGGCCAAAGTACTGGAGCCTCAGCTTCAGGATCTGTCCTTCTAGTGAGCACTCAGGGCTGATTTCTTTAAGAATGGATCTTCTTGCAGTCCATGGGACTCTCAAGAGTCTCCTCCAGCACCATAATTCAAAAGCATCAATTCTTCGGCAATCAGTCTTCTTTATGGTCCAGCTCTTACTTCCGTACTGGGAAAACCATATGTTTAACTATACGGAACTTTGTCGGCAAGGTGATGTCTCTGCTTTTTAAGATGCTGTCTAGGTTTGTCATTGCTTTTCTCCCAAGTAGCAGGCATCTTCTAATTTTGTGACTGCTGTCACCATCTGCAGTGACCATGTAACCCAAGAAAGTGAAATCTCTCACTGCCTCCATTTCTTCCCCTTCTATTTGCCAGGAGGTGATGGGACCAGTGGCCATGATCTTTGTTTTTTTGATGTTGAGCTTCAGACCATATTTTGCGCTTTCCTCTTTCACCCTCATTAAAAGGTTCTTTAATTCCTCCTCACTTTAGACAAGCCTATCCAGATGTAAAAATTACATATGTTTTATCCTGTTTTCCAATACTGTTGATTTCAATCATCTTTCGAATGTTTTTAACTACCTGCTTTTAAGTGATCTTTATTCATAATTTCATTTTATGTTTTTGTAAACCACTCAAGAGGTTTCTGTTTCTGTTTTGCAGCTGAGCAGTATATAAATTTTGTTAGATAAAATAAACATAAGAAATGAAACCAAAGTCCTCTCTGGTGCAGCTACCTTCTCTTTCAGTGGCCAGCCTGATACTTTTAGGAAGCCCACAAGCAAGACATGAGCTCATCCCTTTTGCAAAACCAACAGCGCATCCTTGCATCTCCCCCAGCTGAGTGTTTCCATAAATGAGGCATACCGGTAAATGCTTATGATAGGTGAGTGTGTGTAATATATATATAATGATTCATACTGTGGAAGAGAGGTGCTTATGTAATGTGACTGAGCACTTTAGTCAATGAAGGCTTTATATTATCATTGCACAGCCACCTGAAGCAAAAAAAAAAAAAAAAAAAAAAAAACCCTCAAGTCTGTGTCTCCTTCTCTTGCTAGATTCATGTTGCAAACTCTGGTAGGTAGGTGTGTCAGGGCAAACAATTTGGAAATGGCTGAGATAGACCAGGGATGAGGCAGCTGCAGTCCTCCAGATGTTGCTGGACTCCCATCTCTCCATCAGCCCCAGGGATAATGGGAGTTGCAGCCCATCAACATCTGGGGCGCACAGATGCACCATCCCTGAACCAGACAGCAGTCCTGTTGATGCAAGCAACTGAGTGTATTGAATGGGGAGGAGAAGAGGGAAGGGGCAAGCCCATGGTGGCAGTTCCAATCCCACAAGTGGAAAGAATTTTAAAAAGCCAAGTTCCTGATTTCAGGTGATAATCTTATTTCAGTACAGGGTGGTTATATTAAATGTCCTTTACACAGGGCTTGCCAAGGTACATTTTGGCACCTTAGGCGAACCCCAAAATGGCTGTAGAGGCGGCATTAGGTAGGGACAGATCTGGTCTCTAAGGAGCTCGTTGCAGCTGTTGCTGGTACCTCAGAGGCCAGATCTGCTGCCCCTGTGAATCCTGCCACCCGAGGTGGTTGCCTCACCTTGCCTCGTGTAGGCCAGCCCGGCCTTTACGTCACTATTGTTCCATGTTGCTGTTTAGTCGTGTCCGACTCTTCGTGACCCCATGGACCAGAGCACGCCAGACACACCTATCCTTCACTGCCTCTCGCAGTTTGGCCAAACTCATGTTAGTAGCTTCGAGAACACTGCCAACCATCTCGTCCTCTGTTGTCCCCTTCTCCTTGTGCCCTCCATCTTTCCCAATATCACAGTCTTTTCCAGGGAGTCTTCTCTTCTCACGAGGTGGCCAAAGTATTGGAGTCTCAGCTTCAGGATCTGTCCTTCCAGTGAGCACTCAGGACTGATTTCCTTCAGAATGGATAGGTTTGATCTCCTTGCAGTCCATGGGACAATCAAGAGTCTCCTCCAGCACCATAATTCAAAAGCATCAATTCTTCGCCGATCAGTCTTCTTTGTTCCATGGTTACAAGCATTTTTCTAACTTTCATCTCTACCTGTAGCTTCCTCTGCCTTTCAGTGCCCTTATAGTAGATGCCTTTAAGCAACACAAATTCCTCTCAACATTTGGCAATAACCAACAGTATTTGCATAACATCATTGCGTAAAACCAGCTATCCTCCAGGCAAAAACCAGATTTCCTCCAAGTTCTCCCCATTTGTGACCAGCAGTTTGGTCAAACCCACTTTCCTTCACCTCTACCTCACACCCTGGCGTCATGGGAAAGTGCACACGAGTCAGCAAAGATGCCTCTGTTGGTTTCTGTATCCTGAGGCAGGTAGGCAGATGTCCAAAGTCCTAAATGTCCAGTGTGGTGTAGTGGTTAAGAGCGGTAGACTCGTTATCTGGGGAACCGGGTTCGCGTCTCCGCTCCTCCACATGCAGCTGCTGGGTGACCTTGGGCTAGTCACACTTCTCTGAAGTCTCTCAGCCCCACTCACCTCACAGAGTGTTTGTTGGGGGGGAAGGAAGGGAAAAGAGAATGTTAGCCACTTTGAGACTCCTTCGGGTAGTGAAAAGCGGGATATCAAATCCAAACTCTTCTTCTTCTTCTGCTTCTAATGAAGGTTCTCCAGGCGGAAGCAGGTAGAAGGCCCAGGAGAGGAGAAGGCATGCATTGGTGAGAGAAGCGGAGCTGCCTGTTGCCTCGTCAGCCTTCAGATCTTTTAATTAACCTTGTGATCTTGCAGTCTTTTTGCTCCTCCTGTGTAATGCCATTCTCCAGCTGGATCTTAGCTCTTTGCTGTAACTCACCAGCTCAGAGCCATTTAATGTTTCATACTCCCCGGGAAGCAGGCACAGCTGCTGAGTAAAGAGAGCTGATTAGATGACCAAGCCAAGCAGCCTGCTGTTCCCACCCAAGAGGAGATTAATTGGGCCTCTTAAAGTATAAATGTGTGTGCATTACAGGGGCAGGGAGGAAGTAACGCTGGAAAGGAGAATCCTCGTTAATGAAGGAAGGCGTTACATTTCTGTAATGCCGAAGCCACAACTGAACGTTAAGCCAAAAGACAATGTCAGGATTGGCTGAGTTGATAGAAAAGCGGAAAAGCATTTTGACAGCGAACTGCCCAGAGGAGCGGAGATACTTACAACTCCCAGCTAGGTATTTTACTCAGCTCGAGGTCTCATCCCACAGAAGGGCGTTCACACTGGCCCGAAATCATGTCCTGCCATCTGCCGTATTGGATGGGAGGTATAGGGGGGTTCCTTTGGGCGACAGACTCTGTCCATGCGACTCCGGAGAAGTAGAGACTACAGACCACGTACTTCTCCGCGGCTGCTTTTATAGGGCTTTACGGAATGAACTTATCTCTCCGCTATTATGTGAGTCTCCTGGATGTCCCGAAGAACACTACGCCCATTGGCTCCTCTCAGATGCCAACCCTAAGGTCACAGCTGCGGTGGCAAAGTTCTGTGCTGTCGCTATTAAGCTTCGGTCCGCACAATTAGGTGGCTCCTGATCCTTCTTTTGATTTAAGTATTATAATAATCTGAATTGTTGATTTTTTAATTAATTTCTAAATTTATTCTTTTAAAGCAATAATTATTAATTTAAATGTACTTTAATTTTAATAAGGCCAACCCCTTTTAGATCAAATCTCAAATCAATTTTAAATTGCATTTCTTATTGATTCTGTGTGTGTCTTTTTTGTGTGTGTGTGTGTGTGTGTGCTGGTCGTCGACCGTAATAAAGTACTTACTTACTGACAGCGAACTGTACCCTGTACCCTCCCCCTAAGGAAAATGATTATTAACACCATAAGATTAATAGAATTGTAGAGTTGGAAGGGACCCTGGTGATCATCCACTCCAACCCCCTGCAATGCAGGAATACGCAACTGCCCCATAAAGGTTACCAGATTTTTTTTCAATGAATCCGGGGACACTTAAATACATACATACATACATACATACATACATACATACATACATACTACACACCCAGGACGTTGGTACTGCAGCGATGGCGGTGGCAGTCAACCACCACATTTCCCCTTCCTCCGAGGCTTCTGTCTCCTTTCTCCATGAGCCTGGGCAGCCCCTGAGTTGTTGGTTCTTTGGTGGTTGTGTGTGGGGGGAGCAGTGCGCGGTGGGTCAGGCATGGAAGGCGGAGAAGGAGGGCCGAGAGCGGCAGCGGCGGCGAGGAACGGGCAGCGCAATGCCTCCCTTCCCATCAGAGCAGCCCCAATCCCATTCCTACTAGCGTGCAAGCAGGAGTGGGCGGGGATCCCTCAGCTGGGAGGGGAGGCTTCCCCTTGCCTAACTGAGAGATCCCTGCCCCCTCCTGCCTGCACGCAAGCTCTGATAGGCAGCATGAAGCCTCCCTTCACAGCTTATTTGCTGGGGTCAGGGAAGGTGGAGGCAGCCCGGAAGCTGCATCTTAGAGCCCCTGCACCACCATCATATGGGGACTTCCGAGCAGCTCCTGAAGCCAGCCAGAGCCAACTGCTCCGGGCTGCTGAGACTGCCGCTGCTGTGTTTCCCAGGGACATTAGATGAAATCCGGGGATGGAATTTGTCCGGGGACTTATTCGCAAATCCGGGGACTGTCCCCGGGAAACGGGAACGTCTGGTAACCCTACCATAGGGAGATCAAACTTGCAACCTTGGTGTTATCAGCAGGGCCGTCTCATCCATAGGGGCTAGTGGCGCAGCGCACCAGGGTGCCGGCCCACCAGGGGCGCCCCGCAAGCCCACCGGCATACCGGGCGCCCCCCTCCCCAACCCACCCCCGCCCCCACGGGCGGGCTGTCAGCCGGGTGCTTGCGCGCCGGTGGCACAGGCGTTGCCACCCATGCCGGTCCCGGGCGGGCTGCGAGCTGGCCGCCCTCGCCTCCTGTCCCGGGAGCACTGGAAGGGTGCGCAGAGCACCGCGCCGCTCCAGCGCCACGCGCCTCATCCCCTGCTCGAGGGGCGGCAAGTGCGGGAGGGAGGCGGCGGAGAGGTAGTAAACTGGGGCAGGGGGTAGAGAGAGAGAACTGCATAGAAATAGGGAGCTGACAAGATTTAGTGGCAATGATTTCCCTGCAACTTCCTCAACATTTACGACACTTGTTGCTCCTACAATCCTTTGTGAAATATTTTATATGGAGAGAGACTTGAAAGCTTCAGGCTTAATCTATTGATTTTAATCAGTTACAGACTTGGAACTGAATGGGGCAAATGTGCCAGGAAGATGCAATTTTCAACTGATTTTATGGCATTCTGGAAAATCACTCCAATCAAAGACCTGTAAACAAATCACATATCAGGCTTCTCATTGCTGTAGTACTTGGGCACTCATCCAGTACCCACGTATTTGTTGCAAAGCCCCCTGTGATGGTAGCAGAATAATTATTTTATTTTATTTTATTTTATTTTATTTTATTTTATTTTATTTTATTTTATTTTATTTTATTTTATTTTATTTTATTTTATTTTATTTTATTTTATTTTATTTTATTTATACATACCCCACCCATCTGGCTGGGTTTTCCCAGCCACTCTGGGTGGCTTCCAACAGAACATTAAAATGCAATAATCTATTAAACATTAAAAGCCTCCCTAAACAGGGCTGCCTTCAGATGTCTTCTAAAAGTCTGGTAGTTGTTTTTCTCTTTGACATCTGGTGGGAAGGCGTTTCACAGGGCGGGTGCCACTACCAAGAAGGCCCTCTGCCTGGTTCCCTGTAGCTTGGCTTCTCGTAGTGAGGGAACCGCCAGAAGGCCCTTGGAGCTGGATCTCAGTGTCCGGGCTGAACAATGGGGGTGGAGATGCTCCTTCAGGTATACTAGACCGAGGCCGTTTAGGGCTTTAATGGTCAGCACCAACACTTTGAATTGTGCTCAGAAACATACTGGGAGCCAATGTAGGTCTTTCAAGACCGGTGTTATGTGGTCTTGGTTGCTCCCTGTCTAGCTGCCGCATTCTGGATTAGTTGTAGTTTCCAGGTCACCTTCAAAGATAGCTCCACATAAAGCGCATTGCAGCAATCCAAGTAATCCAAGAACTGTAGTAATCCAAGTAATCCAATAACTGTAGCAGGATGGCCTTCAGCAGGCATGGAGAAGCTGTGACCCACCACATGGTGCTGAACCACAACTGTTGATCATGCAACTGGGGCTGGTGGGAGTTGGAGCCCAATGACATCAGGAGGGTCACATTTCCCCCACCCTTGCTGTAGAACTATTGGGAGAAGTGTCCTGAAGATGATTTGAGGGTCCATTTATATGCAGGGAGGCAAACTTTCAGGTAACCTGGCCCCAAGCCATTTTGAGCTTTAAAGGTGGATACCAACACTCTGAAATGGGCCTGGAAATGGACAGGCAGACAGTGCAGATGGAGGGGCGTAGGTGTAATTTGGCCATAATAGCTTTGCCCTTTGGTTATGGACCAGCTGATGTTTCCATGCCATTTTCAAAAGCAGCCCAACGTGTATCATAATAAAATCTTTATTGCGGTCCAAAGACCCATCGAACAATTTCAGAACAAAATACAGTTAAGACAGCCGATCACAAAAGAGAGAGCAACCAAGACGGTCATTTTGTTTTGCCTCAAGCATGACGATCCTTGTTTCTTTTAACCTCCGAGAGAAAGTTTGCCACGGCCAGTGTAATATCATTAGGCCTGTCACCCCAAAGATATTTATTGTGGGAGGCTTCAGATTTTCCCAGCAGGGGTTGGATCAGTTGGTCCCCTGCTTGCTCGTACTGCCCACATTGCAGTAAAATATGCTTCATGCAATCAACGTCCTGGGAACATAAACAAAGCCTGTTCTGATAAGGGATGCCTCTCAGTCCACCACTTAGCACTTCCGATGGAAATACATTTTAGTCTGGCTTTGGTAAATAAGCGCTGATAGGTTGGCGCAGAGAGGTTCCTAAGATACGAGGTTGTCTGAAAGTCGTACCCATATTGGATTCCTGCTGCTACCGGGCCACAAATTACATGAGATCGAGATCGTAGGTCGCGTAAATGTTGAGGAAGTGAAATGTACACTGCACTAATCCTAGGCAAGACCTATGCAGCTCAAGCTTTACAGGTGAAAACCAGAAGCAGGAAACGGTTGCAGAGTGATGCGTTAAACTTTTTCACATCTGTATTTTGTACTGGTTGAAGTTGTAAAGCTGTCTTAAGAAGGCGCCAGGAGTGCTGACTTGGCCTCGCAACAGCGGGTGCCTGGCGTGTGCTGACACCACCGTGGTGTGCACGAGTGGGATCTAGGGGCAACAGCCCATTCATTTAAAATTTGTGGGTGCTTGGGCACCCAAAACCCCACATAGTCAACACCCCTGGAAGGCATTATAGTAGTCCAATCTTGAAATGACCAAAGCATAGATGATAGAGGCAAGGTGCCGATCATCAAGGAAAGGGTGCAGCTCTGCACAGTTGTGGAGTGATAACAGAGCTTGTTTTCAAGTAAGAAGGCATCACAGTAAAGAATTAGACATCCACAGCCCTCGAGCTTTGACAGTATTATTTTTTTTAAGTGACGCATGAGGACAGCTAAGAAGAAACAGAATTGAAAATAGGCGGTGAGGCATTGAACTTAAATATGAGGAAGGGTGGAGAAGAAAAATGTCACAAAAAGATTCCTATTGTAATCATGTACAGGGGGAAAGTGTGTGTGCCCCTACCTGCCAGGAGTGGGAGTCAGGAGCAGGATGACAATAATTCACATGGCGTCAGTGAAGTTAACTCATTATTCAAGGAAACAAGGTCAACTCAGGAGGCCAGGCCTAGTGAGCATAGCAACTCACCCAAATGAGGCAGCTTTGGGGACTGAAGATCCCCACCTTCTAGCTGTTGTATAAGTTCCCTGCCCTGGGTCCTTCCCAAGTGATCTGAGATTGTGTCACCATGCCTGTCTCTGCTACTCCCTCTTCATACCTCTTCTGGTTCTGGGAGACCAGGGTGGAGGGTATCGGATTACGCAGCTGGCTTCTTCACCAGCCTGGTTCATCTCTACCTCTTGGGCCGCCTCCTCTCCAGCCTCCACTTCTGCCTCTGACTCTAGACTGCTCTCTGCCCCAGCCTCTTCCTGCTCACTAAACCCTGTTGCCTCTTCAGCACCCAACACCTACTCCTCCCAGTCTGCTCCCTCTTCTCCCTTGGACCACTCATCGCCATTCCACCACTAAGCCTTGCAGGTTCCCCCACTACTCATCAGCATCCAACCAGCCCATGACACTACCACACACAAAGAGAAATGCACCTGCTATCAACATGTGGGGGGTTCTTTTGGGTAGGAGGACATTTGTAAAGGTGAGCCTGCTATACAGGTATGTGTGCATGCTCCTTCTATGACTGGGAACCATGATTGCACAGATGGAGACTGAATGCAAACAGCAGCTTCCCTTCTAGAGATGCTGCCCTCAACGTGAGGATGGCAAAGAGTCAATGTGGAGGCAGGGCCAACAGGGCACAGCCCCACTCTCCCACATGATAAAAACTGCATGGCAGAGAAAGCCTGAATAAGGCTTATTGTCTTGTTTCAAAAGAGTCTGAAAGGAAGGTCTGTACCACACAGTGAAATCTGTTTTATACCAAAACAAAATAAAAAATTTAAAAAAATTCCTTCCACTAGCACCTTAGAGACCAACTAACTTTGTTCTTGGTATGAGCTTTTTTATACCAGTTTAAGTGTCACATCTTCCTCCAAAAGTGTCTTGGGAATTGTAGTTTGATGACAGTGCTGGCTATTCTGTTAGAAATCCCTAGCACCCGTTCACAGTTCTATAGTTCCCAGGGTTCCCTGGGCCATGCTGCACCACTTTAAATCCTCAGGTCTGCATAGGTGAGACAGCACGGCTATTGGGCAATAAGCAACTGCAAAAAGCAAGAATACAAAGCTAAAATGTATGATGGAAAAAATAAAAACAGGGAAGAAGTTGTGGTGTAACGGGGGGGTTGCATCAGAAGAATAGAGGGAGTGAGAAGGAATGCAGTTTGACAGAGAAGGGCAGGGAGGAATTCCACATAACACTATGACAATTGTTTCATCAGCTTGCAAAGCTAAACAACCCCCAATGAGTGATTGCAAAGGGACTGAATGGGGAGAGAAAGCAGTAATCTAAACTCGATGCCACCTTCCTTCCCAAAGTATAACAGTAACCCCCACACCTGGGGTGTCAGGACATGGCAGCCTGCTCTCCAGACCCTAGTGGCAAAAGGCCAGTGGAAGCTGACAATACTGGAAGCAAGAGAATGAAAAGGAGATCAAGACACAATGAGGAGGTGATGAGCAGAGGGGAGAGAAAAATTACTGATGTACAGTGGTACCTCGGGTTACATACGCTTCAGGTTACAGACTCCGCTTCAGGTTAAGATCTTTGCTTCAGGATAAGAACAGAAATCGTGCTTTGGTGGCGCGGCGGCAGCAGGAGGTCCCATTACCTAAAGTGGTGCTTCAGGTTAAGAACAGTTTCAGGTTGAGAACGGACCTCCGGAACAAATTAAGTGCGTAACCAGAGGTACCACTGTATTTTGAATCCAGCCAGCCATTGAGTTCCCCCTCTGTCACTATATGAAATTGGCATGAAAGCCCAGAAATCACTTACGCTGTCGCCAGATTCTGTGCAGCCTTGATAGTTATACGTCGAAAGATGGTCTGTGATGTAAATCAACTTTAAATAGTGGCCTAAAATATTGTTGGATCTATATTTTAGTAGCCTATCTCATAGAACCGATACCCGAGTCTAAATTTTATTAGTTATATCTATGTTTAATCAATGATTTTAAGGACATGGTTTAAGTCAGGCTGGATATGTTGAATATGCCCTCATCATGTAATGAGTACCCATTTAAACACATATTTTTTACATTGTTTTTACATTGTTTTTATAAATGCAAATTTTAAATGCAAATTGTTTTATGCTGGTCTGTGACCGAATAAAGTACATTCATTCATTCATTCATTCATTCATATGGAATTGAATCTGGTGGCTGTGAAGCACCCATAACAAGCTCATAGTACAGTAATAGGAAAAAAGAGACTGCATGACCCACAAACAGAAAGGCTAATGAACAGAAAGGCAATTTTCAGGATTCTGCAGGACTCACACAAGACCTTTCCCATCCAGTCCTGGATTCCAACATAAGGACACAAGAACAGCCCTGCAGGGACAGACCATATTCCCATTAGTCCAGCATCTTGTTTTCCAAAGTGACCTATCAGATGCTTCTGGGAAGCAGAGTTCGAAGGCACTATATCCTTCTCTTGGTGTAATGCTGCCCACATCTGGTATTGAGAGAGCTATGCTGCCTCTCTGAAGCTGGAACTTCTAAATACTCATCATGGCTAGTAGCCATGGCTAGTGCTACAGCCTCTGTGAAGGAATATAATTTCCTTCCAAAGTTATCTTTGGTCTGTGGCCAACACCACATGTTGAATCACAAAACCATTGCATTGTTTTATTGGGTTGCAGTTCTTTTGTTGTTGATATTGTTGCATATTCAATGTTATTGCTGTAAACTACTCTGGTTCATTTTTGAAGAAGAGTGAGGGTTTTTTAAAAAGGGGGTGTGTCTTTGAATCATTGTCTTTTAGGCAAAGATACTGATTCTCCTGGGGCTTTATTTACCAAAGTATTTTTGTCCATCTTTTTACTAAATATTTAAGGAACACAACACTTGATGCCATGCGGTTTTTGTCTCTCATTGGCCTGATTTGCACATAAAGCAAAGCCATGGCTTGTTTAACAATCCACGGGTTAACTACAAATTGTCCCACAGATGATCAAACAAACTATAGCTTGATTCACCAAAGTCTAGTTTGTTTTCCAGCTGCTTTTGCCTTGTCCCTATGTAGTTGGGTGAGTGTCATTGGAGCGGGGTAGTCAAACAAGCCATAGTGAAGGAAGAATGTTGGACTCACACATAAAGTCAAGTCATAGTTTAAACAGTTGGGGAAGGGCCACAGCTCAGTAGCACAGAATCTGTTTTGCATGCAGAAGGTCCCAGTTTAATTTCTCAGCATCTCCAGGTAAGGCTGAGATTGGCCTCTGTCTGAACTCCTGGAGAACTGCTGCCTGTCATTCCAGATAATACTGAGCAAGATGGACCAGTGGTCTGATGCAGTAGCTTCCTATATTCAAACCAAGGTTAGTAAAACAGCAGCAAACCATGGATAAAGATTGTGGCTTGCTGGCAGTAACCAAACTATAGTTAAGCTCCTGGACTGGGTTCACACATAATGCTAAGTTATGGTTTAATAAACCATATTTTAATAAACTATAATTTAGTATTGTGGTTACATGCAAACCCTTTCTTTCTTTCTTTCTTACTTACTTACTTTCTTTCTTTCTTTCTTTCTTTCTTTTTCTATCTCTCTGTGCATTCATTCCAACACTTCTTCACTTCCATTTATTTTTTTTGTTCATTTTGTTCCAAGTGTACATGTCTGAGAATCTATTAACAAAAGCCTATTTAGTAAAGATTACTACGCTCTCAAGGGTGTTCCTTAGAACAGACAAAAGAGAGAAGAAATACGAAACATAAAAACATTACAAATATTCAGGCAGACGAGATGCTTTCACTCAATTGCTTTTGTTCCAGTTACAGTATAATCTTGTTAATCAGCACACAGGGCACAAAAAGCACACAGATATATTCAGCTCGCAAGCACACCACTTCAACAGTGCTCCTTCCTACTTCATAAAAACTGACAGAGAAAGTGTTTCTCTTTTATCTAAGGAGTGGGCCAGTTTTGTCCTATTAATATGGAAGATGCCACAAATTCAGTAAATGCTGACTTTTACCAGTCATTCTTAAGATTTATAGAAAAGTGGTGGGCAATGACAGAAAATGTTGGCATCCACCAGTAAAATCTCAAATACAGTTAAGTGCCAAGCTGATGTGGTAAATGTCAGGATTTTTGTCAGGCAACACAAAGTTCAAATTGAGAAATTGGCAGCGGCTCTGTTCTCCCTGGGGCTATTGGCTGAAGGAAAGAACTGCAGGCAGTTCTAGCTAAGACATTTGACCAACAGCCCATACTTCTCCTGCCCCAAGGAATCGCATGACAGCAGAAGGCCAATAAGGTGTCTTCAATATCCATTTCCCAAATCTGCTGGATTCTCTTAATCCTGTTCCTTGAGGAGGCCACCAGACTCTCTTTTTGTGCAGGTGGAATACCTTGGCTGGGCTGCCTGCTTGATGTTATGTGGGGAATATGTGGGAATCCCCAAGAGGCTCCACACATGTATGAACTTTCTCTGAAGCAAATGAATCTGTATTCCTTAAGTACAGTAGGTAGGGCTCCTTCCAGACCAACCGCCCATGCCTTGGTAGGGACCTAGAGAGTACCCCTGTTCCTTTTATAAGGTACATAAGGTCATCCATCTCAACAGTTGACTCCGAGTATCTTTCAACAGTGTTGGCTTCTTTGCTTGTAAATTTCCACCTACAAAAGAGCACGGACTCTGAGAAATGAGGGCTCTGGATTTGCTGCTGCTGTACTGATGTCAAAGGGGTTAAGATAGGCGTCACTGATCTGCCAGGGAGCCAAATAAGCAGGCAACAGGGAGCAAATACACAGTTTTATTTATAGAGTTCACTTTCCTGATCGTC
Organism: Lacerta agilis; assembly: GCF_009819535.1. Classification (NCBI taxonomy): domain Eukaryota; kingdom Metazoa; phylum Chordata; class Lepidosauria; order Squamata; family Lacertidae; genus Lacerta; species Lacerta agilis. The sequence goes on along the minus strand of NC_046313.1, from coordinate 6,193,202 downwards.
ACCTGCAATGAAAATAAGCTTATTTTTAAACAGACTCTTCTCCTGCTTGTCAAAACAGCAGCGCATGAACTGGAAATAAACTGCATACCACCCCATCTCCAAGGGGGACAGCAATAGGTGAACTGGCTCATTGGGAAATAAGCTCAGCTTGCTGGGTAACTATTGTTCAAGGCATCGCAGCAGCAGAGACCCATCTCTTTAAATGTGGGTCTGCTCCCAGATTGTGTTTTATGCTGAGGGGTCAAGAGATGCTGACCCCTCCTCTTTCCTGTAACTTATCTCCCTGCAGTCTCTCCTCTCCAAGTACTTTGCTCCAACTAGAGTTCATTTCTCTCCCCCCCCCCCTTTTAAAATTTATTTTATTTTATTAACATATAAAACGCATACATTTACATTTACACAATACATATACACAACACACTACAAAACAAAATAGAAAATTATTTCCAGTAGCACCTTAGAGACCAACTGAGTTTGTTCTTGGTATGAGCTTTCGTGTATCTGAAGAAGTGTGCATGCACACGAAAGCTCATGCCAAGAACAAACTCAGTTGGTCTCTAAGATGCTACTGGAAGGAATTTTCTATTTTGTTTCGACTATGGCAGACCAACACGGCTACCCACCTGTAACTACAACACACTACCTTAGTTTCATAGCATAAAACATACCTACATACCTCTATATTATACCTACCTATACTATAGGTAAAGGTAAAGGGGGCCCTGTCATTAGGTCCAGTCGTGTCCAACTCTGGGGTTGCAATGCTCATCTCGCGTTACTGGCCGAGGGAGCCGGCGTACAGCTTCCAGGTCATGTGGCCAGCATGACTAAGCCGCTTCTGGCAAACCAGAGCAGCGCACGGAAATGCTGTTTACCTCCCCACCGGAGCGGTACCTATTTATCTACTTGCACTTTGACATGCTTTCGAACTGCTAGGTTGGCAGGAGCTGGGACTGAGCAAATGGAGCTCACCCCATCGTGGTGATTCAAACAGCCGACTTTCTGATCAGCAAGCCCTAGGCTCTGTGGTTTAACCCACAGTGCCACCCGCGTCCTATACTATGTTGTTGTTGTTCAGTCGTTCAGTCGTGTCCGACTCTTCGTGACCCCATGGAACAGAGCACACCAGGCACACCTATCCTTCACTGCCTCTCGCAGTTTGGCCAAACTCATGTTAGTAGCTTCGAGAACCATCTCATCCTCTGTTGTCCCCTTCCCCTTGTGCCCTCCATCTTTCCCAACATCAGGGTCTTTTCCAGGGAGTCTTCTCTTCTCATGAGGTGGCCAAAGTACTGGAGCCTCAACTTCAGGATCTGTCCTTCTAGTATACACAAACGGTACCTACACAGCTACCCCACACGGACACCCACCAAGTGACTTGACTTCCAGCCGTTCTTGTTAACGCTACTTTGTTTTTCCAATTAGCTTAAAAGCATTTCATTATTTCTTTAATCTCTTCTTCTATCTTAATTTTACTCTCCTTTCATTCTAATCACTTTCTGGATTCACTCAATATCTGTCAAAAGTTCTACTTTTTCCACATAGATTTTGATGTATTCCTCAAAGATAACCCACTCCTTATTCACATTTTGTCCCATATCTCCTCTTATCCTCCCTGTTAATTTGGCAGTATGGAAGCATTGAATCATTTAAATAGCCAGTCTGTTTTACCAACTAGAGTTCATTTCTAGTATTGGACTACAGTAGGGAGGTGAGGAAAGTATTTGGGAGAAGAGGTTGGAGGGAAGTAATCTGCAAGCATTCCTTTTGAACTTAAAATTGGACTGATTAATCCAACCCCAGCCTCCATTTTTCCTGAAGCGAACTCATTATTTAAGGAGAAGGGTTTACTGCTGTCATGTTTCATTTGGCCTCGTTCTGCCTAAAGAAAAAGTTCAGTCACATTTCCAGATTATGAATTGCCATTAAGTCCAACAATATTGTTACTCTGGGGGGATATTAAGGGACTGGGGGAAAGTGGAGACAGTGAGCTTGTGACAAATCCTGGCAGGATTGAAATTGGTAGGAAATGGGAAAGCACTGAACATGAGTCAGATCTGGATTGGATTAGAAAGCTTTGTCACACATTACATATCTGAAGGAGGAAAGAATATATACACGCCAAGCTAATTCTAGGTGAAATAGATTAGGACCTGCACTGGCTTCAGAATTGGGTTTAGTGAGTCTCTAAATCATTCATGGACCTCAGAAAGCTGACCAACTTTATCAGATGCTTGAATGGAATCTGAATGTTTCCTAAACTGCCTCAGTCAGACCTCGTGTGACAGATCTGGTGGCTGGTTCCCTATTAGAATCATAGAATCATAGAGTTGGAAGAGACCACAAGGGCCATCCAGTCCAACCCCCTGCAAAGCAGGAAACACCATCAAAGCATTCCTGACAGATGGCTGTCAAGCCTCTGCTTAAAGACCTCCAAAGAAGGAGACTCCACCACACTCCTTGGTAGCAAATTCCACTGCCGAACAGCTCTCACTGTCAGGAAGTTCTTCCTAATGTTTAGGTGGAATCTTCTTTCTTGTAGTTTGAATCCATTGCCCCGTGTCCGCTTCTCTGGAGCAGCAGAAAACAACCTTTCACCAACTTCTTCTTTGTATAACTTTTTCTAACAACAAGAACAATTTAAAAAACAGTGGTATGCAAAAACTAGGTAGGGTGAATCTTCTGCCACAACCTGGTCTGTCCAGCTAATGTGGGAGTTTCTGAGCCCTTACACCTAGGTGTTCAGGGTTGCTGCAAGCAGAATCCCTGATCTGGACCTTGTGCACAGTAGAAATGAATTTGCTCTGCACCACAAGAGTTTCAATGCTTTACTGGAAACAATCTTAAAACAGTTACAAATAAACTTTACCAAATACAAAACAACACATTGGAACGGCTTAGGGAGCTGGGTATGTTTAGCCTGGAGAAGAGAAGGTTAAGGGGTGATATGATAGCCATGTTCAAATATATAAAAGGATGTCATATAGAGGAGGGAGAAAGGTTGTTTTCTGCTGCTCCAGAGAAGCGGACATGGGGCAATGGATTCAAACTACAAGAAAGAAGATTCCACCTAAACATTAGGAAGAACTTCCTGACAGTGAGAGCTGTTCGGCAGTGGAGTTTGCTGCCAAGGAGTGTGGTGGAGTCTCCTTCTTTGGAGGTCTTTAAGCGGAGGCTTGACAGCCATCTGTCAGGGATGCTTTGATGGTGTTTCCTGCTTGGCAGGGGGTTGGACTGGAAGGCCCTTGTGGTCTCTTCCAACTCTATGATTCTATGATTCTATTATTCTTAAACAAGCAAGCAATGTGGCCTAGTCTTTTTTTTAAGTCCTTAATGCAATTCAATAAACATTCCACTCTCTTGTCCCAGAGAGGGAGATCCTAAGCAACTTGCTTGTTAATAATCACCTTTCCAAAGAGAGATATCATCTTGGGTTACTGTTGATGAGTCATCAATTAAGCTGAACACGGCAACAGAAAAACTCCAGTCTCTTCTTATTTCTTATTTATTTAATTTATATACCGCCCTATACCCAGGGGTCTCTGGGCAGTTCACAAAACTGAGACTTCAGCGGCTTTTGGACTACAACTCCCATCATCCATAGCTAGCAGGACCAGTGGTCAGGGATGATGGGGGTTATAGTCTCAAAACAGCTGGAGACCCAAGTTTGGGAAACCCTGTGCTAGAGACAATTCTCTCCTGGCTAATGCAAATCTCTCTGCATATAGCATTTTAAATACAGTGCATGCAAACCAAATCATTTTATGCATATTCAAGTTATATCTTTAACACTAGGACTCTCCCTTGTCTAGATGACCTGTTTGTTGCACATTAGAAACATAGAAAACAACCTTTTACTGAGCCAGACTTCTGGTCCCTCTAGTTTTGTATTATTTACATTGACTGACTTTTAAATGTAGTTTGTTTAAAAAAAAAAAAAAAGAGGTGCCTGTACCTTGTTGCTGTTTTTGAAAAGAGGTAGCATCCAGATTTGAACCAAGGATCTCTTGGTCTACAATCAGCTCCCCATCAACCCTACATGCCAACAGTTCCTCTCTGGTCAAGTTATGAATGCTGCTGTGGTCACAGCTTTCCTTTTCGTCGGTTCATACAAACAGGTTTGCTAACGGCAGCACTTGTTGCATTTCCTGTCACGCACAAACCATAATTATACTTAATTTTACTTAATTAAAATGTTCTGTTTCTTTGCTGCTAAATGCTACTACCTATCCCAAGCCTCTGGGGACAGCATAGGCTAGAAGCCCCAATAAAGATAGAAGCTGGGAGCCAATTGGTGAGAACCAGAAATAGCAGGAATGTGTCTGGAATCTGATCAGCAGGCTGCATTTCATCCCAGCGTTTGGATACTGGCTGGAGCAGAAGGGTTTCTGGAGAGGACAAACTGAATTTTCTGCTCCTTCACTCTCCGCGAGACCCTGCCCATTAGGAAGCACATTTCCCTCCACTGACCCCTGATCTTTCTAATCGTTTGGAGACAAAGCAGTGTGTTCCATGACATTTCTTGACTTTGGCACAGTTTACCAACTTCTTCTCGATTTCCACTATGCCTCAGGGCCACCACAATTCTTTCCTGAGCGTGAACAGTTCTGTCACCCTGGGCGCCAAGCCTAGGGGGTGCTGCAGGGCGTTGCAACTGTGACGTAGTGAATTGAGCAGAATGGAAGACAAGCAGTGTTGGGGGGGTGCCGAATTTTGGCCTCGCACAGGGTGCTGCTGAAATTTGAAAGACCAAAGTCTTCCCAGCTACCACTGATTCTCTCCTCTCCTTTCCCTCTTTCTCACATGGTAGAGCAACATCTTTCAGCTTTAATAAAAAAATGTTTAATGGGTCAAAGATGTTTCCTTCCCTTCACTTTGAGATGACCCCTCCTAAGGCAAAGGAAGGCTGCCCCCTCTCCTTCATTCCTTTTTAATGGCTATTTGACATATTGAAGCAACACAAAATGGCTGCCGTTTCTTAAAGAGCAGAAAGAGACAGGCCACAAAATGGTTCAGGCAAGAAAAAAGGTATCTTTACACTGCCATCATTACACTCACACACAGAAAGCAGCACTTGAGTCTCTCCTCTGTTCAGGACAAAAGGCAGGGAGGATTTCCAATCCTGGCATGCAATGAATTGTAGACAAGCTTAAGGCGATGTGTTCAGTGTAGGAGAAGCTGAACCAGTGCAAACAGGAGCTGAGTGTGTTTGAGGGGATATTTACTGAGACCTTTCGTGACATTCATCTGCACCACATTGGTGACCCCTGAGCTAGAGCCGCTATAACCAAGACATTGCCCCTCACAGTTCCTCAAAGATGGATGTCTCTACACAACCTCATTTGGCTATGAGGCTAGTCAGGCAGCTGGAGAGGCAATAAAACAGAGCACTACTGGAGATTGTGGCCATTTGTTGAGAGCCTCTGAAAAGATGAGCAGAGGGAACCCCCAAAAATATTAACTTTCAAAGTATGCACCAAAGGTCATGAGTTACACCTCAAGGAGATGCACAGAAAGACAACCATACAGGAGAATTTGCAGTCGAAGTAGCTTTCTGTCGCAAGCAAGGACGTTGATGGGTGGCTTCTATTTAAAGCATTCTAAAACAAGCATTCAGCATTCAGTATTATAGAAAATGATTCATCCAAACCAGGTAAGCAGCTTTGATCTTCAAGCCTTTAAATAGGCAGTCCCAAGATATATAGAACTGGAGGGGGGTGGAGGTGTAGAGGAAAAGGTCACAGGCCAAGGTGAAAAGTAGAAGCATTTTCTTAACTACAGTCTTCCAGACAGGCATAGCGTTATGGGAAGTGCTAGCTCTGTTTGGCAAAGTGAACATCTGCATGGATGTTTTTGAATAGTTTGGGAGGTTAAAGGTGCTTCCAACAGGCCTGGGGTGGGGAACCTTTTTGGCCTGGCAGCACAGATCTTTATTTCCCTACTCCTACCCTGGTCAAACAAGTTTGATTATAGCAGGCATGTCTAACCAGTAGATCACGATCTACCGGTAGATCCCCTGCTGATCCTGGTAGATCGCGGGACCCTTATTGATCGTGGGATTAAATAAAGTTTACCAAAAGTTAACAAATAAAAGCTGAAGAACTCTGGGCAATCCTACCCCACAAAAGCTCAACAACTCTGAGCCCAACAACTCTGGGCAATCCACCCATCCCACGCATGCTCCTCCTCCCTCCAATGGCAATGGGTAGATCACTGCCAGTTCTTTCTATACTGGGAGTAGATCGCAGTCTCTTGGGAGTTGGGTGTGCCTGGATTATAGGATGGAAACCTGGCTCCCACCCAACACACACAGACAGAGGCTCTTACTTGTAAGAAAGGGAGCAGACCTTATTCACACAAGTAATGTTATAGGCACAGCAACAGACAGAGTGGTCAGGAGTCATGAATCAGGAATTCGGGAACAGGACAAGTTCAAAATTAGATGGAAGTGATGGAGATGTTCCAACAAGTTTTCCTGCCCCTCCCACAAAGCTTTTAAAGACAAGGCATTATTATTATTATTATTATTATTATTATTATTATTATCATCATCATCATCATCATCATCATAATTAATTGAATTTATATACCGCCCTATACCCGGAGGTCTCAGGGCGGTTCTCATAAAAAGGCATGGCGCAGTCACTTGCAAGACTCTCTCATTGTAAAATTTCTGGGTCCAACAACAGGCACCAATAATGAAGAGTAGTTTTATTTAAAAAAAGAAAAAGAAAAACTGTGCTAGGACTGAAACTCAAAGCCTAAGGAACTGCCCAGGTCATGAGGCTCCAAGGCAAGTCCTTAAATTGCCAAGCCTTTAACACTGAGAAAGTGTAAACAAATTATAAGCTCTATCATTACACTTGCCTTCCGAGAATATTGAGGTTGCAAGTGCATGCTCTGTTGGGGCAGTCTGGACCTGATTCTAGGTGACAAGATTGCACTCCCTGCTTTGCTGATCAAAACCCTTCCCAGCTTCTACTAAGGCTCCCCACTCTGCAGAAAGGCTGGAGGGGGAAACCAGCATCCTTGCTCCCCCTTCCAAAGTGGGGTGGAAGTGGAGGTCCCCCCCTCCTCCAACCAGGTTCTCACAATCTGCCCTCCGTTCTTCTTCTTCCTCCTCCTCTATCAGAGTCTGCTAGCCCAAGCCCAACAGCACTCCAGGGTTTATGACAGGTGGTCCCACTCACTTGTGTAGGTAGGGGATACTGCACAAAGAAGGGGCAGGTGGTCCCACTCACTTGTGGAGGTAGGGGATACCCCACACATCAGCTGGTGTGTAAGTTCAATCCTGCCTTGTGCATGGCTGGGATGAGCCAGCCACTTCGCAGTGAGAACTCACTGGCACACCCGAACTGGGCAGGATTGAATCCTCCATGCATTACGTGAGGCACAAGGAGTTCAGTCCTCCTTTCTGCAGTCATGTCTGTACCTACCCCACACCTGAGATCACATATATCACAGCAGAAGTGGGGCAAGCGGGCATGGTTTCAGAAACACTGGCCTTGCAAACCAAATGTGGAGGCCTGGCAGACTAGGTTTAGTCCATGGGCCAGGGGTTCCCCACCCTTTCAATGGCTGTTAAACTTCTAATAGGTGACTCAGACTGACCTTCATGTAAAAGTCCTTCCTGGAATGCAGGTCATACCTACTCAAGACTGGAGGAGCCCTGCTGGATCACACTAAGAGCCCATCTGGCCCAGCATCCTGCTTCCCACAGTAGCCCATCAGATGCCTATAGGAAGCCCAGAAGCAAGACTTGACACAGGACAGCCGTTCTCTCTTGCTTATTACCCACAGTATCTGGTAATCAGAGATACGGTATTTCTGAACCTGGAGCTCACAGCCTGCCAGGGTTGGGCCTGAGGGCCAAATATTATGTGATGTTAAATGCATAGAATCATTGAATTTTAGATTCGGAAGTGACCACGAGGGTCATCTACTCCAACCCCTGTAATGCAGGAATCTTTCGCCCAACTTGGGTCTTGAACCCAGAACCAGTGGCGGAGGAAGTCTCTTCGCCGCCCGGGGCGGCAGAGCGGAGGCACCCCCCTGGGGGCGGGGCGCCACAACGCATGCGTCATGACATCACAATACACGCCGGATGCACTGCGCATGCCTGGAATCTCCGGGCATGCGTAGTGCATCCGGGCCAGCGCTGCTGCTCCCGCGGCAAGTGGCAACTCGTGGGGCTGCCCTGGCCATCCATAAAGAGGCACGGACAGGGTGCTGGGCGGCAGGGGAGTGGCGGGAGGGGCCGGGGAGTATAACCCCCTCCCCTGGGACCCGGGGCGGCCCACCCCCTACGCCCCCCCCCTTCCTACGCCACTGCCCCGAAGCCTGAGATTAAGAGTCTCCTGCTCTATGGACTGAGCTATCATCTTCACATTTAACATGCATGTTTGGGGGTAATTTTTTAAAATGCAAATTGCACCAGCATCTTACCTCCAGGAGAAAGAAGAGGACTGGGAGAACTACTAATACTTTTTTTAAAAATTACATTTGAAAAAAGCCTCTGAGGAAAGGGGAGGGAGACAAATTTGGGGCCCTTCTCCATCAAAGTGGAGATGAAATTGCTGCAGCCAGCAGCAATCAGGTAGCAGGAAATGAGAAAAAGATGGGGTCAGTGGGAGAGGTCATGGTCTCACAGCTAAAGAGCCAGCCTTCTCTTCCTGCTTTGTATGTGAAGGACAGGATGTTTGTCATCATTCATCATGTCAATCAACTTACGCCAGCAACGCTTTCCATTGTCATTGCTCCCTCCTCCCCCACACCACGTGCGCCCCCTTACGGTAATAGATTGCTAGTCTCATCAATTACCATATTAACTGGGAGCTGCGTAGGAGGAAGAACCTGCTTTTGCATCCTAGAGAAGAGTAAAGGTAAAGGGACCCCTGACCGTTAAGTCCAGTCGCGGACGACTCTGGGGTTGCGGCGCTCATCTCGCTTTACTGGCCGAGGGAGCCGGCATACAGCTTCTGGGTCATGTGGCCAGCATGACTAAGCCGCTTCTGGCGAACCAGAGCAGCACACGGAAACGCCGTTTACCTTCCCGCTGGAGTGGTACCTATTTATCTACTTGCACTTTGACGTGCTTTCGAACTGCTAGGTTGGCAGGAGCAGGGACCGAGCAACGGGAGCTCGTCCCGTCGTGGGGATTCGAACCGCTGACCTTCTGAGTGGCAAGCCCTAGGCTCAGTGGTTTAGACCACAGCGCCACCCACGTCCCTGATTAGAGAAGAGTAGCATCTTCCAAATGAACCAGGGCATGAGTGTTTTCTACAAAATAAGATGCTGTCACTGCAAGTCAGGATGAGGACTGGGTAACATGGGAGGTCATGATTCCTCTTCTTCAGCACAGGGCAAGGAGACCTGCAGTAAATAAGAGTTTCCTGTGAATTTCCAATGTGCTTTCTGTGAACTATACAAGCAAGAGTGGTAGAAGCAGATCTGTCAACTTCCATAGGACACAACTTCCAAAACAAACAGATGAGGACTAAAATACACACACTTTCCGTACTCAGGATGCATGCTTTTCAGCATGCCGATATCTGCATGCAAACAGATATTGTCCATTTGTAGTCTGAAATGGTGCAGGGCTGTGTTCTGAGCATGTAGATTGGTTCTAAGTCTGAAAGAGTCATAATCACTCATTGGCTAATACCAAACAAAAATCACAAATGTCCCAAGCAGAAACCATTAGATTTTCTTATATTGATTTCTAAGCACTGGATTACTCAAGCAACTCGTGACATGGTGAGATCATTCTTATGCTTTGTTTCAGGTGGGGATGAAGGCTAAAGGGTTAAATCAAAGTTTCACCATAAAGGGGGCATTAAGAAGAGGGTGAAAAGAAGAGTGTGTGTATTATTTATGGTTATAATTACCATAACTATTATCATCATTATTTATCGCTTTTTAGAAAATGACTTACAGAATATTTAGAAATAGAGAACAACTTATCAAACATTTAAAATCTAAAATGCCATGGAATAAATAGGAAATAAAACATAAGTTTACTCAGAGTGTTTACATTCAAGAATAGAAAGGACGGATCCTCCCCCATCCCAGTGAAAAATGAATGCCACAAACAGGCCATATTAAGACTGAAAAACCTGAGCTAACACATATATCTTTGGCACTTAGAGCAAGCTGGAGGGCCCTATCCTGGCCTTAAGGGAGCAGGTCATTCTCTAATAGAACAATTGTCACCCCACCCCCATTTTTAGGCTCTTTTAACTGTGAGTGTTAATAAACAGTAATTTAGTCTGGCATGGTATGCTAATCCTTTTCTCAGTTTTAAAAAAATTCTTATTTGGAGCATAGCTTTCATCCCAATCTATAGAGATGCAGAATTAAGGCAGCAGGGGCAGGGGGAACATGCACACAGGATTAAGGTTTTCCCTCCGCCTGCATGGAATCCTCACATCAACAGCAGCCAACTCTGAGGAGATGGACATACCAAAGAGATCAGCCTCTAGCTAGAAGATGGTTCAGAGTTGCCAGATATGTCCTCTTTTTCCAGGGCACGTTCTCTTTTTCATGGTTATATAAATTGAGAGTCACCATAACGATCCACAGTTAAAAGTAGAAGTCAGAAAATGTGTCCTCTTTTTTTGCTCTTCAAAATAATGCAACCCTACAGCTGAGAACTAATGAGCAGATAACAAAATTATATACTGTTTCCCCACTGTGTCCCTCCCTATCTTTTGTAAGACATCAGCCATATGTCTCAATAATACCAGAGGGGCACTTCAAAGTGAATGTCCTCTTCAATGCACACATGCTTACGCAGACACTTCACCCTCTGCCACCCTTTTCGCCAAATCCCCCAACTGGAACTACGGGTAGTTCTGGTGTTCAAAGATCAATCACACCTTCTCACACCTGTTGACATTTTGTGCTCAATAGACCCAGTTTCTGCTTGAAAACCAGCAAGCCAAATTAGCTCTCAACATCATAATGAGGTTGCCTGATTTTTCCCTTCTTTGAATAGAAATGGTAAACAGAAATTGCTAATTATCTGCTGTGTCGTGTCCTACATGAATAGGTTTCTTCATAGGCCAGGTAAGCCCAACCTTAAGCTCAGTTGAGTGCCTCAGATTTGTTTTGTAATATTGTGGCATCTGAATTGAAATGCTTGTGTTCCCTCCCCTTCAACATAGCAGGGTGATGCCCTACAGGCCATCCACTTGCCAGAGTACGTGCACACAGGTGACTGGTGCCACATTTGAAGAAGAGAAGAAGCGTTTGGATTTGATATCCCGTTTTATCACTACCCGAAGAAGTCTCAAAGCGGCTAACATTCTCCTTTCCCTTTCTCCCCCACAACAAACACTCTGTGAGGTGAGTAGGGCTGAGAGCCTTCAAAGAAGTGTGACTAGCCCAAGGTCACCCAGCAGCTGCATGTGGAGGAGCGGAGACGTGAACCCAGTTCACCAGATTATGAGTCTGCCACTCTTAACCACCACCACACCACACTGGCTCTCTTTGCATACATTTGCCGGCTCACCATTGCCTATTCTGCTTTCTTTAAGAATGGATGTTGATGACCAATGGAGAAAGTTGTGTCCTCACCACAAAGTACCTATGTCTTTGTTGTTGTTGTTCAGTCGTTCAGTCATGTCCGACTCTTCGTGACCCCATGGACCAGAGCACGCCAGGCACGCCTATCCTTCACTGCCTCCCGCAGTTTGGCCAAACTCATGTTAGTAGCTTCGAGAACACTGTCCAACCATCTCATCTTCTCTTGCCCCCTTCTCCTCGTGCCCTCCATCTTTCCCAACATCAGGGTCTTTTCTCTTCTCATGAGGTGGCTAAAGTACTGGAGCCTCAACTTCAGGATCTGTCCTTCTAGTGAGCACTCAGGGCCGATTTCCTTGAGAATGGATAGGTTTGATCTTCTTGCAGTCCATGGGACTCTCAAGAGTCTCCTCCACCACCATAATTCAAAAGCATCCATTCTTCAGTGATCAGCCTTCTTGATGGTCCAGCTCTCACTTCCGTACATTACTACTGGGAAAACCATAGCTTTAACTATACGGACCTTTGTCAGCAAGGTGATGTCTTTGCTTTTTAAGATGCTGCCTAGGTTTGTCATTGCTTTTCTCCCAAGAAGCAGGCGTCTTCTAATTTCGTGACTGCTGTCACCATCTGCAGTGATCATGGAACCCAAGAAAGTGAAATCTATGTCTTAAGTTTCATCAAATTTTGTGGGTTGCACACCTTGGGAACAAACGGCCACCAAGGACATAAACATGCAACAGTGTGTGTGAAAGTTCATCATCATCATCATCATGCTGCCCATCTGACTGGGTGGCTCACAACAAAATATTAATGCAGATGTGTTTACAGATAGATGTAATATTACAGACAGATGCACAAATGCACCTCAATCACAACAAGAATGGTACGGATGAACTAAGGGAGGTTGTGGGGAATCTCATTTTCCCAGGCACAAAATAAGGAGCTGGGGAAATGCCATACCCTTCCAACATACATTCAACCTTAAGTAATCTGGAACTGAGGAGGGGCCACACAGTTTAACTAAATGTTGTGAAGGTAGCTAACACAATCCCAACATCCTTTATTTTAATTTCTTTTTAAGGAGACACACAGCTTCAGGAGGTGGTGATTTGGGGGGTGGGTGTGCTGAACTCTTCCCACCTACTCCTTCTCCCCTTCAGCTACCTTGCCACAAAACATCCCTCCTAGTTTCAGTTGCATATCAAAATCCTAAAATGTTTTTTATCTAATTGACTTTCTATTTCTATTCTTTGTGTATTGTATTGTTGTTTTATTGCTATGGCCGATGGCTGACACAAATAAAGATTCATTCATTCATTCAGTTGCATAATTGCAAGAGAATCACCTCCTCCCAGAGTCTCTTCTCTTCTCTTCTCTTCTGCACATATTTTTGCATATGATGTGCAGTTCAACCTTAAGCAGTATAGACAGAATACAAATTTTGCATCCCTAGGTTCAGTTTCCAGCATTTGCTGAGGCTCCATGCCCAGTGCTGCCAAACTGATCATGCTCCCCTGAATCTGACTCTGCACTCCAGACGTTGCTGGACTAAAACTGCCATAAAACCCAACTGTTGTCCATATTGATTGGGGCTGATGGGAGCTGGAGTCCACCAACGTTTGGGAGGGCTAGAACTTCCACAGCTTTGGGCTAGGGGACCACATTTGTTTGTTTACAACAATCAAGTACCTTCCAAGACCCTGCAAGGTCTTTCTGTTTAAACTAGATTGGGGAGTCAGGGTGGGACACAGTAGAATAGGACCTGTTACATTTCAGCCTGTCTTTGCTCATCATAACCTGCATGTTTAATATATTTTGGCCAGAATCCTGCTGCAGTTAAGCACTTCTAGTTCCCCCTGAACTTAGCAGAGTGTACAGCTGCAGTCCTGTGTTCAATTACCTTAGAGTAAGTCCCAAGGAACTCAGCGGGAATTATTTCTCTGTAAACAGGTTTAGGATTGTGCTGTGAGGCTATAGTGCCAACCCTAGATGTACTTACCAGGGAGTAAGCCTCATTGCACTCTGTGGGACTTAAGTCCAATAAACATGCATAAGAGCGTACTGTTTAGCATGTGTTTAACTCTCCCACTGAAATCATTGGGGTTTAACTTCGGCTACACCATGTTCTTGTTTATCTATAATTATTGTATTTTGAACCCCCAAACCTTTGCAATGGGTGCAGACTATATGCTCCATTCTAGAAAAGAAATAAAGGAAAACCTCAGTTTGCTGGGGGAAGTTAAACAAAACTAGTCAGCTAGAAATTATTAATTAATTAGTTAATTAATTATATATTTTTTTAAAAAAATAACAAATCTAATGAAGAAATAAAAAAAGGAAAAAGAGGGGAGAATAAAATGAAAGAAACCCCCTCAATCACATTAAAAATACAATAACACCCATACATTCACTGTAATTTAAACATATAAACTGATATCCAAATGTTCAGATAGGTATCTATCGATGAAATAAAAATGTATAAGAAATGTATTCAAATGTAGCAAGGGCATTGAGGTCCTTAGACCATTATGTAATAGATGGTGGGTGTTTATCCTTCCAGGATTGAAGTACAAGTCTCTTAGCGACTATAAGGGCTCACAAAATCCACTCTCATTATCTGCTAAATCTTGACAGCAAGGCGGGCAGAGCAGCGCATGGAGATCCTGAGAAAATGCATCCCATAAGCGAAGACGAGAAGCTGGAAAAGTCGTGCTCGAACTGAAAGCTTCTCTAAGCACAAGAAGGGTTGATGGGATCAGGCAGGTATTTTGCAAAGCAGGAGAGGAGTTATAATTCTTCTCTAAAAGCAGTCATTTTTGCAATCATTTTTAATGGCACGTAGCAGCCGGAGGGGTTACTAATGTGCCATTAGAGCTATTTGCATATTCAGAGGGATCTGGTGTGCTCTCCCACTCGGGCTCTCAGCACACTGTATAAATGCGTCTGCTGTACACCGTTTCCTCTTGACCTCAGGGAGGGAATAGGAGATTCTTGAAAGAATTCTTTAAAATCCATCCTGCCACTGACACAACAGAGAGACCAAACATTGCCTCCCAAGAGGGACCTCGAGAAACAAAAATAAAAAACCTTGTCCAAGAGAGGTCTGTCTCCATGGCCCTGAGACATGCCAGATCTCTCAACCTCTGTTTTCCATTTGAGAAATGGGAACAATAATCGATCATGTTAAGAAAAGAGTTTTGCATGTGTGGATAATAACAGCTGGTTGCCTCCCAATTTCCCTTAAACTAAGACCAAGATCGGCAGGGGTGACAAAGGCCTGTATCAGTTTCTATTATAACCATGCACAGGAAAAAATATATATATTTCATCCAAGGCAGATAGTTGTTAGGAGGCCCATGTTCCCTCAAGAGCTAAAATTCCCAGAGTTGCCTGGAAAGAGGGATTGGTTGTGAAACCATTCTAGGAACTGTAGTCCTGGGAGGGAGATAAGGGTCTCCCAGCAACTCTCAGCACCCACAGCAAACAACAGCTCCTATAATTCTTTGGGGTAAGCCATGACTGTTTAAAGTGGTATCGTGGTGCTTTAAAATATGCATGGTGGGAATGTGATTCACAAGAAGAAGCAAATGCTCATTACCCCCCCCCCAAAGGAGGAGGCACAATTTTGGGGAGGGCCCTGTTCCCTCCCTCCCCCTTCTTTTTCAAATCATGTGTGATCATTCCTCATTAATTCCTGTATCTTTCTCCAGCTTGCTGGTTCTAAACCATGGGTGGCTATTACCAGAAGGAACTAAATGTGGCCAATGATGTACTAGGCAAGCTTGCAAAGCCACAAAACTTTCAGCTTTGAGAAAGAAGAGGAGAAAGACTGGCCAGCACTTCCCACACTGCTGTAGCAATTTTTAGATATAAAAAAGCAACCGCAATTTTTTTTTCTTAAAATGCTATGTTTGTTTGCAACTTAGGTGGCAAGGGAATCCTGTTGTCCCTGGGAGGGCATGGTGATGGAGGTTGTTATGTACTAAGCGTGGATCCTAGAACAATAGGCAGGTAGGATCCTAGATTGCAACAACTGATCGGCCTGCAGGAGAAGACCAATCAGGCTCCAGGAGGGAAGCAGAATCAGCCAATCAGATGGGACTCATTGTGTAAATAATGTATATAAAAGCCTGAGGTTTGGGGGGAAATTCAATAACTGTTTTACAAGCCGCAATAAAGAGCATGAAATCACTGCAGGACTCCGAGTACAGTATATTTCATTTTTTATATAATAATATTTTTTGGCGGGGGTTACACATATTTTCCAGCATATCATTCTTTTAAACATCATTTCAAAATCTTTGGCTATCACATCCTAAGACTTCCTTCAACCTCAACTGATGCTTTTCTAAAACCTTTTCTAATTATGTTACTATAGTTATTGCTATAAATTCAAATCTTAATACCTATTCTTAATTCTTTTTGAAGGAAGGGGTTGCACAAGCCTGACCATAACTTTAATGTTTTAAGTTCTTTTATATAACTTTGATATAACTTTGTAATACGTTTTCTTGTATAAGTCCCTCTGTAAGTTGAGCATTTCTCTCTTTGTAAAATCACCTACACTGGGCCCCAAATAATTTATATATTACTCCTTACAAAACTTCTTTTAACCCTACAAGCGATGTCAATTGGTTACAGTTGCTTTCCAGATATGTTGAAAACTTCTTCCATTCCTTTAGGAAAGTCTGGTCCTGCTGGTTCCGAATTTTCCCGGTTAATCTTGCCATCTCCAGAGTATATTTCAGAGGTCCTCAGGCAGAGGAGAAAGTCTGCCCTCACAAATCTCTTTGCTCACTCTGCTTTCCTTGTTGCTCCTTCATAGGGAACTGCCATTGTTAACGGCAGAAAAGGGGCTGTTCTGGGAGCAGATTAGGAGTGGCTGGATACTGAGTCCTATTCCCACAGCACACTCTCAGAAAAGAAGGAAAGTCCATCAATCCAGATGTATTTTTCCAAAAAGCACAAGTTAAAAATAGACTGTAATTTAATAGCCATTAAAGGAAGACCACTCACACCGTGTGTAACATGAAATGTTTGAGGTGGAGGCTGCACGAGGTGTGGGCTCTCCACTCCGCCAAGGAAGGGGCAATTTGGATGGTGTACGTACCGCAATTGATCCCAACTTTTGTGTTGTGATCGTGCATCTGGCGCACATTGGCACTGGAAAGGGAAACTGCTTCTGTTCACATATATGTAGTTGATCACAATGCCTGTTTGAGCACAAGAGGGGGGACACATGCAATTTGGGGCAAAGAACTGGAAGTGCACAGCAATGGGCTTCAGAGACAGTTGGCAATTTTTACTCAAAGTAAATGAGTGGAGACGGAAGTGGAGGCAGAAGAGGTGAAAGTGATGAAGGCGAAAGACCATACAATGTGCCACAAGGTAAAGTGTGTGTCTTTCCATTGAGGAGCCCCAAAAAATGATCAGGTTAAAAGAGGAAGACATTTCTATTGGGGTTTTAAGGGGTCTTTCATTTGTTCCAATACAGCAGTAAAAAGGGTTTTCTTGCGTTTCTGCATTGGGATATGAATGAAAAGCTTTCAGGTTAGTGCTATTGATCTGATGCAGATTCTAAGAAAGCACGGGACAAACAGAAGTGTAGACAGGCTCTGAATCTCCTTCCCTGCCCCCTGACTGAGACACACACACACCCCTTCTGAAATCTGAAATGGTGCTAGAGTCTGAAGGACAGAGGTTAACAAAAAAAGCCTTGATGAATTTGAATGAGCCTCTTGAAAAATTAAGTTCTGGGCAATTGTCCTGTGCCCTCCTTAAAGTTGTAAGTTTAACTAAGGCTTTAAACAAGGAGATTAATAATCTAAAACATGAGTTGATTAATCAGCGAGGGCCAATTTGAATCAATGGAGCTTTGTTTTGTAGGGCATGATTAATTTCAATTTGAAAAGATTCTGGTGTGCCGTTATCACAGGAAATGAGAAGGAACATGTTAAAAGATGGCCTTTGTTTTCTAACAACTTGGCATCTCTTCTTGCATTGCACTGTACCACAATTCCTTCAGTTATTTAGTTTTGATTTATTATGAAAGAAATACAGGACATCTACTGCAATGCATGAAGCTGTGGTAGTATGTAGTTTTATGGAAATGCAATAGCTTGGTTGGTTAGAGCATGGTGCTGATAACACCAAGGTTGCAGGTTCGATCCCCATAGGGGACGGCTGCATATTCCTGCATTTCAGGGGGTTGGACTAGATGATCCTCAGGGTCCCTCCCAACTCTATTATTCTAGACAAACCTAGACAGCATCTTAAAAAGCAAAGACATCACCTTGCCGACAAAGGTCCGTATAGTTAAAGCTATGGTTTTCCCAGTAGTAATGTACGGAAGTGAGAGCTGGACCATAAAGAAGGTTGATCGCCGAAGAATTGATGCTTTTGAATTATGGTGCTGGAGGAGACTCTTGAGAGTCCCATGGACTGCAAGAAGATCAAACTTATCCATCCTTAAAGAAATCAGCCCTGAGTGCTCACTAGAAGGACACATCCTGAAGTTGAGGCTCCAGTACTTTGGCCACCTCATGAGAAGAGAAGACTCCCTAGAAAAGACCCTGATGTTGGGAAAGATGGAGGGCACAAGGAGAAGGGGACGACAGAGGATGAGATGGTTGGACAGTGTTCTCGAAGCTACTAACATGAGTTTGGCCAAACTGCGAGAGGCAGTGAAGGATAGGTGTGCCTGGCGTGCTCTGGTCCATGGGGTCACGAAGTGTCGAACACGACTGAACGACTGAACAACAACAACAACAAGTGGTGCTAAATCAGCTTTGTGAACCACCCCGAGATCTTTTGATGAAGGGCAGTACATACATTTAATAAATAAATAAATTACTTCAACTAGTTTAAAGGCAAATGACTCATCAACCACAAATACTCTCTTTGGTGATGACCCTTGTTCTCATGAACATTTTGCGCCGAGGTAAGCCATTCCTCGTAGGAGCTCCTTTCAGAATCCTTCCTATTAAGTAGTGGGTGGACATAGCAGACGACACAGTGATTCTCCAAGCAGCTCTCTTTATTCTCAGGCTGGAACAGAACTGGACTGAAGGGCTCAGCCAGCCTGCTCATATAGCATTCAGTAACATGCAACAGTAACGACTCTCTCTCTAGCTACACAATCCATTAGTGGCACTCTCAATCCTTTGTTTGCATGTTGTGGACCTGAGTGAGAACTGCAGCCATGGTGGGCAGAGTGAAACTATACACACAACACCCCTAGTGGCCTAGTGTGAGAACTTCAATACATAAAACTTCCCATCTTGAATTGTGCTACTCGAAACAGAAGGCAGTAGAGCAAAGGATGTTTTGCCAATTGGCCGAAATGGCTTCTTTCCCGAATCTTTGAAACAATGCTACTGTTGAAAAACTGAAATTAGCAAGAAGTACAAAAAAACCGACAGAGGAAAGCAGGCACCGAGGAATAAATTGTGCTAGTAGTAAACCCATAGTCAGGGCTGGATCCCAACTACCTGACAAATGTGTCGCTTCTCTTCTGACCAAGAATGAATGAAGCTCAATATGTTATTGCTGGGTGCAGAGATCTGGCACCAAGAGAGTCACAGCTGTTTCCCAGTTTCTAGTTGGCATCACAGGAATGAACACAGCTGGCTGGTAGCACCACACCAGCATCGAGCCTCTTATTGGTGGGGAGGCAGGTGACAATGGGCTCCAGCTGTGGAGTAGTAATTGCAGGGGATAATTAGGTTAGGATCCACATGGGGCTTTACTGTGCTGAACAGAGTGTACGGGAAGCCTAGATCTGGATTGGAGGCAGGCAGAGGGCAAATCCCACCTTATGCACACACGTGTAAACCTGCAGAGAAGAGTGTGTTCTACCGTCACACAGAACAGATGAAGAAAGAGGAGAGTCCACAAGTATATCTTCCAGGCCGCACCCACACTACAAAACAGAATTTTGTCCTTAGAGAATCTGTAGAATTGAAAAGCACATCAAATGTCATCTAGTCCAGGGACCGGGGACCGGTGTCTCTCTCCAGATGTTCATGGGCTTCAGTTCCAGTACCTTTCATGCTGGGTTGACAGGCAGAACTTCAACTGGTGAAGACTTAGGCTTCGTTGGGTAAGCGGAAGAAACAGGTGAAGTTGAATAAGCCAGACCCTGTTGGACTACAACTCCCATTATGCCTAACCATTGGCCTTGCTGTTGGGAGATGGAGTCCAACAATATCTGGAAGGTCACTGTTTCCTCGCCCCTGCTCTACAGCCACCCTATATCAGATGGTCAGGAAAGGATGGCACCCTTTTGGCTGCCCCTGCTTTATACCATCAAAAGTTGAACCCAGCGTTTGCAGTCACAGGACCCAAGTTGGGAAATAAGCTGGCATTATTTCTAGCCTGCATCCCAATCATTTTGCCGCCTTTGTGCAGAAATAGAACTCAGTTTACCACCTTAATCATCCCTCTCCCCCCCCCCCCCGATCTATGAAAGCTTAATTATCCAGCAATTAAAGCAGTCCAGAGCTTGGCGGATCATTACTGGGAAAACAAAGAGACAAGCCTCCTTCCCATTCACAGAAACAATGGACCTAAAAACAATTGCCCTACCTCATTATAGCCTTATGCCCAACACTCCCCTAGAGCTTTCAAAAGGAGACCATCAGTCAACTGGAAGTCAAGAGGAGGAACTGAATGATAAAATGTTTATTCCCTTGGGACATTTGCTTCCCACTGCATAAACCAACCTATTAAGAGTGTCAGGCAACCAGGTCGATTTGCATGAGGTCCATCTAATTGGCCCTGTGTGGGTTTGTTGGAGGCAAGATTGATGCAGATGGTTGAGGTGACTGTCAGAATACAGGCTCCCTGGAAAGAAACTGGCAGAATTCATTCTGTACTGAGCACCCCAAAGGCCTGGGAGCGGAGAGGGTCAGAATGATCTCTGGGAAAAACACTTGACATTTTCCTCCTCGGATTTTTCTGACCGGAAAGTGGGTCTGTCCACCTTCCCAGCCACGCACAACACACATTAAGGGAAGTTAGAATCAAAGAGTCATAGAACTATAGAGCTGGAAGGGACCATAAGAATCATCTGGTCTAACCCCCTGCAATGCAGGAATCTCTTTACCCAACGTGGGACTCAAACCCACAGCCAGAGCCGTCTCATCCATTGGGGCTGGTGGCGCGGCGCGCCAGGGCGCAATGGCCTGGAGGGCGCCTCCGTCCTCCAGCCCCGCTGGCAGCGCCTGCCGGCAGCGCCCTCTGACTCCCTGCAAGGGAGCTGGCCGGCCACGCCACGCCCTCTGGCTGCCCAGCAGAGCACAGGAGCACAGCTCTGCGCGCCCTTCCAGGACGGGAGGCGAGGGCGGCCGGCTCGCGCTCCGCGCGCAGCCGGCCACCCACCCGATGGAGCACAAGCTGCCCAGCCGCGCCGCCCGGCTGCGCCGCGCCATCCGGCCGCCCTCACCTCCCGTCCCGGAAGCGCTGGAAGGGCGCGCAGAGCCCCGCGCCACTCCAGCGCCACGCCCCTCATCCCCCGCTCGCCCACCCCCCTCCCAAGGGGCGGCAAGCGCGGGAGGGAGGCGGCGGAGAGGCGGCATGGCGGGGGCGCCGGAGGGATAGCCGCGCCAGGGCGGCAGATCCCCTTAAGACGGCTCTGCCCACAGCCCTGAGATTAAGAATCTGGGTGAACTATCCCAGACAGCTGGGAAACCTCTGGAATTTTGTCAGTCATGCAGGAATGGGGGGGGGCGGACAAGGGAGACGGAAAACATTGCTGAGGCAATCTGTCCCAGGCAGCAGAATACAGTGGTACCTCTAGTTACGAACTTAATTCATTCCAGAGGTCCGTTCTTAACCTGAAACTGTTCTTAACTAGAGGCGTGCTTTCACTAATGGGGCCTTTTGCTGCCGCTGCGCTGCCAGCAGACAATTTCCGTTCTCATCCTGGGGCAAAGTTCTCAACTCAAGGTAACTCAAGCATTTGTAACCTGAGGTGTTTTGAACTGTCTCAATGCCGCGTAGCTGGACTCTGGCATTAAAATGAACACAGGTGCTAAGATCTTCCTATCATGGTGGCTAAAGTATTGGCCTTAGACCAGAGATATGTTGTTGTTGTTGTTCAGTCGTTCAGTTGTGTCCGACTCTTCGTGACCCCATGGACCAGAGCATGCCAGGCACCCCTATCCTCCACTGCCTCCCACAGTTTGGTCAAACTCATGCTAGTCGCTTCGAGATGCGGGTGCAAATCCCAGCCCTCAGCTATGAATCTTACTGGGTGACTTTAGACCGGTAATGTCCCCCAGTGGTGCAATGGGTCTGGCTATTAACCAGAAGGTTGATGGTTCGAGCTCACCCAGGATTGGCTATGGGCAGGATTCCTGCATTGCGTGGGGTTAGACTAGATCAGTGGTTTGGAAAGCAATGAGGTTTAACCTGCAACCCTCTGCAGACTACTTACCAGGAGTTGGCACCACTGGACATACCACTGAGTAAAGATGCAACCAATTCGTGGTTAGTGACGTGCAACAAACTTTTGCTGGATCAGGGCTCAAGGTTTCCGAGGCAGCCTTTATGCTGCATCCTCCTTTCTTGAGAAAGAGAGTAAAAAAGAGGCCTCTCAATTTGCCTCTCAATTACATCTTCCTGAGCACTTGGGTACAGATGAAATTGAAAGTGGTCATTTAATATATTTTTTTATCATCACCGCTGATGGTTTCATAGGCCTGGTGGAAAAAGCAAGAGGCTGATTGAAACCCAAATTACCACATTCATCCCACAGGAGAATATCAACCATCTATTAAGCTAACCTGAGTCGTGTTCAGCTTGAGGACTCCATTGCTATGCTTTTCCCCCTGCAGGTATGTATAATTCTTGTGAGCAAGAGGCCGAGCATTATGGCTGCCAGAGAGATGATGAAAGTCAGAGAGATTATGAAAGTGCTCACATATTGCATGGGGCTGGGCAAGTGAGGGGTACAGTGTGTCTCTAGGACTTCATGTCTGAGTCCCTCTGTTCATGCTTGGAGAATGATCTGGGCAAGGAATCGCCATGCTCCCTACCAGGCATAGCTGTCAACTTTCAGATTTGAAAATAAGGGATCAGCAGTCTCACCTCTTCCCGGGGACAGTCTATGGTTCTCGGAGACAGTCCATGCCCCTTTGAAATCCGGGAAATTAACGGGATATCTAACAATCCGGGATAGCAGTGGGAAACGGCGCTGGAATAAGGGAAAATCCTGCAAAAAAAGGGAAGGTTGACAGCTATGCTACCAGGTCCTTCCAGACCAGAAGATATAGATTTACTAGACTACTCAAAGACCCAGACACAGGATACCCAATGTCAACTACACACTGCAGGAGTCAGAGGGAGCATCGGCCACCAGCATAGATTGCTTTAAGAGAGGATGAGATAAAATCATGAAGGATAAGGCTGTCAAGGGCTGCTGGCCACAATGGCTAGGTTCTGCTGCCATGGGTGTTCCTGAGAATCACGGCTGGGGACTCCTTGGGGGCTTCCTATGGGCATCTGGTTGGCCACTGTGAGAACAGGAGGCTGGAATGGATGGGCCTTGCCCTTTGGGCTGATCCAGATAGGCTCTTCTTATGGGCACCTGCAAGCTCATCAGAGTGGATGCAACCAACAGCTGGGCTTAGCAATGCTAAGAATCGGTGCACACACCCCATGCTCCGTTCTACAGCATTGCTATGGTGGCCCCTGCAGTGTGGCACCCAGGGTGACTGCACTGGTCGCCCTACCCTAAAATCGCCTCTGCACATCATACATATGCCTCCCATAGAAATGCACACATTCTCCTTCCTGGTGCTTTCCTTTGCCTGTTGAAGCTTGTCAAGCAAGGTCTGCCATTTATATAGCACAGAGTAATTAGGCTGAAATCGGAGATGTGGCTGGAGATGGGACAAAGCACTATTAGCAGCCCAGGAATAGAGCTGCCAACCAACCAAGGGTATGGGGGTGCCTTGCAGCACCTTCCTTTTGAAAATCTGTTCCTTGCCTGCCACATGGGGGCATTTTAAACCTGGATTATACATAACTGCTGTTAAGAGTGCATAATAATAAATTGTGGAAGAGTCGCCGATTCATCAGCATAGAGTGTTGTTGTTGTTCAGTCGTTCAGTCGTGTCCGGCTCTTCGTGACCCCATGGACCAGAGCACAGCAGGCACGCCTATCCTTCACTGCCTCCCGCAGTTTGGCCAAACTCATGCCAGTTGCTTCGAGAACACTGTCCAACCATCTCATCCTCTGTCGCCCCCTTCCCCTTGTGCCCTCCATCTTTCCCAACATCAGGGTCTTTTCCAGAGAGTCTTCTCTTCTCATGAGGTGGCCAAAGTACTGGAGCCTCATCTTCAGGATCTGCCCTTCCAGTGAGCACTCAGGGCTGATTTATTTAAGGATGGATAAGTTTGATCTTTTTGCAGTCCATGGGACTCTCAAGAGTCTCCTCCAGCACTATAATTCAAAAGCATCAATTCTTCAGCGATCAGTCTTCTTTATGGTCCAGCTCTCACTTCCATACATTACTACTGGGAGAACCATAGCTTTAACTATACGGACCTTTGTCGGCAGGGTGATGTCTCTGCTTTTTAAGATGCTGTCTAGGTTTGTCATTGCTTTCCTCCCAAGAAGCAGACGTCTTTTAATTTCGTGACTGCTGTCACCATCTGCAGGGATCATGGAGCCCAAGAAAGTGAAGCACAGAGTACTACTTGTGAATTAGGACTTGCAAACTAGAACCTGCACATGCATGAGGTGCTGCTGCCCCCTCGTGGGGAAGAGTTAAAACAGCTGGCCTCTTTCTGAGTATTCCTTCCCTGACTGAGGAAGCTTTCCAGATAGCTCAGTCTTTAACAACAAAACAACAACAACATGTGTTTATAAATAGTAGAAATAGATTGTTCTTATCAATACTTGATTTTGTTCAAATATATGAGTATTTTATTTTCCCAGTCTTGCTTTTCAATATCCTGAAAACAGTAAGCATTTGGAATTTTACTCCAACCTATACACCTCCCAAGGGATGCGGGTGGCGCTGTGGGTTAAACCACAGAGCCTAGGGCTTGCTGATCAGAAGGTTGGTGGTTCGAATCCCCGTGACGGGCTGAGCTCCCGTTGCTCGGTCCCAACTCCTGCCCACCTAGCAGTTCGAAAGCACGTCAAAAGTGCAAGTAGATAAATACGTACCGCTCTGACGGGAAGGTAAACGGCTTTTCCATGCGCTGCTCTGGTTCGCCAGAAGCAGCTTTGTCATGCTGGCCACATGACCCGGAAGCTGTACACCGGCTCCCTTGGCCAGTAACGCAAGATGAGTGCCGCAACCCCAGAGTCGGACACAATTGGACCTAATGTTCAGGGGTCCCTTTACCTTTATACACCTCCCACAACCCGCTCGAGGAGGAAATCAGAAAATCCCTGGCAGGACTGACCATGCCAACCTTAACTGGTGAGGAACAGGAATTCATGGACAGTCCTATCACCCCAGAGGAAATAGATACAGTCCTCAAAAACCTGAAACCACACAAATCCCCAGGCCCAGACTGCTTTATTGCAGAATTCTATAAGAAATTCAAATAACCCCTGATGCCCTACACGACCCACCTATTCAATGACATCATAAAAGGGGGCCCCCTTCTTAAAACCTGGACCTCCTCCAAGATAGTCTCTATCCCAAAATCACTCAAAGACAGCCTCAAAGAAGAATCATACCGCCTGATCTCATTAATAAACCAAGACTACAAGATATTCAAGGGACGTGGGTGGCACTGTGGGTTAAACCACAGAGCCTAGGGCTTGCCGATCAGACGGTCGGTGGTTCAAATCCCCGCAACGGGGTGAGCTCCTGTTGCTCGGTCCCTGCTCCTGCCCACCTAGCAGTTCAAAAGGATGTCAAAGTACAAGTAGATAAATAGGGACCACTCTGGTGGGAAGGTAAACGGCGTTTCCGTGCACTGCTCTGGTAGTCATGCTAGCCACATGACCCAGAAGCTGTATGCCGGCTCACTCGGCCAGTAAAGCAAGATGAGCGCCGCAGCCCCAGAGTCGTCCGCGACTGGACATAACAGTCAGGAGTCCCTTTACCTTTGGCTTTCCTAGCAGACTTCTACAAAAATAACATACCCACATTGACACAAGAAATACAAGACAAACTAGGGGACCCTGAAATGCCCTGGCTAACACACCACCAATTACATGCCTTCTTAAACAATCCAGTAGTAAAATCAGCAGCAACTAGGCCCCTGACAACCTTCGAAAACCTCCTCCTAACAACAAAGGAACACGGCAAGGGGATGGTACCCACCATATACAAAATACTACTCCAAAATCCCACAACCCCCCTCGACATAATCAAAAAACAATGGGAGGACAACATAGGCTATGAGATTAACCCCACCCAATGGACTAGAATGTGGTCTAAATCCCCCTTCATCTCAGCAATATATAAAAAAGAACTCACCCTGAAACTCACTTACAGGTGGTACCTAACACCACAGAAACTAACGCTAATACGCCCAGGAGCCTCACCAAAATGCTGGAGAGGATGCACCTCCACATGTGGTGGGAATGTCCCAAAATACAACTCTTCTGGACACCAGTCACACAACAAATATGCAAAATAACTAAGCAAGTATTAGAAGTCCTTCCAGAACAGGTCCTACTCAATATCTTCCTACTCACAATATAAAGAGCTCATAATCCACTTACTCTCAGCAGCCAGAAGCAGCATAGCCGGACACTGGAGAGACCTGTCAGGAGTAAGCATGGACCAATGGTACCAAATAGTATGGGAAACAGCCTTACTAGAAAAGCTAACCAATAAACAGAAACAGGCATGGGGACAAATAGAAGAAGACGCCTTCACCCTGGTATGGTTCCCCTTTATCACATACATAACCCAACAAGACAAAAACAAGAATCCGCCAACAGCATATGAATCAATCTGGCCAACCTGACCCAGCTCCTGTTAGAGATTTCAAAGTGCCTACATGCAGAAAGTCAGCTATCTACCTCTGGCAATTAACTGTTGGCTGAAAGCCAAGACCTACTCTCTCTAGACCCTTAGCAACTACCTTGTGATTGGTTAAGGAGTTCCTAAAGAGATGAGCTCTGTGTGGGGTTTGTGGGGTTGCGTAGTTTGGTTAATGAAGGTTGAGAGGGGGGGTTACTTTTGTTTCTTTTATTTCCTAAGTCTGTATATAGTAACTTATGGATACTTGTTGCTTCAATAAATGCTGTATATAGTTATCCAAAGTGTAGTTGCTGAGTTCCTGCGTTGTGCTGTCCAGTCAATGCTCTACAGCCAGAAGCTTCCAGAAAACCTGCGTTCACTCTGCTGTGTCCAGGACTACGTTATTCCTGACACTAAATCTTAATAACTCCACCCCCACCCCCACCCCACACACTCACACACATAAACAAATCTCACAACAGCCAACCAAAGACAACCAACCACTCCTAGGCCATCCCCAAGCTCCATCACCACCAAGGAAATATAACAAGCGAATAGCAAGAGAACCCACACAAGTGACGCTGACACAAAACCCGACACATGCTCTAAGCAGAACAGAAGCATAACCACCACACCACACCCCACTCCACACACAACCACCCTCCCCCTCTTCCCCCCCTCTTTTATTCCCAACCTGATACTGCATGCAACACTAATGTCTCACAACAAATGAAACTGATCTGTAGAAAACACAACTTGAAAACAGAGACAATGCACGTATTTTTGTAAACGAAAAAATCTTTAATACAAACCTATTGATTAAAAAAAACCCAGTAAGCATGCATATTCAATAGGTTCTTAATGTGGACATTTTACCCATTTAAAATATTTTAGGCTGTTTACTGACTAACGTAGCATACCAAAAAAAAGTGTCTGTTTTCTGTTTAACTTTTAGGGAAATGAATCATCCATTCCTGTGCTCATTCATTTGGTGTGCTGAAGGAAAGGCACTCTGAACATGTTCAGTGATACTTCACATAGAATCGCAGAATCATAGACATATAAAGCTGGAAGGGACACCCACCCCCCTACAATGCAGGTGTCTCAACTAGATCATATAAGGCAGATGGCCATTGAACCTCTGCTTAAAAACCTCCAAGGAAGGAGAGTCCATTACCTCCCAAAGGGAGACCATTCGACTGTCAAACAGCTCTAACTTTCAGAAAAGTTCTTCCTGATGAAGTATTGGTTCAGGTCCAAGCTTCCAGAGTGGGAGAAAAAAAGCTTGTCCCATCTTCCATGTGACTGCCTTTTAGATATTTGAATATGGCTATCATAACTCCTCTCAGTCTCCCCTTATCCAGGTTAAAAAGGTAAAGGGACCCCTGACCATTAAATCCAGTCGCGGACAACTCTGGGATTGCAGCGCTCATCTCGCTTTACTGGCCGATGGAGCCGGCGTTTGTCCGCAGAAGCTTCCGGGTCATGTGGCCAGCATGACTAAGCCACTTCTGGTGAACCAGAGCAGCGCACGGAAATGCCGTTTACCTTCCCGGCGGAGCGGTATCTATTTATCTACTTGTACTTCGACGTGCTTTCGAACTGCTAGGTGAGCAGGAGCAGGGACTGAGCAAAGGGAGCTCACCCCGTTGCGGGGATTCGAACCGCCAACCTTCTGATTGGCAAGCCCTAGGCTCTGTGGTTTAGACCAGTGTTTTTCAACCACTGTTCCGCGGCACACTAGTGTGCCGCGAGATGTTGCCTGGTGTGCCGTGGGAAAAAATGAAAAATTACTTTATATATAGTCAATATAGGCACAGAGTTAAATTTTTTAACATTTTTTAACATTTTCTAATGGTGGTGTGCCTCGTGATTTTTTTTCATGAAACAAGTGTGCCTTTGCCCAAAAAAGGTTGAAAAACACTGGTTTAGACCACAGCGCCACCCGCGTCCCTCCAGGTTAAACATACCCAATTCCCTCAACCATTCCTCATAAGGCTTGGCTTCCAGACCCTCTATCACCTTGGTTGCCCTCCTCTACACACGTATCCGCTTTTCAATGTCCTTCTTAAATTGTGGTGCCCAGGACTCCAGGTGTAGTCTGACCAAGGCAGAATAGAGCCGGAGTACTACTTCTCTTGATCTGGACACTAGACTTCTATTGATGCAGGAAAGAATAATATGAGCTTTTTTGCTGCTGCATACTACTGTTGACTCATATTAAGCTTGTGGTCTACCAAGAACCCTAAATCCTTTTGGCATGTCCTTCTAGCAACCTAGGTGGCCCCCATCTTATTATGTTGGTGCATCAAATTTGCAGATGACACCAAACTGGGAGGGGTTGCACAGGGCCAAAACTAACATTTGTCCCTACTAAAATTCATTTTGTTAGTTTTGGCCCTGTGCCCTAATCTCTTAAGGTCATCTTGAATCCCGATTCTGTCTTCTGCGGCATTAGCTACCCCTCCCAGTTTGGTGTCATCTGCAAATATGATTAGCATCACCTCAATCCCTTCTTCCAAGTCATGTATAAAGACATTGAACAACGGGCCCAGGACAGAACCCTATGGCACCCCTCTTGTCACACTTTCCCAGGATGATGAGGAACCATTAATGAATACTCTTTGGGTTTGGTCCATCAACCAGCTACATATCCACCTAACAGTTATCTCATCCAGCCCACATTTTACCAGCTTCTTTGCAAGAATATATACAGTATGAGATCACTTCTGTTTAGACTTCCAATTGAGCGCGGAGCCGCCATCAGTCGCAGGTTTTGCTCGGCTGAGCGAACCTGAGTGCAGCAGGGACGGGGGTTTCTTCTACAGTGCAGAAGAACCCCAAATCAAGAGTTTTGGGGGCATGGTCATCCAGCGGGTGCCAGAAGGGTGCTCCTCTCTCCCCGGTAAAGCTCTGTTTTGAGCCCCCGAGAGCGAGGGAGTGGAGCCCCGCCACATTGGATATACCGCTTTCCCTGCCTGCGCGAAGCTGCGGCACTGAGGGGCTACAGCGTTCAATTCTTCCAAAAAAAGAAAAAACGGACTAATCTGAAGACAGGACCATGAGTAATTTGATTTGAATTGTGGTTTGGAAGGGACTCTAAAAACGTAAGTCAGTCCCTCTCCGCTGAAGATTGAGACAGTGCGAAATTGTAGCTGAAGCTATTGCTAATGTGTTGAAACAAAGAAACCTTCTGTATCTGTGTTTCTGGCTTTAAGAGTGGATTTGATATGGATAGGCTTGGAAAATTTATTCCCCTTCTTCCCGGGGGTCTAGAAGGCTTTGATATGAACTAAATAAATAAAATGGCACACTACGCAGTAAGAATTAACTTGTTTTGGCTAGTAAACTGATACTCAACCTTGAACATGACAAAGGGAAAATGGTCTCCACAGTTTAAAAAACAAGTTTTGGAACTCTTGCAGCAGATAGCCGTGGGAATTAACTCCATCGGACAATTGGCAGGAAGATTGAATTCAACTTTACAGAAGAAGGATTTGGAGACTGAGAACAACCTGGAGGATTTAATATTAAAACATAAGGAAAAGGAGGAATTGAAAGAAGATATATCAAATGGAATTTGTATGCAGGAAGAATTCGACAATGCTAAAGACTTGGCTCAAAAGGAAAAGGACGAATTAAAAGAAGATATATTAAATGGATTTTGTATGCAAGGAGAACTTGACAACGTTAAAGACCCGGTCCAGGAGGATGATGAACAAGTGAATCTACCTAGGTTGCTGCCATTGCATTGTAAGAAGGCTATACGGCTGCGAGATGATGGTCAGACACAAGACATTGCCATCTTTGACTCATGGGTTGGGTTTTTTGAAAGGACGGGTATAGGGTAAAATATTGGCTTTGAAAAATGATATTTTATTTTTGTCCTGCCCACCTAGCAGTTCGAAAGCACGTCAAAGTGCAAGTAGATAAATAGGTACCGCTCCGGCGAGAAGGTAAACGGTGTTTCCATGCGCTGCTCTGGTTCGCCAGAAGCGGCTTTGTCATGCTGGCCACATGACCGGGAAGCTGTACGCCGGCTCCCTTGGCCAGTAACGCGAGATGAGCGCTGCAACCCCAGAGTCGGACACGACTGGACCTAATGGTCAGGGGTCCCTTTACCTTTATCTATGAGTTAAGAACAGGTGCAAGTTCACCCTTGAACACTTCATAGCTAAGTAGTTGTGATATTGTGTTTCATTAAGTTACTGTTATTTATGGTTTGTAAACCTCTTTGAGATTCATTTGAATGAAAAGAGGCATGGAAGTACAACAATGCAAAGCAAATCAGGTGGAGGAGCCAAGGCCGGGTCTTTCCACCTCAAGTCCATCCACCATTTCAGCTACTGTACCACAAGAGCTCCCAAACCTACAAGATGTGCTGACTCCAGAAATATATTATTATTGTGCTTTGTGTCAAGTAACAAAAGACAGACAGCACACGCGCTAGTGTACAATCCTCCTGCGCCTGCAAAAACGTAATGGGCATTCTGTTTCGGATGAGGCAAAAGTAGCTAGAAAGTGGTTTTATCTATTTATGTGTCTGGTTTTCCTATTTTCTTTCCCTGCAATTTTATATATTTGTGCATGCTTCCATTTTCTTACGCAATGTTTTACAGTAATTTCAGATGGAAATAATAGATATGAATGCTCCCACTCTTGCTGGATCTGGAAAGATTCATTAGAAACATAATGTGCTTCTTAAGAACTGAATGCCCATGTACGGCAGTTCAAAATTGTGTCCCCATTTTTTTTTATGACTTCCATTCTGCTTCCAATCAGCTGATCCAGCAAGTTACACAAAGCGCTTCCATTTATTTATGTTGGCTTGGCTGTCATTACAGCCAAGAGCTGTAATTCTCCAAAAAGTTGTAATTGCACGTATTAATCCTATCAGCCGCTCTTTCTAAGACTTCTTCTTGGAATGAATGGCCCGACACTAAATGAGTCTTAGGCAAACGTTTACTGACAGGAAGCTGAAAGAGCTGGTGTGCTGCCAGGGTCTTGTGCTAGGTGACAAATAGAATCTGCTGGTGTCTCAGCAGAGCAATCATTTCTAAAGGCCATTGTGGGGGTGGGAAATTTTGGTGCCCTAGGCCTCAGCACTCTGAGCAGGGGCGTCGCTGGGGGGGCGGGGGGGCAGGCCGGCCCGGGTTCCAGGGGAGGGTGGGGTGACACTTGGGCCGCCCCGCCCCGCCCCGCCGGCGGCCCCCAAGCAAGCTGCGGAGCGAGGCCGCTCCGCCCCACAGCTCGTGCAGGGCCCGCCTGCCGGCACCGCTCTTGGGCTGCCCTCCCCTTCTGCACGAGCCGCTGCGGAAGCAGCAGCGCCGGCCCAGACGCGAGTGCGCATGCACGACATTTTGCGCGTGCGCACTGCGTCTGGGCCGGCGCTGCCGCTTCCGCAGCGACGTTGCGAGCCCTCTGAGTGAAAAAGCGGCTTGGGGGGCTGCCGCGCACGATCGGCAACTGCCCCCAAGCCGCCTTTTCACTCAGAGGGCTCACAACGTCGCTTTGGAAGCGGCAGCAGCGGCGGGAGCCCAGCGACGGAGTGCGCACGCGCTGCTTCTGCGGCGATGTTGTGAGCCCGCCGGGTGAAAAGGCGGCTTGGGGGCAGCTGCCGATCACGCGCGGCAGCTGCCCCCAAGCCGCTTTTTCACTCAGAGGGCTCGCAACATCGCTGCAGAAGGGGCAGCACTGGCCCAAACAGACTGCCGCCCCGGGCGGCGCAGAGCCTCCCTCCACCCCTGACTCTGAGTAAACCTAAGGTGACCAGAGGCACAGGAAACCCAGGTTTCCATACCTGTACCAGAATGTTGGTTCTACCTCAGGGGACAAGAAGCGAATGGGCCATCATGATGAAGTCTAACAAACAAAACAATTATTCTTTATCCTATAACAGAAATAAGAATAATATAAACCCATTAACATACGCTACACCCACAGAATACATTTGGAGCCCTCTACATAGCCATGGCTTCTAGTGAAGAATTTCAGAAATGGGGGTTTGGTAAGAGAGCTGGCCTCACAGAGCTACAATTCCCGGCACCCTTAAACTACACTTCCCAGGCTGCATTTCAAACACACAGTGTGGGTGTCGTTTAATGGACAGTGGAGCTGGTGCCTATTGGGAGTGCTGAAAGCATTCAGAACTGAAAGGAGTGGTGAAGGTCACTGTTCTTCCTGCTTAGTACAGATCTAGGTACGTTTCAAGCAAGGGGGAAGGATAACCAGATGATTCATGTTGAAGGGAGCAGTAAGGGGGGGCATGTATAGGCCCCGCGGAAAGACCACCAGGTTGATAAACTGATGGCACCAGTGCTTGTGCAGCACACATGAGCTGCTCCTTCAAGTTTTATAAGCTCACATTTTGCTGCTTAGCCCTGCGGCTTTGGGTCTAACGTTGCCTGAGTTTGCATACTGCAGACATGTCCCAGCAATTGGTGAAACAGAGGCATGGGCGTACCTAAGGGGGGGCAGTAGGGGGCACCTGCCCCCCCCCGAAGCAAAAAATAATAATAGTTAAATGGTTATCGGCAGACTAAAAGGGGGAAAAAAGCTCTCCTAAAAAGCTCAACTACCGGTCTTTCTCCCCCTCCCAAAATCTAAATAACGATTGAGTTCTGCCGACCGGCAGCTGGCCACTGCATGTGTGTGTGTGTGTGTGTGTGTGTGTGTTGCGCCGGCTGATTGTTGCAAAGGAGCTTTGGAAACATCCCCCAAAAAGGTCAACAACTTTGAGCTGAACACCCAAAAACAGGGGTAGATCACTGCTGAAAGTAGATCACAGTCTCTTGGGAGTTGGCCACCCCTGGTATAAGACATGTAGCTAGAATAAAAAAAAAATTCAAGCAAATAATTGTAATAACTACCGTAATAAAACACTGCTATAATTATATATAATTTTCCTAAAATTTTGGTTTCATTCGCCTTTCCGTGCTGAAATGTCATAACCTGAACGACCATGGCTTGCCCCCCCCCCAGTTTTGATCCTGGGTATGCCCCTGAACAGAGGGATGTTGGGACTTGCTGTTGGCCTCCAGATGACCTATTTACCTGCACAAAGCTTACACATAGTTTAGATTATAACCATCTTTACTTGAGCATTCATTCCAGTTGGTTTGTGGGCAGCACATTTTCCCCCCACTCCAAGGAACTATATGGATACAATGCATGTCCACTCAGACTTACAGTAAGTTGCACTGAGTTCAATGGGGCTTATTCCTAGATCAGCCAATAGTAGAGAATCAAAGAAAAATAAAACCACTCCTCTTTACAGCTCCTGATTACTAAGCTTGCATCTGAATAGGATCCTAAAAGATTCAGTTGTTCCAGCCATAGATTGTTTGGCCACCTGTAATGTTGTTCTTCACAATCATCTACACGGCTTGTGCTGGTTTGGGCCCAGAGCGGGTCAACACATAGTCTGCAATGGTGGTTGGCAAGTAAGAGACAGGAAGGTAGAAGAGCTTTGCATCCCAGCCTGGAGAGTAGCGAGTACGAGGGGAGCAGGATGTCAGGGCATGTTCTAAGCAATCGGTGACCAGGTGAAGATTGTCGCTGCAATCATCCATGAGTTGTTGGGACAATTTGCAAACTGCGTGAGAGAAACAAACAAATGAAAAGTTGGATCTGCAGCAACACAGGAGCACATTTAATCTTCTGGGGAAAGATTGCCTTCTGGGCATTTCTCTCTATGATAGCTAAATCAAAGGAGGAACATCTGGAACTATTTTGGATTCCAAAGAAAAGAACCTTCAGGTGCTTCCAGACTGCTTCACCAAATTTTGGCGGGTGCAAATTCAGAGGGACAGCTGTGTGTCAGTTCGCTTATTGTTTCTTCAAGTGTAAATGAGTTAAGTCTGCATTAAAATGCAAATCGAGGGAGAGAAGGAATACAAACTAAGAGCCTTTGCAGACGATTTGGTGCTGACATTACAAGATCCTGAACACAGTGCCGTCAAAGCACTGGAGACTATACAAGAATTTGGGCTAGTAGCAGGCTTCAAATTGAATAAAGCTAAAACCAAAGTTTTAGTAAAAAATCTGACATTGGAAGAAAGAGAGATTGCAAATAGCTACAGGGCTAAGCTTTGTTAAGAAAGTGAAATACCTGGGTGTTAATATGACGGTGAAAAATTTAAATCTATATAAAGACAATTATGATAAAATATGGAATGAGATTAAAAGAGATTTAGAAATCTGGACAAATTTGAAGCTATCGATGTTAGGGTATATTTCAGTGATAAAGATTAATGTATTGCCAAAAGTGTTATTTTTATTTCAAACTTTGCCAATTATAGATAAGATGGATTGTTTTAAAAGGTGGCAAAAGGATTTGTCAAAATTTATCTGGCAGGGGAAGAAACCAAGAATTAAATATAAAATACTAACTGATTCAAAGGAAAGAGCTGGATTCTCGCTGCCAGATCTAATAATTTATTATGAAGCAGCTGCCTTTTGGTGGTTGAAAGACTGGTTTTTGCTAGAAAACGCAGATGTATTAGATCTGGAAGGACACAATAATGTTTTTGGTTGGCATGCATATCTTTGGTATGATAAGATCAAGGCCCATAAAGGTTTCAAATCGCATATAATCAGAAAAGCTTTGTTTAAGGTATGGATGAAGTATAAAGATTTACTTGAAAGGAAAACACCCAGATGGCTATCACCTCTAGAAGCAAAAGCCCATAAAAGAGCAAATATGGACAGACAATGGCCGAAATATAGTGACATTTTGATACAAGAAGGAGAAAATTTAAAATTAAAATCATGTGAACAATTGAAAGGAAATGTAATGGACTGGCTACAATATTATCAGATTAATGAAGTATTTAAGTCAGATAGGAAAATTGGTTTTCAGTTAGAAAAATCTAAGTTGGAGACAGAGTTGTTAGAGCCTAGATCAAAAAAATTATCCAGAATGTGTAATTTATTGCTTGAGTGGCATACAAAAGATGAAATGGTAAAATCAACAATGATAGATTGGGCTAAGGATGTGGGGCACAATATTATGTTGGAAGATTGGGAAAGACCATGGAAAACTGGTAGAAAATTTTCAGCGTGTAATATGCTTAGAGAAAAATATTATGAAGATGATGTACAGGTGGTACTTGACACCGGCTAAATTGGCAAAAATATATCATGGACAAAGTAATAAATGCTGGAAATGTAAACAAGAAGAAGGAACTTTTTTTCCACATGTGGTGGACGTGCCCAAAGGTAAAAGACTTCTGGGAAAAGATTTATAATGAAATGAAAAAGGTGTTGAAAAACACATTTAAAAAGAAACCAGAAGCCTTTTTACTGGGCATCCTAGGTCAAGAAATCCCAAAATGTGATAGAACTGTATTTATGTATGCCACAACAGCAGCTAGAATTTTGATAGCTAAAAACTGGAAGACAGAGGAAATACCAATGATTGAAGAATGGCAGATGAAAATGGTGGACTATATGGAACTTGCTGAGATGACCGGGAAACTCCATGACCAGAGGGACAACGCAGTGGGAGAAGAATGAAAGAAATTTAAATTGTATTTGAAAAAGTATAGTAAGATTGAAATCTAGAAGAAACTTGGAAGAAAAGTTAGACTGCAGATTTAGAATTATGTTAAGTGTTAAGTAAATGTGAAATCTTGTTGTCTTTGTCCATGGAGTTTTCTTGGCAGGGATACTGGAGTGGGTTGCCAGTTCCTCCTCCAGGTGGATTACTCTCCATTATGACCTGTCCATCTTGACCTGTCCATAGCTTCCCTGAGTAATTCAAGCCGCTTCGCCATGACAAGGCAGTGATCCATGAAGGGGTAAGAAAGCATGAAAAGCAATGACAAACCTAGACAGCATCTTAAAAAGCAAAGACATCACCTTGCCGTCAAAGGTCCGTATAGTTAAAGCTATGGTTTTCCCAGTAGTGATGTACGGAAGTGAGAGCTGGACCATCAAGAAGGCTGATCGCCAAAGAATGGATGCTTTTGAATTATGGTGCTGGAGGAGACTCTTGAGAGTCCCATGGACTGCAAAAAGATCAAACCTATCCATTCTCAAGGAAATCGGCCCTGAGTGCTCACTAGAAGGACAGATCCTGAAGTTGAGGCTCCAGTACTTTGGCCACCTCATGAGAAGAGAAGACTCCCTGGAAAAGACCCTGATGTTGGGAAAGATGGAGGGCACAGGGAGAAGGGGACGACAGAGGATGAGATAGTTGGACAGTGTTCTCGAAGCTACTAACATGAGTTTGGCCAAACTGCGGGAGGCAGTGAAGGATAGGCGTGCCTGGCGTGCTCTGGCCCATGGGGTCACGAAGAGTCGGACACGACTGAACGAATGAACAACAACAACAAATGTGAAATAATGAATTACGATAATGGTTGAAGAAATGGATAAGATTTTTTTGAAAAATATGGTTTGTATAATGTAAAGAAATTACTAAAGATGAATGACAATGAACGCAAGAAGGGCAGACGTGTTAAGGGAAGAAGCAGCTTTTAAACAAATAATTTTTGTTTTTCATTTTTGCAGTTTGTTTGTAATAGTTTTTATTTTTATTTTTGTAATGTGTTTGTAATTGTTGTATTGCTTTGTTTTATGTATTCTGTTGATGTTTTGAAAAAGTTAATAAATACATTAAAAAAAAGCAAATCGAACTGATTTCTCCCCCATCTTTACTCACATTGTTCAAAGTACTGCTGCCCATAAGAGTCTCTGGTGTCGGAAGGTACCTGGCTCCATACATTCTGAAAATTCTCTACCAGTTTTGTGCAAATAGGTGTTTTGAAACCACCAGGTTCAATTATGCTGACTCGGACTCCAAAAGGATGGAGCTCTCTCCTGAATTGGGGAAGAAAAGTAAAGAATTACCATTGGTTACTGAGCCACAGTAATATTGCAGGTCATGTATTGGGATCCATGGAAAGGAACACCTTTCTTTTTTAAAAGAAGGGGGAGAGAGAGAGAGAAAAGAAGAGAAATGTAGTCCCCTATCTTTTGCCTTCTTACATGAGCCTGGCCCTGCTCTGTCCAGCAAC
The DNA here is from genome assembly GCF_009819535.1 of Lacerta agilis. NCBI lineage: Eukaryota > Metazoa > Chordata > Lepidosauria > Squamata > Lacertidae > Lacerta > Lacerta agilis. Next base: position 6,155,713 of record NC_046313.1, on the reverse strand, counting down.
TCAACACCACAGCAATGGGTTGTATATGACACAATATCAGTTGCATTAAGAGGCAGCCAACGGAATGCTGGGGCTTCCAACTCCTTTTGGTTTGGACCAATTTGGTTGGGTTCAGACCCTCTTTATATATATACAGTGGAACCTCATGGGCGCGACGTGATTCGGCGCTTCCGCGCATGTGCAAAGCACGATTAGGCGCTTCTGCGCATGCGCGAACCTCCGAACCTGGAAGTAACCCGTTCAGGTACTTCTGGGTTCGGCGCGTTCGTATCCTGTGACGAACGCAACCCACAGCGATTGTATCTAGAGGTATGACTGTATTAAAAAGGAGTAGCCAAGGGTTTCTCCCAAACTCCCTTGTTTGTAGGGCTTTATTCCAGGGAGAACTCACAGGAACTGAGTTCCGGCACCTCTCTGGTGGGCACCGTTGCCATTCTGAGAGAATGAGGAAAGTGATCATGGTGAGTTTGAGCACCTCTTTTTCTAGAAAAAGAGCACTGCTTGTGAGGAAGAAGATGACAGGGCATGCAACCAGGAAAAGGTGCCATGCAGAATTTTGATTTTCGGCAAGTCAACACTTTGATAATTAAGTTGCATATAAATAGCTGAAATACGCACATTTTTAAACACCATAATCAACTTTTCTACAAATCACGTTGGGCTCTTCTATTCTCAAAGGCCTTTGCTATTCTCCTAAGTGACACCAGCAACACGGCCAGGCAGGTTGGCCTACGACCTAGACAAAAGCATCTAGAGCAGGGGTCGGCAACCTAAGGCCCATCGGCCACATGTGGCCCATGGGGGTCGTTTAACCGGCCTCCGAACCAAGCTGCTTGCTCGGCGAGTCCCCGTGTGCTGCGCTAAACTCGCTTCCACGGTGCTGGAAATCACATCTGCACAGATGATCGAAATCACGTCTGTGCAGACGCAAACACCGGAAATCACGGGCGCACGCTCATACATGCGCACGATCCAGCCCATAAAGGGACTTCTGCTGGAGTGAACCAGCCCAGGCGAGGTAAACTTTGCTGACCCATGATCTAGAGCATGGACAGCTAAAGTGGACTGAGAGCCACACATCCCATCTTTGGCTTGCAAATTCAAAAAACGTAATTTTTTCATAATTTTCTTCGATATGTATTTTGTTGTAATGTTAATTCTATCATGCAACAACAAGCCATCACTCGGCTTTGGAACACATTTTTAAAAGAGAAGCCTGATTAGCTTTTCAGACACCTTTTTAATTCAATGACTTTCTAAAGAAATGCCTGAAGTAACTGATAATATAGTTTGAAATTTTGCTTATTCTGTTATATTTTACAGAATATAACAGAAGACACATTTATCCCAAATAGAACCCAATAAGGCAGACATGTCTGTACAACATATTTTTTAAAAAAAAAATGTGATCCCATTGAGATCCAAAGGGGGAAAAATGGGAATATTTTAAAATCACTTTTTGAAAATTTAAATTTTGTAACTTAAATTTAAATTTTAAACTAAGTCCACCATGTGACATTCCATATTAAAGCCCATGCAGTTCTGAAGAGATTGGTGTTTTTAGTTTTGACATATCTCAATTCTGGTCTGAGCTTTTAAGGTTTTTGTGTAGTCTGGCAAGGCCAAAATTGTCAATTTTTTTGAAATTTCAAACCCTCATAACTCAAAAATGGGATGAGATAAAAAAATAATAATTTAGATATAAACTTAGTTTTGATCATTCAACAAATGTACAAAATATTAAGAAATCTGGGTGACATGGAGTGAAAAAGTTGGATCACTTGATATGGAATGAAACATCTGGAGGCTGCATGCTGCAAAAGAAGAAACAACAGAGCTGCTCTTTTTACCTCAGGCTGTCAGAGAAGGCTTCCGCACCGAACTTTGATGGGCAGTAACCACCTCCCATGCAGGCCAGTCGTCCCATCGAACTGCACACGTTGACCACCCTCCCTCTTGCTCTCTTCACCAGGGGCAGCATGTGTAGCGTCACATCAATCATCCCAAGAAGGTTGACATTGATCACCTTTGCAAAGTCATCCTTGGTCAGCCATTCGTTGTGACCTGATGGTAGAGCTGTGCCGGCATTGTTCACCAAGCCCCAGAGTCCTGTGTGAAGAAAGAGGGCGTGTTCATCCTCTTAGGCAACCCCAGCAGTGCTCAATAAAGTTGGAAATAAGCTAATAACATGCATAGATTTGTGTTTGTGTTTACTTATGAAACCCTAATCACAATTCTTCCTATTATTATTTTTTCTGAATTGTCATGGTTATTCATTTCACATGTTGTGAGCCATTTTGGGCGCAATTTTGTGGGAACGTGGCCTACAAATGAATTGTTGTTGTTCAGTTGTTCAGTCGTGTCCGACTCTTCATGACACCATGGACCAGAGAACGCCAGGCACGTCTATCTTTCACTGCCTCCCGCAGTTTGGCCAAACAAATAAATACAGAGAGGCAATTCTAATCCCTGGTCCCACGCAGATTTAGGTTTGATGAGGCCCTAAGCTACTGAAGGTAATGGGGCCCTTTATATGTCCAGCTGTCCTTTGTCAACTACAAACTGTCACTGTTTTTTGTATTGAATATATGATATATGGTAATTTATGGACCTAATAGGTATCTAAAGCCATTTGCACATAACAAAATATGTATTTTATGAAAGTAATTGATATAGAAATGAGCAAACCAGTGATATTTTAGGGAGCAGGCTAGCAGGTGGGGCCCATTACTTACATCATAGGAGCCTACACAACACAAAACACTGTTGCTGTATGTAGGTTTTATTTTATTTGTTTTTTATATTTTGGAAATGTACATCCAGTTGTTGTTTTCCTTTAAATTTTTTGGTGGCCCCCAAGAGAGTGGGGCCCTAAGCTATAGCTTGTTTAGCTTATAGGTAAATCCAGCACTGGTCCCACCAATAGCACAGAGGTAGCACAAGGAGGGTAGAGATTCACCTTTGTTCCCAATGCACCCTTTCGCCCACTCCGTCGCTGCCGCCACACTCTCTGTACTGGTGACATCCAGAACGGTGGTTTTCAAGCGCTCTGAGGTGGCCTTTTCCAGCTGCTCTGCCCCCTTCTGCGTGAGACAGGCTGCCAGCACCCGCAGGCCCCGGGCATCCAGCTGCCTGGCAAGTAGGTTCCCAAAGCCAGAGTCACACCCCGTGATGAAGACATATTTCTCCGTCAGGTTCTCCACCGTCTGTCTCTCCTGGTACCATCGGCGAAGGAAGTAAAGCCCCAGCAGGGCAGCCAGGTAGAGCCACATGGATGAAACCTGCAGGGAAGAAGCTGGGAAGAGTGAGGGCACAAACACCCCTGGCAGGACTGGGAGGATGATATTTCCAATTCCTGCTCCACCAAGAACTTCACTGGAAGACCTTTGATGTTGCCACCGCTCAATTTAGCCTCCTTTGCAATGTTGTTGAGGGGAAGGAGAAATGGTGCATGATGCAATGAGCTGCTTGGAGCAAAGAAGTATAAATATTAGCTCTAGCTAGCTGCTTATAAAGAGGAACAGTATGATCTATAGACATAAGCAACACTGAGCTCAAATATTGTGCAAGCTCAGCATTAGCATCCAAGAGGTCATATGCCTTATTTTGCCATTATTTCACCACATATTGCACTTGCTCAAGGTCCGATCCCCAATTTGTTTTGTGTTATCAAACTCTCCCAATTGAGTTTCACTAAGTATTTTGCAGATGATGGACACCAGTCTTTTTGATGATGGTGTTTTTTTTAAGTTTTCAAAGGAGATCAGAGATTTATGGTTCGGATGGGACCGGGGACCCAGAGATGAAATAGACTAGAGCAGGGGTCAGCAACGTGCAGCCCATGGGCCAAATGTGGCCCATGAAGACCGTTTTACCAGCCCACGAGCTAACCCCTGAACCAAGCCACGCTCTCGGCGAGTCCCCCGCGCACTGCGCTAAACCGGTACAGCGCGGCGACTCGCCAAGCGGAACCGGAAATCGTGTCTGCATATGCGCAGATAGTGGAAATCGCGTCTGCGCATGTACAGACACTGAAAATCACTTCTGCGCAGGTGCATTTTCCAGCGCAGCGGAGATGTGCAGATGTGATTTTCGGCGTCGCACTGCACCAGTCCGGCCTACGGACAATCTCCATGGGAGTGACCCAGCCCATGGCCGGTAAACCTTGCCGACCCCTGGACTAGAGCAGTGTTTTTCAACCACTGTTCCGCGGCACACTAGTGTGCCGCGAGATGTTGCCTGGTGTGCCGTGGGAAAAATTGAAAAATTCAAGAGAATTACTTTATATATAGTCAATATAGGCACAGAGTTAATTTTTTTAACATTTTCTAATGGTGGTGTGCCTCGTGATTTTTTTCATGAAACAAGTGTGCCTTTGCCCAAAAAAGGTTGAAAAACACTGGACTAGAGTATCGAGTGCAAATGTTGCCAACGCACCTTGGCAAGATGATCAGAGCTTACATCCCTAATGACTTCCATGTAGGGATGCAAGAAGGCATAACTTTATGTCCTGCTCTGGACTTTTCACATTCAATACTGTTTCTGTTCTGGTGCAAGGTCATCTTCCATCAAATATTATGTTATGTCATTTCGCAACAGAAGAAAGTTAGACAAATAATTAATTATTATTGTTGGCATCCATCTCTGTGGGATAGGAGTCCAACTGGTGTGTTAGCAGCACTGTGATCTCTCCATGGCACTAGCCTGGGGAGCGTGACTTGGCAACACACGACAGAGCATATTTCAGAATACCAGATGCTGGAAACAAATGGGAGTGCCTCCCTGCTCTATCTACTGTCAGTGACTTATTAACTCGTGGACGCTGCAATCACTGGATCAACTGAGAAATAAACAGAGAGCTCAGTGTTAGCACCTCACAGGTCATAACCGATTTCCTGTTCAAAAATAATAATGAAGTTTTACTGAGTTTGGGAAAAAACACCCTACAAAACCCCTCATCAATAACAAATAACCCCATTAGCTCAAGTAGGACACAATGGTCCATATTTTCCTTTTGGTCTCCATAATACAAGTTGCAACTGATCCAATTTCTTCCAAGTCCATGTTAAAAGCTGCAAAGCCAGCACAAGATGGAACGTGGTGAGTTTCTTAGGTTGCAAGTTCTTTCAGTGTCCATGAGAAAAACTAAACAGAGCCAGTTGCACAACACATGAAACGGCTTTGTCATGTAATGAGACTAATTTACAGTGGTACCTCCCGTTACATACGCTTCAGGTTACAGACTCCGCCAACCCAGAAATAACGCTTCAGGTTAAAAACTTTGCTTCAGGATAAGAACAGAAATCGTGCTCTGGCGGCGCAGCGGCAGCGGAAGGCCCCATTAGCTAAAGTGGTGCTTCAGGTTAAGAACAGTTTCAGGTTAAGAACGGACCTCCGGAACGTGTTAAGTTCTTAACCCAAGGTACCACTGCATTTATGCAGAAACACCTTATTTTCTCACGGGTGCACCACAAATAGAACAGGGGCCAACAACACTAAAACCCCTTCAAGAAAGTGGTGATGAAGACAAATCAATGTGATTATATTTTTGTGGTGTCAGATGCCGTCGGTGTAAGAGCTTAAAAGTGTTTTCTCCACTCTTAATTTAAACAGAACATAGAGGCATTTGGGCCCACATTCTGCACCAGCCTAACTGTCCCAAGGTCTCATTCCCGGGCTTGTTTTGTATGAACAAACTTTTCCCATCAAAGGTCACTAGGTATTTTGTAGTTGATGGACACCAAACTTTTTGATGCTGTGTTTCTACTAAGTGCTAAATTCCTGTCTCCTTCTGAGTCATAAATGGGAAGAAATATGAGACTGGGGTAGATCTTGTACCTTTTAAAGTTCTGAACTTTTTCTGGAAATGTTTCTGGGCCTTTAAGGGGTGCACGGGAAGAAGAAATTCAGGAAGTGAAGCTTCCCCCCTCCCCCAGCCTGAAGCTTGAGAAAAGTGTCACCTACTGAATATTACCATGTTTCTCCTAAAATAAGACATAGCCATAAAATAAGCCATAGCAGGATTTCTATGCATTTGCGAAATATAAGCCGTTCCCCGAAAATAAGCCATACCCCGAAAATAAGCCATGGTGACGCGGCACCTCCCATTAAAACAGCCTGGAGAGGCATGGCTATGCAGCGTGCCGATGCGACGCGGTTAAAATAAGACATCCCCTGAAAATAAGCCATACTGTGTTTTGTTGAGGGGAAAAAATATATAAGACGGTGTCTTATTTTAGGAGAAACACGGTAGCTTGAAATAAAGTTGTTATGAGCACATGTTAGTGGTGAGTGGAAATTACTCACTATCATGCATAATTGAAAAGGGAAGAGACAGACCTGCAGCTCTATGAGAGGAAAGGCCCTCAGCTTCAGTTGTATGGCAGGGAAAGCAATGCTTCCTTCTCCTGTTTGCAGTGGCTCCTTATCTGCCTGCTGCTGTTTTTCATACTCCACTGGCTGCAAAGGGTGCTCCTCCCTTCTGGCAAGGATTGGCTCATCCCAATTAGGTGGTGAAATTTAACTGCTTTCTTTACTTCACCAACAGATTCCCCAGTTAGTTTAAACACACAGAATCCCTCCCACTGCAGAGCTTTGTGCCACAAATTCGGCCCCTTTCCCTTGTTTTCTGTCCATATATGGATAGAGCAAATAACTCAAATCATTTGTCTAGCGCAGGGGAAAAAAGCCTGGGGTCGAGCACATCCCTCCTGCTGATAGCAAGAAGGGCAGAGTGCTTGTAAAATTCCATTTCACCTAGAGCAGGAAAGGTGAGGCTGGACCCGGCCAGCTTGCTTGGGTGCATGAATTCTAGTACAGTCCCTCCTGGGGCCGATCTCCCAGGCCCAGAAACCCTCCCTGCAATTGGCTGGGAGCGTGCTTGGCTTCCTTTCCCTGGGACCCCAAAATTATTGGTAAAACTGGAGTCCCACCAGAGTCACCAGAAATGTTATAAAAAAAAATAGGTTCGGCCCCAGAAGGGAGTCCGCGAACCCGGAGGGAGAGCCTTAGCAGGGCTCCCCTCCTGTCAGATGCACTATGGAAAAATAGAGACGATACAGAATCTCCCAAAGCAAGGCAATAGCCCTTTTATTTATAAAAATCTGTCCCAACAGTGTCCCCGATCACGCGAAACAGATGGAGCAAAGACCCAGAACAATGGCGGGCTCTTACTTTTATACATTTCCTCTTACATACAGTCCAATGATACAAAAGGGGCGTGAAACGGCAGGAATACAGGATTATCATAAGGTAAGTGGTGTGATCAGATATTGATGGCAGGGCAAGATTGTGTAGACAATGATTGTTAAGTGGTTTCCTTTATTATTTGAGCTCCGGTGATGGTTTTGACATTCCTTTATTTACAGGAAAGAATCTACTGCTTCTGATAACCAGCGGGGTGCGCATGGAGCTACATTTACCTATTTCCATGAATAAAGTTTTTCTTAAATGAGTTGAACTTTGTTGTGTATTTTTTTGTTGTTTTACATAGACACAGTAGATGGCAGTGTGGCTGCAGAAAACTATCAGGACTTACAACAAAATCGAAAATTCTTTCTAGTAGCACCTTAGAGACCAACTGAATTTGTTCCTGGTATGAGCTTTCGTGTGCATGCACACTTCTTCAGATACACTGAAACAGAAGTCACCAGATCCTTAAATATAGTGAGGGAGTGGGGAGGGGTATTGCTCAGAAGGGTGGTGGGAATGGGTGATCAGCTGATAGGTGTGGAAAACCTGTTGACGACTCTTAACGGCTGTAATTAGTCTTGCAGGGAAAGGCAAGAGGTGAGATGGCTAAAGATAGCTTTGTTATGTATAATGAGATAAGAATCCAATGTCTTTGTTCAGACCAGGTTTCTCCGTGGTTTTAAGTTTGGTGATTAGTTGTAATTCAGCCACTTCTCTTTCCAGTCTATTTCTGAAATTTCTTTGTATTAAGACAGCTACTTTGAGATCTTTTATAGAATGTCCTGGGAGATTGAAGTGTTCTCCTACTGGTTTCTCTGTCTTGTGATTCCTGATATCAGATTTATGTCCATTTATCCTTTGGCGTAGGGTTTGGCCTGTTTGTCCAATATAGAGAGCTTACAACGTGAGGTAGGAAAGAAGGGAACACTTGGTGCGATAGCTTGATAAAAGGATAGGCATTTTCCACAATAATTCTAACTTAACAAATTATCTAACTATATAAAAGCTATGGTTCATTGATCACATGTTCATGAAAGATGAACTTGGGCACACTTAGTTACGAAGTCAATTCCGTCAGGAAGAAAAAGAACAAGTACAGAGCATATCTGTATCGTTCCAATTTTAGTATATGTGCTGCCGAAGCAAGCACAACAAGTACAGAGCATATCATTGGTTTTCCACATAGGCATGAAAAATAATTCAAAATGACTTCGAGCACGCTTGAAGATGAACTTGGGCACACTTAGTTACAAAGTTAATTCCGTCAGGAAGAAAAAAGAACAAGTACAGAGCATATCATTGGCGGGGAAGGGCGGGGTATAAATAAAAATTTATTATTATTATTATTATTATTATTACTTCCACATAGGCATGAAAAGTAATTCAAAATGACTTCGAGCACGCTTGAAGACGGTATACTTTTACGGACAGAGACAATGTTATAAAAATAAAGAAACACAGACTTGCAACGGTAAAATAATCACAACATTGTAACAGTAGAAAGTAAGAGACATTATTTACACGTTGGACTCCTCTTAGCCTCAGGAAATGCAAACTTCTTTTGATTGCGCAGGGATTTTCTTCAGCAAGCATTCATGAGTCAGGCTAGATAAGGGATGTAGATTTCTTGCTAATCACGGAAGGGATTTGGCAGGCATCACGGAAGGAATTTGTAGGCAAAGATGTGGTAATTAGCACCTGGATGGTGGGGAAGATGTTTTGCACTGTTCCGTGATTTGCATTGTATATGCAGTTTTCGACATTGGGGGGGTGGGTTTCCCCATATGTGTAGGTTTGTGGAACATGGCTGTTCTTATGTCAAGGAATTATGTATCGAAGTGGAGGTTCAGAGTACCCTCTCTGTTCATGTCTACCTTGCTGGTTCCTAATTCTTACAACACAGTGGTAGCTCGGTTCATGAATGAAATCTCTTCCGGAAACCTGTTCGGCTTCCGAAATGTTCAAAACCCGAGGCGCAGCTGAAGGGGACACAGCTGTGGGCAGCCTGAGGAACCGCCCTTCACCTTGGCCCTGTTGATAAAAAGCAAGTCCAGAATGATAGACTGGGATTGTGTCCACTGAGCTACAATTCCCCAGCACCCTTAAACTACACTTCCCAAGCTGTTAAAATGATATGATAGCTCAGGACCGCAATACCTAAAGGACTGCCTCTTTCTCTCTTGAACCTAAACAGACCCTGAGATCACCTTCCGAGGCCCTCCTTTGTGTGCCTCTCCTTGAGAGGTTCAGAGGGTGGCAACACGAGGACGGGCCTTCTCTGCTGTGGCTCCCCGTCTGTGGAATGATCTCCCCACGGAAGTTCATTCCTTCATTATACATCTTTAGTCGCCAGGCAAAAACATTCCTTTTCAACCAGGACTTGGGCTGATCTGATTTCCATCCTGTGCCCTTTTAAAATGAGCTGGGGGGGGGGAGGAGGTATTTGTCTGTTGTTTTATTGTCATTGGGTCTCTTGTGGTTTTATATTACAGTGGTGCCTCGCAAGACGAAATTAATTCGTTCCGCAAGACTTTTTGTCTTGCGGAAATTTCGTCTTGCGAGGCACCGTTTCCCATAGGAACGCATTAAAATTTAATTAATGCGTTCCTATGGGGGGGGGAAGTCCGGGGGCCCCTCCCAACCGGCACCGGAGCCGCGCTGTGCCGCGTTTTAAGGCTGCAGCGAGCAAACAGCAGCACTGCTGTTCGCTCGCTGCAGCTTTAAAATGCGGCGTGGCACGGTCCAGTGCCGGCTTACAGTGGTACCTCGCCAGACAAATTCGTCTTGCGAAAAACAGCCATAGACGAATTAGTCTCGCAAGTCAACTAAAAACTTACAAAACCCTTTCGTTTTGCGAGTTTTTCGTTGTGCAAGGCATTCATCTTGTGGGGTACCACTGTATTTTATTCTGTGAACTACTCTGAGACCCCTGAGTCAGAATCAGAAGATAAGAGTATATTGACATAGTGTGGATGTCAATAAATTGGAATGCTGAAACCATTCAGAACTGAAAGGAGTGGTCAAGATCACTGTTCTTTCTTGCTTGGTACAGATCTAGAGACGTTTCAAGGAAGTGGGAAGGGTAAGCCCCCTCACCACTTCATGAAGGGAGAAGTGAGGGGAGGCACTGTATAGGCCCCGCGGAAAGACCACCAGGTTGATAAACAGATGACACCAGTGCTTGTGCAACGCCCATGAGCTGCTCCTTCAAGTTTTATAAGTTCACATTTTGCTGCTTAGCCCTGCGGCTTTGGGTCTAAAGTTGCCTGAGTTAGTGTAGGCTACTGCAGACATGTCCTGGCAATTGGCGAAACAGAGGAATGTTGGGACTGGCTGTTGGTATGCAGAAAAAGTACCAGGCGTAATAACAATCATTAAACAACAAACCAACAACACCGGAACTGGCTATGAATATACAGGACAATTTTACTAGAACAAATATATTCCAGCAAGAGGCTCATACTGAGAATGACCTGAGTTTTTTCATTCTGTGGACTTGTAGATCTGTTGATGTACAAAGAGCCTTGTTACAAAAGCAGTACAAATTAATATTTCAAATAGGAACCTTATTTCCAAAACATTTGAATACCGAATTTGACCTTGGTTGTTATTTATAAATCAATTTTTGTGCCTTTGTTTGTTTAGCAATAACAGAGAAGTGTTGTTGTTGTTGTTCAGTCGTTCAGTCGTGTCCGACTCTTCGTGACCCCATAGACCAGAGACCAGAGCACGCCAGGCATGCCTACCTTTCACTGCCTCTCGTAGTTTGGCCAAACTCATGTTAGTAGCTTTGAGAACACTGTCCAACCATCTCATCCTCTGTCGTCCCCTTCTCCTTGTGCCCTCCATCTTTCCCAACATCAGGGTCTTTTCCAGGGATTCTTCTCTTCTCATGAGGTGGCCAAAGTACTGGAGCCTCAACTTCAGGATCTGTCCTTCTAGTGAGCACTCAGGGCCGATTTCCTTGAGAATGGATAGGTTTGATCTTCTTGCAGTCCATGGGACTCCCAAGAGTCTCCTCCAGCACCATAATTCAAAAGCATCAATTCTTCAGCGATCATGTGTGGATGTGATGATTGATTCCATGCACCTGTAATGTATTTAAATGTTTGGTACTACCAGTTTCTACATTTGCTGTGCCTGTGAGTATTGTTTGTGACATTTTGTCTTGAGCGAACCTTGTTGGGGGATTAAGTAAGAAGCAACGTGAGATGGGTATTGCATGTATTTTGTGGGCGTTGTTGTAAGAAATTACCCTGAAATGCCACTGCCTCGTAAGGAAGCCAGTGGTGATACGGAGGCACAATAATTGATTCTAGGTTCAAGCTCCGGTCGAGAAATTGACAGAGACCAACAAGTAGATCAGGCAAAACAATACTGGTCCTTTATTGAGACACAGAAAAAAGTGCAGCTGTAGGATCCCTGCCCCAAGAAAATGAAGGAAGGGACCCCGAACAAAAGAAAGGACCCCCCTTCTTATACCCTTTCCCTTTGTTGTAAGAATTTTAAGGTATTTTATTTATATATAATAATTGTTATTAATGTACCAAAACAAATAAGGCCACATGTCTGAAAAACAGCACAGACAGGCCTCACTCCATTTTGACTCTCAACTGACCAAGTATTTCTTTGTCTCAGGAACAAAGGGGGGGTTGCCCCTCCAGCTACTCAGCAGCCCTCTGCCTGAGTGATAATCTCTAGCATCCTGATACCTGTGTCAGACAAAAGGGTGTGATTAACTTGGCTGGGATATAGGGAAATGTAAATATCTTTTGTTTCACTTGATGGGTTTTTGGTGGAGGGCAAGAGGAGACATGGGGGCTGGGTCCAAGATGCTCAGATCACAAAACATGTGAGAAAGAAGGTAAAGCGAAGGAGTGATGAAAAATTAGAAAACCAGAGAAGGAAAGGAAGGAAGTCAAAAACTCGGCGGAGTTAGTGTAATATGGCAAAACTTTATATGATGATTATGTCTGTATTTTGTTTGTTGATGCAAAAATAAAAAGATGTTTGGGGAAAAAAAAGATGCTCAGATCACTGCTACCAGACCCTCCCAATTTGTGATGTAATTCTAATGTATGGAGGGGTGGTCTTGAGCTGGAGGGGGGCAATTTCAAAAGTCTATATAGGAGCTTGCGTGCCTTTGTTTGGGGTCTTTTGCTTGCAAGACACCCTGCTGCAGCAGTAACAAATAAAGAGCTATCGCCTTGCCTTGGGAGATTCTGTATTGTCTCTATTTTATTCATAAGTGCTGTTGAGAGGAGGGGAGCCCTACTAAGGCTCTCCCCCGGGTTCGTGGACTCCCTTCTGGGGATGAAGCTAATTTTTATTACACTTTCAATGTTACTCAATTACAGCGGAAAGGTGAGAATAGATTTACATATGGAGTAGAAACATTTTGGAGTTGACACAGGTTTTTCCTTGAAGCAGAGGGATGAAAATTGAATTTTCTCCTGCCTATTGATGTCTCTTCCTTTCTTCTCGATGGAGCAGACCTTTGATGGTGGTGGGAGGATTGTTGGGCGATTTGACAGCTGTTGGAGTTTTCTTCACACCCTCTGGTGATGGCGTTTCTGATACTGGTGTCCAGGATGTTTCAGTTTATTAATGAATAAAGTAGTGCTTTGATATTCATCATCTTTGTGTATCTGTGCTCTTTCTGATCAGCCACGCTAGGTGGCACTATGGTATAAGCGATGCAAAGACAGGAGTAGAGGTTCGGTGGGGACTGAGATCATATAAAGCTATAAATGAAAATTCTACTACAGAAGAGAACCTAACTCAATTTAAATCATGTTTCTAACACAAGAAAACTATAGTCTTAAACTTCAGCAACATCTTAACACACTAGTGAGGTATAACAAAACAATTTGATTCTAATGTATCAGATATGTAGCACTTAAGGGTTTTGGCTAATACAAAAGGCTTCTAGGGTGAAAATATTATTTCCTGAGTCCAATACTGACTTGGAATTCCTGGAAAAGAGATTTAACCAGTAATTTAAAGGAGAGAATAACTTGAAGAACTTGGATTGTCTGCGGGGAGTACCGTATTTTTCGCTCCATAGGGCGCACCAGACCATCGGGCGCACGTTGTTTTTAGAGGAGGAAACAAGGGGAAAAAATATTTTTCTGGTTTTCCTCCTCTAAAAGCCCTGTTTTTTTGAGGATCAGTTAAAAGTTTTGCAGCTTCTTTTGCAAAGGGAAAAGCCTTGTTTTTTTTGAGGACCAGCTAAAAGTTTTGCAGCTTTTTTTGCAAAGGGAAAAGCCCTGGTTTTTTTAGGATCAGCTAAAAGTTTTGCAGCTTTTTTGCAAAGGGGGAAAAGCAAAGCTCCTTTTGCAAAGGGGGAAAAGCAAAGAGGAAAAGCCCAATTTTTATGGGGTTCAACTCACATTTCTGCAGCTTCTAAAGGAAAGGGAGCCTTTTCTACAGTTTCCAGACAGATAATCTAATCAGCTAGTCACATGTAGCTGGGGAAACAAACAACCTCCCTCTGCAGCACATTCAACAATGGAGGGCCGGGGAAGAGGGCAGGGCTGAAAGGGAGCCGGGGACTCTTATCTCTCTCACAATCTCTTGCTGATCAGCTGCTGAGCAGGGTCCTTTCAACACCCCCTTTTCTCTTTATAAAATAAAAAGCATGATCCTCTTTTGGCCCCTGGGCAATTCAGCTCCAGGGACCACCATTTGCTCCACATGACGCACAGATACTTCCCCTTACTTTTTAGGAGGGGGGAAGTGCGTCTTATGGAGCGAAAAATGCGGTAATAAGAAAGAATTAATGTGATTGACGACTCCAGTAGAATTCACAGAGACTGTCAAAGTAGAAATGTGATTTGAAGTAAACTGTTATTGCTGGGTGAATCCCTGTCCCTCCCCCTTCTTATCCGTTCGGGGATGTTGCACAGGTAACAAGATTGCAGTCTTTGTCCGCCCCTTTGAGCCCCTAATTAAGATTTGTGGTTTCCTGCTGAGGGCTGGGGAAGCGTTGAGGAAGGTGTGAGCCGCTGATATCGGCAGAAGGGAGGGGTGTCTGGTATCTGAAGGGGAGTCTATAGCGGTGGATCATGGCATCGAAGAAGAGGATTCTGGGTGGCAGAAAGATGGTCATCGCGACAGTCACCCCTCTCTGTTCATCTCTTAAATAATGTATCTGGGGTGCTTTCAAGACCCCCCCCCCCCAATTCTTATGACAGCATTCATTTATTGCAACTGGAATGCCATCCTGTATTATTTACGCCGTTTACCTTCCCGACGGAGCAGTCCCTATTTATCTACTTGCACTTTGACGTGCTTTCGAACTGCTAGGTTGGCAGGAGCTGGGACCGAACAATGGGAGCTCACCTGTCGCGGGGATTCGAACTGCCGACCTTCCAATCAGCAAGCCCAAGGCTCAGTGGTTTAGACCACAGTGCCACCCGTGTCCCAATAGTGCAAGTTAGGAAGGATATTAATAAACAATATATCCTCCCCTGCCACCTTGAACATTCCCACATTCTGCCCATTCCACTTGTGGGGGGGGACAAGGCAGGTCATTTTTAGGAAAGGCTAAGAACCATTTTGCTGGGCTCCAGACCTTAATTTTATATAGCAGCAGCTAAGGGTTTCTCCTTTACTAAAGCTGAAATCTGAGCCCCCACTTACATTGAAGAAAGCCCTACTGATTTCAATAGCATTGCTGCTCCTATCCAGCTTTCTATCCCTCCTGGAAACTGAAATCCAAGCCCAGCTTGAATGGAAGTGTTGTAAAAAGAAATTACAATATCAAGGTTCAGAATGCGGTCGGAAAAGCCGGGAATTGTCAACTAAAGAGACAAAGTGAGGTAGTTGCAACTGGGTTGCTCCAACCAAAGAGAAAGGAAGGCGCCCGCCTACAGGTGGTGACTGCCACTTGGTTGGGTTACATACAGGTTACATGGTTAAGGGGTGCAAAAGGAAGAGACACGGGTGCAAAGACATTTCCCTGCTCCGGTTCCTCCAGTGAGCGCGCTCCTGGGGCGCTCGGAGCCTCAGCAGGAGGGGAACTTTGGGTGCCTCGGCCGCATTCTTCACTAACTTTATTCCCTTGGGGAAAACCCCCTGCCCCCAGCAGCTCAACTCCAGCAGGTCAAAGGGAGCACCAGCGACAACCTCTGGAGACGCGACCCAGGAACGTAGCTAGGGGAGTGCGGGGCACCTGGACTTCTGCATCACCTGGGGCTCAGTGAGCCAGTGTGGTGCAGTGGTTAAGAGCGGTAGACTCGTAATCTGGGGAACCGGGTTCGTGTCTCCGCTCCTCCACATGCAACTGCTGGGTGACCTTGGGCTAGTCACACTTCTTTGAAGTCTCTCAGCCCCACTCACCTCACAGAGTGTTTGTTGTGGGGGAGGAAGGGAAAGGAGGATGTTAGCCGCTTGGAGACTCCTTCGGGTAGTGAAAAGCGGGATATCAAATCCAAACTCTTCTTCTTCTTCTTCTCAGGCGTGCTGCCCGTAAAGGTAAGTGCTGCCTGGGCTGGGCACCCCCTCCCTCCTAGCTACGCTACTGGATCCCAAGGTGGTTCACAACATAAAAATGCAAGATAAAAACACAACATGCGTAATAAAAAGAAAAGGTGTTCTAGGGCCTGGCTTTGACAGCCTGACTCTCCATCAAGGTGGGTCCTCTGTGTCTCTTATCAGTCAGCGGAAAATGAGTGGAGGCAGGAACCAGTGGAAGGAAAGCAAGGAAGATCTTGATCAGGCATCTCCAAACTGCGGCCCTCCAGATGTTTTGGCCTGCAACTCCCATGATCCCTAGCTAACAGGACCAGTTGTCAGGGATGATGGGAATTGTAATCCAAAACATCTGGAGGGCCGAAGGTTGAGGGTGCCTGATTTTGACTCCCGGCAAGGAGGCAAGGACTCACCATGAGGGAAAGGCGATACCTCTCCGTTAGATTTCTAATTCTTCTTTTTTGGCGGTCACTCGTAGCCAAGGAAGATTGTCTTCCATAAACATGGTTTTAATAATGAGTCCGTAAGTGACTGTGGAGGCCAATTCTGGACTCACATGTTCCTCCACAGTGGGGGCATTGGTTCCCCAGCGGGAGTTGATCACGGTGTAGATTTGCCAAGTGTGCCTTCCTTCCTTGGAAGTTGTTAAGCAGAGGTTCGATGGACACATGTCATGGATGTGTTAGCTGAGATTCCTGCATTTCATGGAGTTGGACTAGATGACCCTTGGGGCGACATCCACTTCTACAATTCTATGATTCTATATTTTTTCTTGTTGCACCATTTATGACAACTTCTAGGCCATGTGACTCAAAACCTTGCCTGAGACGGCATGTCCATTTAGTCTGAAGTCCCCCAGTTTAATGTATTTTGTTCCTAGGAAAATGAGAGGTAAAGCATTGTAGCTTCAGCTGAATCAGACAATAGCTCAGAATAATAATAAATCATTTCTCTTTAATTGTCCTCTCATTAGGAGCCTAAAAGATGCAATTAGACTTTGATTCCACCCACAGCTTGTTGGCTCATTTGGACAGCTGTGTAATGGCCAATGGTTATGCCTCCCCAACAATCACCCAGCCCTGGTAATCCTGAGGCAGCAGCGAGTTCTCTGGATCTCAAACATTTAGGCAGTAGAAGCAAGCTTTATTAATTACTACAATAAGCAAAGAAACAGCAACAGGTGCCAATATACAATTAAAGAACAGTCGTACCTTGTTTGCCAAACGCTTTGGAACTTGTACATTTCGGCTCCTGAACGATCGGAAACCAGAATGATTTTCAAACATCCGGCACAGCTTCTGTGGCTTCCAATTGGTTGCAGGACCTTCCCGCAGCCAATCAGAAGCGATGTTTTGGTTTCCGAATGTTTTGGAAGTCGAACAGACTTCTGGAACGGCTCAGCTATCCATCATTTTTTTTCCAGAGACATTCCAGAAACCGGGGACAGCACCCCTCTTTCTCAGGCCAAAATATGCTTGGCACTTTACCCGGTCAGTCCAAACTGGAATCTCGTTGGATTGCTGCAGCTGGGAATGGTATTAGTGTGGGAGAAGGAAAATCTGGACTGGAAAAATGTAGGGGGGAAGACTGGTGGGAGATTGAGATGGGAGGAGGGAAGATGGTGAGGAGAGGGGTGGGGTAAAAGAAAAGATGAGACTTAATAGGATGGCTAACCATGGTACTCCGACGTCAGAGGGTAAAAATGATTTGGAGAGTGGAAGAAATAAGATGGTTTTTATGAAAATGTGTTGATTATAGTATTTTTTAAGGTAGGAATTAGAAGTAATAAGAGCAATAGCTTTACTGAGTTAAGAGAAGAAAGGATATAAGAAGTTAAGATTTGGAAAGTGATGTTTTATTTGATAATAATAAGTTGTATGATATAAGATATGTTGATATTTTATTTGAAGATTAAGAATAATGGTGCATGATTGTTAAATTAGTTACAAAGTTACTAAAGTAAATTAGAATTGAACACAGAAGAGAGAACGGAGGAAGTCCCCCAAATAAGATTTAAAATAAGATATAATAAATAGATTGGTGTGTTCCTGTGTTTTTGTAGTGTCAGAGGTATGTATTAGTTTTTATTTGATTGTTATTTGTATTGTGTGTTGAGTTTGTTTTTATATGTAGAATGTATGTTTTTTATATGCTGTTTTTTATGTGGAAATACCAATAAATTTTATTTGGGGGGAAAAAAGGATTGCTGAAGCTGGGGGCGTTTATAGCATCCTGGAGCAGCTTCCCACCGTTTCTGCTTCAAAGAACTCGTATCTCGCCAGTACTGTTTTAACGCAGACACCTACCGGAGGAGATTCAGGGAGGTGGAGAAACCTGGGCCGAATGAAAGTCTGACACTGTTGGCAGACAAAATGTTGCAAAACTTTGAGTTGTGGGTGGCTGCGGAAGGTATACGAACTTTGGAAGATATGTACCAGCTGATACTGAGGGAGCAGTACTATAAAGCGTTGTCTCCTGAGTTGGCTAGTTTGGTGGCGGATCAGGCCCCGAGGACTCTAGATGAAGCGGCTAGGTTGGCGGAAACATTCAGGCAGAACCGCGCCGCCATAATGCTTAAACATCAGCCGGGAGGGGGGTGTACCATCACCCCTGGGGCTGGCGTGAAAGCAGGAGCGTCCGCTGGAGGCGAAGGGACTAAGGCAGCGTCTCCTGGGAAAGGGTCATCAACAGGAGGGGCTGACAAAGGGAAAGTAAATCCCAGTTCTGGACTGTGTTTTTTTTGTAAACGGCCTGGGCACGTCAAAAACGATTGCGTGGAATGGGCGAAGAAGAAGGGGGCTGTAGTGACATCTACCCCCGCGATACGGGCCTTCCAACAGAAGGAGGACTGGGACGTGGAAATCGCAAGGCTGCAACAGGCAAAGAACCAGGCAAGGGCGTCGAGCGAGGGCGTTTCCTCACCTGCGCCGAGCCAGCCGCCAGCAGCCGGGACCTCGGCGTCTGCATCGGTTCCGGGCGTACGCCTGGCCGAGACCAAGGGTGTGGCCGCCCCGCATAGGGAGTGGGCTCAAGCGCAGTTCACTGCACCCATCCGGGTAAATGGCATACGGGCATTGGCTTATCGGGACTCTGGGGCAGACGTTACGAGCGTGTCCAAGGAACTGGTGTTGCTGAGTCAGCTGCAGCCCCAGAGAATGAAGATCAGCCCGTATGGAGCCTCCCCATTTGACCAACTAACTGCCATGGTACAGGTGGAGTATAAGGGGTACGAAGGGCCACAGCTAGTCTTGGTCCACGAGCCCCATGCGTGCCCAGCGGAGGTCCTGGTGGGGAATGACTTGGCGTACAAGGTGTTTTTGAAGAACGGAATGGAGGACTGCTCTGTGGAAGCAACCCCTGGGGTTGAGACTCTGGAGGGAGGTGGGAGGTCGCTTATTAATGTAACATCGTTGGGAGTGTTGCAAGAGTTACCCTTTTTCCCTATGGAGGAGGGGGAGGAAAGTTCATCTTGTGCAGTCCCTACTACTCAAGATGAGGGGAGGGAGAAGGAGGATTCCTCATGCTTCCAGAGCCGAGAGGGAGGAGGGAGCATGGGGCCCATTACTCTTGAGGAAGGGGGGCTTGAAACTGCTGAAGGGCGGGGGGGGGGAGAAGCTTCCTACGCCTGGGAACAAGACATCTGGGGAACGTGAAACAGCTGAGTCACCTGAAGGGGGAGAAAGTTTGGTTGCCCAGCCTAGGAGGGAGGGGGAGGCCCCGACCCAGCTAGGAGATCAGCAGAAGCTTGGTCATGATGGTAAAGCTAGAGAGGAGAGTTTTTCGGTTGGGGATAGTGTGTTGATTTTGAGACCGGTACGACCACACAAGCTGGCTACGAAGTGGGAAGGGCCTGGTGTAGTAAAGCAAAGGCTCAGTGCTGTTCGCTATGTAGTAGAATGTAAAGAACTGCACGCCAAGCCCAGGGAGTACCACGTGAATGCCTTAAAGCTATACGTGACTCCTGAGATGGCAGGGGTGCTAGCTTATTTGAGCGGCCAGGAAAGGGACCCTCCAGGGCCCGTAGATTTGTTGGCCGAGTACAAGCAAGCCGGAAGCTTAGCCGAGGTTAAGCAGTTTCCTAAGCTGATAGAACGGCAGTCTGCAGAATCGCTGGCTAGAGAAGGTAAAGAATTTCAATCAGAAATTGCTGCGATGGAGTTTGGTGTTGCCGGACTACCAGTTCACAGTGACCCATATTCCTGGGAAGGCGAACGTGGCAGCTGATACTCTAAGTTGTTTTCATAAATCTGTGGAGTAGTTGCTTGCTCCAAAAGGTACTGAATAACTATTTGCCTCAGTAGTATCAAGAGGGGAAATTTGGGGCCTGGAACCCCAAATTTCCTTTTAGGAGGGAGGGTGTAGTGAAATACCAAATCTTTGGTTTTGGAAATAAAGGTTTCTGGGTAAAACAGAATTGAGGGTATCGCTGCACCATGGGAAAATGACCGAGAAATGCCCTTCGGGAATGTAAAAAGGAGTTGCCTTTAAGGATTTTACAATCAGTAGATCACTGGGGCTGTGTAAGTCTTGACTCTAGAGAGGCACCCTGGCCCTAATGAGAACTAGGCTGAGGCCAGCTGGTGTTTATTAAGTGGATGAGTAATCAAGGAGGTAACAGCCCAGACTCACAGCTGCCCTTTCATCTGTGACAGCTGAGACTAACGACCTAAGGGCAGTAATTGGCTAATGGGGTTAGAGGCTAGGTCCTCTATTGGATACTGAATAGAGGGTCCACGTGGGCTAACCTCTTATCAATGCTGGGCGGTGTCATGCAAAGGGGAAGCTAGGAGCTTACCAGCTTAGAGCTTTGCCTACTGCCGGAAGATTGCTGCTGAAGAGCTGAGGCATCTAAGGACTTTCTCACACCTACTAGCCTGTTATGGTTTGAGGGAACAACTAAGGACTTTTGCCAGCTCATTCAGATGCTAAAGCAGTTAAGTATCAAACCCTGCCTGAGGGAGAGGGATTAGTAAATGTGTCTAGTCTAGGCTAATTAGAATATTTGTTGTTTTAAGCATGTACCTTGTTTTTTGGAAACTGTGCCTTTTGTGTTTTGCTAACCTTTAATTAAAAGATGTTTTAGAGAACTCTTGTTCTTGTCTCCTGTTTGCTCTAACGTTTGCTTGGCTAATTCCAGTGCACCCATTTGGTCATTCTACCGTTAAGAGTTTAATATCTGTGGCTCGGTTAGAGCTGGGAAGGCTGTCTGCTGGAACGCAGGAGAAGCGGCCCTCGCGCTTTGTCCTGTGGCGTCAGCCAGGTTCCAAATCTCAGAGGGTGGTGGCAGCGAAAGATCTACCTTGACCCGGCCGGAGGGCTGGGTAGAGGCAAAAGTAAAAGAGGATTTTTTCCTCACTCCGGACGCCGGTGGCTGGGATAGCCGGAGGCGGGGGAGTGAGGAAATCCTACATTTCCCCCTACTTGCTACTGAAAGGGGTGGGGAGATCATACGACCCCCTAACAAGCTAGAAAAACCCCACCTGGTGGCAGGAGGTGGGGGGGGGGGAAACTTCCCTACACCATCTACTGGCTTTCCCTCAACAATATAACTGTAAAGCCTTTTCTTCAAAGCAATCGATTGTGCTTGCAAAAGTTTGTTTTTTTGTTGCATTTTCTATTTTGCATAAACAAGCAAAATAAAAACGTAAAGATAAAGATGCAGTTAGGCTTGTGTTCCATCCACAGATTGTTGGCTCATTTGGACAGCTGTAAAGGTTTTTCTTCAAAGCAATCTATACTGCTTGAGCAGGTTTGGGCAGAAAGCAGCTTATCACGAAGTCAACGATGGACGTTGGAAAGTAAGAGGCAGGAATGTGCAAGAACTTTGCCTCCCAGCCTGGAGAGTAGCGAGTGCGAGGGTAGCAGGATGTCAGGGCATGTTCTATACAGTCGGTGACCAGGTGAAGCTTGGTGCTGGAAGCGTTAAACACATCTTGGACAATTTTGCAAACTGTGTGAGAGAAATATGAAGCAAAACAGAAGTTAGTGCTGTAAATGTAGGGGGTAACCTAAATTTGTTGGGAGCTGAATGGATTGGTTAGCTTCTAGATACCTTTCCCTAGAAGAAGTAAATCAAACCAGATGCACCTGGAACTCTTTTAGAGGCTTCAAAACAGTCTCAATAGATTTAAATCTGCAATGGATGAACCTGTCCCTTTTGGTTTCTCTCAGTTTCAATATCTTCAAAATCTTTGAGTTTGGTTCCCCTCATTTCAGTTTATGATTTTTGGAAGTCACCAGCATTTCATTTTCACAATATACACATGTTGGCAAACATTATTTCCTTGCATAGTGCATTTTTGTTTATTGTGATCAATTTGCTTAGTGCGTTTTTGTATATTACGTTCATTTTTTATGCCAATTTCTCTCTAATATGCACATTTTTGTACACATTGTTGGTTTGGAGAACTTGTGGCTAAATTTAGAGGAGTTTGAATTCCTAAGCAGGGCTATGTATTGGTTAATATATTGTTTCATGAAGTGTGAATTGGGTAAGTTTGCAGGAAAATGCTAACCAGGCTGAAATCTCCTCCATGTCTACTCACAGTTCTCCAAGTACTGTTCCCCATAGGCTTCTTTGATGTCAGACGGCACTCGGTTCCATACTGTCTTTGAACCCTCTAATGCTTGTTTGCCAATGGATGTTTGGAAACCACCAGGTTCAACAATGCTGACTTGGACTCCAAAAGGATGGAGCTCTCGCCTGAAATGCAGGGGAATAAAAGAAGAAAATCATTGCCTACTGAGTCATTGGTCAGGAATGCAGGTCAGGAACTTGGATAGGAACATCTTGCTTTAAAAAAAAAATGAGGAGAAAGAAAAGATGGGAAATGGACCTCACCTGCCTTCTGCCCTCTTGCAGGAGCCTCGACATGCTCTACCCAGGAGAGGATTGTGTATGACACAGCAACAGTTGTATGAAGAGACAGTCATGAGGACATGCTTCAAAGTCAGGCTGATATATTAAATGCCTTCCTGAACGGATTTCTTCACCTAGTTGGGAAAGGTTGCTGCAGAGAGCAAGGAGCCTTTTCTGCCAGGTCTGCGTCCCACCCTCTTCCCTGCAGTCTCTGTCATCTCTGCCCAGTCTTCTTGTTAAGAGGGACAAGGCATCAAGGTCACTTGCATCAAAGGAACAGGACCCCCCGTTCTTTGGGTCCTGGGACCCCGCGTTCTAAAAAAGGAGCAATTAAGGGTTTTGCCAAACCTCCTTTGTGCAGAAGAGGATTACAGTGCAAACAACCCTGAGAAGATGCCACACAGAATTTCTCTCCGAATGCTACACCTTCATGCCTTAGTTGTTGGCATCCATGTATCTCGAGAGAGAGAATGGAGTGTGCCTCTGCGGGTGACATCCAACCACAGTGTTAGCAGCCCCGAAGGGACCTCCCTGCTACTTGAGCCTGGGCAGTGCATATCTGCAGATAACTGCACAGTCCCACACTGTGATATTTAAGTGGTACGTAAATAGTTGGGAAAAGCACCCACTTTTCAACTTGGTGATCAACATTTCTATAAAGCATGTTGGGCCAAAACTATTCAAAGTAAAACAGGGGGACATCCATAGCATGTTCACCATTAATGAGAAGGTCCTGGACTGAGAGCCACACATCCAATTGTGGGCTTGTGATTTGTAAAGTTTGGTTCAAGGCCAGATGTGGACATGGCCTGTGCCTGGATACATTCATCTCAAGTTGTGCGAGTCTTGGGTAAAGCCCCGGGCAGCTGCCATTTCCCAGCTCCTTCTTCCCTGCTGCCAGCCCTGTCTTATCCATAGGGGCTGCTGGCGTGGTGCGCCAGGGCGCCGGCCCCACCAGGGGTGCCCTCGCATGCCTGCCAGCATACCCTGCGCCCCCTCCCCAACCCGCCCCCGCCCCCATGGGCAGGCGGGCGCTCGTGTGCTGCTCCCGGGCAGGCTGCGAGCCGGCCGCCCTCGCCTCCCATCCCGCGCGGGGAGCCCCAGCCTGAGCACTGGAAGGGCACGCAGAGCCCCGCACTGCTCCAGCACCTCGCCCACCCCCTCTCCTGAGGGGCAGCCAGCACGGGAGGGAGGTGGCCCCAGAGGCGGAGAGGAGGCACGCCGGGGGTTCTGGAGGGATTGCCGCGCCACGGCAGCCGATCTGCCTGAGACGGCCCTGCCTGCAGCCCACTTTTTTTCAGACTTAGCTGGTGAAACATCCATGCAACTAAACCAGGAGGACTCGCATCAGCCACTTCCAGACTGACAAGTGGTTAGGGAGTATGGCAGATGTTGCACCAAACAAAGCAAAATTGGACATTAAAGAGCGGCTCTTTTTACCTCAGGCTGTCAGAGAAGGCTTCCACACCAAACTTTGATGGGCAGTAACCACCTCCAAAGCAGGCCAGGCGTCCACTCACACTGGAGACGTTGACCACCCTCCCTCTGGCTCTTCTCACCAGGGGCAGCATGTGTAGCGTCACGTCAATCATCCCAAGCAGGTTGACATTGATCACCTTTGCAAAGTCATCTTTGGTCAGCCATTCGTTGGGACCTGATGGTAGAGCTGTGCCGGCATTGTTCACCAAGCCCCAAAGCCCTGTGAGAAAGAATGTATGTTTTTCCTATTTCTGCTTGTCAGAAGAATGGTAAATATAGAAACCCAACCGCAAAATGAAAGAGGGGTGAAGATAGCAACAAATTCTGTTTCTCTTCCTCACAGAGCTTTGCCTCCCACGTCCCTTTCCATGTAGCTGCATCACACACGTGCATCAGAGACCGACAAGTGAATTTAGGATTCTGACAGTTACTTGCAAGGGAATTGTATTTTCTTGGGTTTTCTGGGGGAGGCACCTAAGAATAGGTTCACAATATCCACCCTACCCCTCTATAAAGGAACAGGGTCAGGGAAGCAAACCCCTTCGGACCCTCTTTATATACTGTACATATTGAAAAGGAGCAGCCAAGGGTTTTTCCCAAACTCCCTTGTTTGTAGGGCTTTATTCCAGGGAGAACTCACAGGAACTCAGTTCTGGCACCTCTCTGGTGGGCGCCGTTGCCATTCTGAGAGAATGAGGAAAGTGTTCATGGTGAGTTTGAGCACCTCTTTTTCTAGAAAAATAGCACGGCTTGTGAGGAAGAAGATGACGGGGCATGCAACCAGGAAAAGGTGCCATCTTAATGCCATCAATTCAGCAAGTCGACACTTTGATAATTAAGTGGTTTATAAATACCGGTAGCTGAAATTGCCGACAAAGGTCCGTATAGTTAAAGCTATGGTTTCCCCAGTAGTAATGTATGGAAGTGAGAGCTGGACCATAAAGAAGGCTGATCGCCGAAGAATTGATGCTTTTGAATTATGTTGCTGGAGGAGACTCTTGAGAGTTCCATGGACTGCAAAAAGATCAAACATATCCATCCTTAAAGAAATCAGCCCTGAGTGCTCACTGGAAGGGCAGATCCTGAAGTTGAGGCTCCAATACTTTGGCCACCTCATGAGAAGAGAAGACTCCCTGGAAAAGACCCTGATGTTGGGAAACATGGAGGGCACTAGGAGAAGGGGACGACAGAGGATGAGATGGTTGGACGGTGTTCTCAAAGCGGCTGGCATGAGTTTGGCCAAACTGCGGGAGGCAGTGGAGGATAGGGGTGCCTGGCGTGCTCTGGTCCATGGGGTCACGAAGAGTCGGACACGACTGAACGACTCAACAACAATAACAAATAGTTGAAATACGCACATTTTAAAACACCATAATCAACTTTTCTACAAATCACGTTGGGCTCTTCTATTCTCAAAGGCCTTTGCTATTTTCCTAAGTGACACAGGCAACACGGCCAGGCAGGTTGGCCTAGGACCTAGACAAAAGCATCTAGAGCAGGGGTCAGCACCCTAAGGCCCATGGGCCACAAGTGGCCCACGGGGGTCGTTTAACCAGCCCACAAGCCGCCCCCAAACCGAGCCGCTCACTCGATGAGTGCCCGCACACTGCGCTAAACCGGCACAGCATGGCATGGGGACTCGCTCCTGCAGTGCCAGAAATCGCATCTGCGCAGATGCCAGAAATCGTGGGCACATGCTCACACATGCGCACAATCCAGCCCAAACAGGGATTTCTACTGGAATGAACCGGCCCAGGCGTGGTAAACCTTGCCGACCCCTGATCTAGAGCATGGACAGCAAAAGTGGACTGAGAGCCACACATCCTATCTCAGGCTTGCAAATTCAAAAAACATAATTTTTTCATAATTCTGTTTGATATGCATTTTGTTGTAATGTTCATGAAATGAAGTACTAAAAAGAATTCTTTCAAAGCATTTATTCCATCATGCAACAGCAAGCTATCACTCAGCTTTGGAACACATTTTTAAAAGAAAAGCCAGATTAGTTTTTCAGAAATCTTTTAATTGAATAACTTTGTAAGGAAATGCCTGAAGTAACTGATAATATAGTTTGAAATTTTGTTTCTTCTGTTATATTTTACAGAATATAACAGAAGTCTCATTTATCCCAAATAGAACCCAATAAGGCAGACATGTATGTACAACATATATATTTTTTTAATGTGATCCCATTGAGATCCAAAGGGAAAAAATGGAAATATTTTAAAATCATTTAAATTTTCATTTTAAACCAAGTCCATCATATGACATATCATATTAAATTAAAAAAATCAGATATAAACTTAGTTTTGTCCATTCAACAAGTGTACAAAATATTAAGAAAATTGGGTGACATGGGATAAAAAGGTTGGATCACTTGATATTGAATGAAACATCTGGAGGTTGCATGTTGCAAAAGAAGAAACAACAGAGCTGCTCTTTTTACCTCAGGCTGTCAGAGAAGGCTTCCGCACCAAACTTTGATGGGCAGTAACCAACTCCAAAGCAGGCCAGGCGTCCCATCGAACTGCACACATTGACCACCCTCCCTCTGGCTCTTCTCACCAGGAGCAGCATGTGTAGCGTCACGTCAATCATCCCAAGAAGGTTGACATTGATCACCTTTGCAAAGTCAACTTTGGTCAGCCACTCATTGGCAGCTGTTGGGACACTGATGCCCGCATTGTTCACTAAGCCCCAGAGGCAGCCCTGTGTGAAGAAAGAAGGCATTTTCATCCTCTTAGGCAACCCCAGCAGCCAGACCCGTCTCTACCCTTGTGGCGCAAGTGGCGCGTCGCGCCAGGGCGCCAAGCTGCGGGGGGTGGTGGTCCTGGTTGGGAGTCGGGGCTGAGTTGGAGTCGTCCGGGACTCCAGGGAAGAGCCGAGTAGATTGGGACTCCAGGGAAGAGCTGAGAGAAGAGCAGATTGGGACTAGGGAAGAGCCTAGTAGACCGGGACTCCAGGGAAGAGCTGAGAGAAGAGCAGATTGGGAAGAGCCTAGTAGACCGGGACTCCGGGGAAGAGCCGAGTAGACCGGGACTCCAGGGAAGAGCTGAGAGAAGAGCCGAGTGGATTGGGACTAGGGAAGAGCCTAGTAGACCAGGACTCCAGGGAAGAGCCTAGTAGACCGGGACTTCAGGGAAGAGCTGAGAGAAGAGCAGATTGGGAAGAGCCTAGTAGACCGGGACTCCGGGGAAGAGCCGAGTAGACCGGGACTCCAGGGAAGAGCTGAGAGAAGAGCCGAGTGGATTGGGACTAGGGAAGAGCCTAGTAGACCAGGACTCCAGGGAAGAGCCTAGTAGACCGGGACTTCAGGGAAGAGCTGAGAGAAGAGCAGATTGGGAAGAGCCTAGTAGACCGGGACTCCGGGGAAGAGCTGAGAGAAGAGTAGAGTACACTGGGACTAGGGAAAAGTCGAGTAGACCGGGACTCCAGGGAAGAGTCTAGAGCTGAACGGAGCTCGGGAAGAGCCCTGCAGTGCCCGAAGCTGCCACTGGGAGGCGCAGGGAGGCGCCGGACCTGCTCTTCTCCCAGCAGCGCCTTGGAGGAAACCTGCAGCCGCGCAGCGAAAGGCTAGACTGATTTTAGAAAGGGATTTCTGCACCGGAGTCTCGAAGAAGAAAGCAGCAGCCCCAAGGCGACGGCGACACCAGAGGCGGCCAACGCGGAGACTTGACAGTGCTCGCTGCTGTTCTGTGGCGGGTAGCACGACTTCAGCAGCAGATCAGACCAGAGTCGTCGTAAAACACACCATTTAGCAAACAGAAAACAATTTAGCGGATTTTGGACATGGGCTTGATCGCAATAAAACCACGATGAGCTTATAACACCCCCCCCCCCTAAAAAAAGCTGCTGTTTGCTTTCTGTTTGGTTTTGAAAAATGCAAGCCCATCGGAGGCCTTTTTTATATTTTCAATAGCAGTGCTCCCGATAGCCTTGCGTTTGCTTATAAATCACAGGCGAGGGGGGGGGGCCGCCGGGGGAACTACAACTCCCAGAATCCCCTCTGCTTGGTTTTTGTTCGGGGCAGATGCAAAGGAGGCGCCGACAGAGAGAGAGAGAGAGAGGGAGAGATGGGGGGGGGGAGGACTGCAAGTCCCAGCAGCTAGGGTCTGGCTGTCTGAATCCCAAGAGATCTAGCGGAGACATTGGATCTGGAGGTGGGGAAGAGGAAAGGGATCTGCTGGGAGTGGGGTGCGGTGCGGTGGGGTGGCGCTCTCCCCCCCCCTTGGTGAATTGCATCCTCCTGGAGGAGCCTCTGCGCAATTGAGCCAATGCAGGTGAGGGTCCAGGAACAGGGGCGCTTGCCCTCCTGGAGAAGGAGGGTGGGTGGGGTAGGCACAAGCGCTAACAAAGTGCGGGGGCCGCCTGCCTCGCCCCCCCTCCACCCTTCTGCTAGCTTGAATGGGGGCTCGTGTGTCTGTGTGTGTGGTTTTTGGTGGGGGGGGAGAGATGCTCCCCAGGCAGCTTGGATCGGGGCTGGTGGCGGAGGCAATAGCAGTAGCAGAACGCCGGCCGATCTCTTCCTTTCGCCTGCGCGCTTCCCCATCTCTGTCTTTTCCCCTGATGGAGAGCAGGTCGCTGAGAAGGTCCCCAGGGCCTGGTGGCCGTAGCTCCCCCCCCCCCTCCCTCCCCGAAACCAAGGCCATTTTGAGGGTGAGCGGGAAAGGTGGTTTGAGGTGGATCCCGGCCAAGGCGAGGTGGCCGTGCTGAGCTTTCAGCCGCCGGAGCATCCGGCCAGGGAAGTCAGCTTGCCGTTTTCTGGTTTCGCCCCCCTTTTTGGGTGTGTGCGGGATCTTACCCGCTGGGCCTTACGAGAAGTTTACCAACGGGGGAAAGGGGCGGGGCAAGCTGCACCTGATGAGCTGCTGCCTGCTTTGCAGCAGATGAAGATGCAGGAGTTCGGTGCAGGGTCCATGAGTGAAAATGGAAGTCCCAAGGGGGGGGGGGGAGAGCGCCGGATAGGCTTAAGACGGCCCTGCCAGCAGTGCTCAATAAAGTTGGAAATAAGCTAATCACATGCATAAGTTTGTGTTTACTTATGGAACCCTAATCACAATTCTTCCTAATATTATTTTTTCTCAATTGTTATCCCTGTTCTTCATTTCGCACATTGTGAGCCTGCAAATGAATACAGAGAGGGCATTCTAATCCCTGGTCCCACCAATAGCACAGAGGCAGCACAAGGAAGGTAGAGATTCACCTTTGTTCCCAATGCACCCTTTCACCCACTCCGTCGCTGCTGCCACACTCTCTGTGCTGGTGACATCCAGAACGGTGGTTTTCAAGCGCTCTGAGGTGGCCTTGTCCAGCTGCTCTGCCCCCTTCTGCGTGAGACAGGCTGCCAGCACCCGCAGGCCCCGGGCATCCAGCTGCCTGGCAAGTAGGTTCCCAAAGCCAGAGTCACACCCCGTGATGAAGACATATTTCTCCCTCAGGTTCTCCACCGTCTGTCTCTCCTGGTACCATCGGCGAAGGAAGTAAAGCCCCAGCAGGGCAGCCAGGTAGAGCCACATGGATGAAACCTGCAGGGAAGAAGCTGGCAGCACTTGGAGGATGATATTTCTAATTCCTGCTCCACCAAGAACTTCACTGGAAGACCTTTTACGTTGCCACCACTCAATTTAGCTTCCTTCGCAGTGTTGTTGAGGCGGGCTAAAAGAAGTATAAATATTAACTCTAGCTAGCTGCTTATTAACTGAACAACTAAATAAAGAGGAACGGTATGACCCTATCTACATCTATAGACATAAGCAACACTGAGCTCAAATATTGTGCAAGCTCAGCATTAGCACCCATCAGGTCAAATGCCAGGTGTAGTAACCTAAGGCCCTTGGGCCGGATGCGGCCCAATCGCCTTCTGAATCTGGCTCGCTGGCACTCCAGGAATCAGCGTGTTTTTACATGAGTAAAATGTGTGCTTTTATTTAAAATGCATCTCTGGGTTATTTGTGGGGCATAGGAATTCGTTCATCCCTCCCCCCAAAAAATATAGTCCTGCCCCGCACAAGGTCTGAGGGACGGTGGATCGGCCTACGTCTGAAAAAGGTTGCTGACCCCTGTATGCCTTATGTTGCCATTATGGCACCACATATTGCACTTGCTCAAGGTCCGAACCCTGGTTTGTTTTGTGTGGTCAAACTCTCCCCGGGGTGGGGGTTGGCCGCCCCTGGTGTCACCACTGAGGGGGATGACAAAATGGCATGCGGTTCGAGGTGACCTTTATTAAAGTGTTGGTGCTGACTTTTAAAGCCCTTAAACGGCCTCAGCTCACTATACCTGCAGGAGCAACTCCACCCCCATCGTTCGGCCCAGACACTGAGGTCCGGCCCCGAGGGCCTTCTGGCGGTTCCCTCACTGCAAGAAGTGAGGTTACAGGGAACCAGGTGCGACGAACCTCCACTTCAGACTCTCCCCTCGTTACTAAGTGAATTTTTAATCAGGTGTTCTGGGTCAAATTACAATGCACCCCACCTGTCCCTCTGAGGTCCGTCTGTTATTTCACTTCCCTTTGATTAATAATCTGGGAATTTCTTAGTAACGGGAGTTTTCCTGTCCAGCGGCCATGGCCAGTTATATCCTCTGCTCTGGGCTTCAGGGGTTAACCTCTCCTTTGCCTACAGTTCGGGGTCTCTCTTTATTAGATCCCCTCACTATATCAGTAAGCTAAGCCCTCTTAGCAACTCTGTGGCAATACCAGGGTTTCCGCCCGCTAGCCCCTCCTGAGGGAACTCCAAGACACAAACTATCACCCTTCAGGTTAGTTTTGTCCTTTCCCTGAGTTCACCTCCTCAAGAGCCTATATAACTCGCTGGACCAAATGAACGGCGATATTTTCTTAGCTCAACAATAAGAGGCCTTTATTTCTTACAGAACATAACTGTTTCAGTGATGGTTCATAAGCTTGGTTTCATAACAGTGTAAACTCTTTCTTTCAGCAACATATACACATCTTCAACGATCCTAACCTAACCTACCCAAACCTATCCTGGCCCCACACCCTCCTTCTTCCAGTCACCACTCTCCTCACACTAACGGCTGCTCCCTCCTTTTAAAGAGCGGAAGGTCCCATTCTTTAAGAATGGATAGGTTTGATCTTCTTGCAGTCCATGGGACTCTCAAGAGTCTCCTCCAGCACCATAATTCAAAAGCATCAATTCTTCGGCGATCAGCCTTCTTGATGGTCCAGCTCTCACTTCCGTACATTACTACTGGGAAAACCATAGCTTTAACTATACGGACCTTTGTCGGCAAGGTGATGTCTTTGCTTTTTAAGATGCTGTCTAGGCCTTTCTCCCAAGAAGCAGGCGTCTTCTAATTTCATGACTGCTGTCACCATCTGCAGTGATCATGGAACCCAATAAAGTGAAATCTCTCACTGTCTCCATTTCTTCCCCTTCTATTTGCCAGGAGGTGATGGGACCAGTGGCCATGATCTTAGTTTTTTTGATGTTGAGCTTCAGACCATATTTTGCGCTCTCCTCTTTCACCCTCATTAAAAGGTTCTTTAATTCCTCCTCACTTTCTGCCATCAAGGTTGTATCATCAGCATATCTGAGGTTGTTGATATTTTTTCCGGCAATCTTAATTCCGGTTTGGGATTCATCCAGCCCAGCCTTTCGCATGATGAATTCTGCATATAAGTTAAATAAGCAGGGAGACAATATACAGCCTTGTTGTACTCCTTTCCCAATTTTGAACCAATCAGTTATTCCATATCCAGTTCTAACTGTAGCTTCTTGTCCCACATAGAGATTTCTCAGGAGACGGATGAGGTGATCAGGCACTCCCATTTCTTTAAGCACTTGCCATAGTTTGCTGTGGTCGACACAGTCAAATGCCTTTACATAGTCAATGAAGCAGAAGTAGATGTTTTTCTGGAACTCTCTAGCTTTCTCCATAATCCAGCGCATGTTTGCAATTTGGTCTCTGGTTCCTCTGCCCCTTCGAAATCCAGCTTGCACTTCTGGGAGTTCTCGGTCCACATACTGCTTAAGCCTGCCTTGTGGAATTTTAAGCATAACCTTGCTAGCGTGTGAAATGAGTGCAATTGTGCGGTAGTTGGAGCATTCCTTGGCACTGCCCTTCTTTGGGATTGGGATGTAGACTGATCTTCTCCAATCCTCTGGCCACTGCTGACTTTTCCAAACTTGCTGGCATATTGAGTGTAGCACCCTAACAGCATCAGCTTTTAAAATTTTAAGTAGTTCAGCTGGAATATCATCACTTCCAACTCCCTTTTATACTTTGTTCCTGGAACTACTGGCAGTCACCACACAGAGAAGCTCTTAAATTGAACAAACGGAGCACTTTCTACTTTTTCACTTCTCCTAGCTCAGTGTTTTTCAACCACTGTTCCGCGGCACACTAGTGTGCCGCGAGATGTTGCCTGGTGTGCCGTGGGGAAAATTGAAAAATTCCCTCGCGGGGGCTTGGGAACCACCACCTTCTTGGGGTCTTCTGTCCCAGTTTGAGGCGGCGGCAGCGGAGGCAACGGAGGCGGCAGAGTCGGCTTCTTGAAATCCCCCATTCCTTCACAGCTCTCCTTCGCGGGATCCGCCATTTTAGCGGGCCCGGTTCTCAAAGCGTCCCCCCGCGGAAACCACCGCCGTCACACTTTGGTTCCGGGAAGGGAGTCACCGTCTTCGAGGGCTCGGCCTTTGCACGCGCCCTCCCGCGGGGGTAAGTGGGTCCCGAGTTTATATGTTCGCGTGTGTGCCTGTGCGCGCGCTCTGCTACCTAAAGGCTGGAAATCCACATGGCATTTTTATTATTACAAGCGAGGGGGAGAGAAGAATGGAGGGTCGGGAGCGATATGCCTCTGGATGCCAGCTGCTGGGAGAGAGCGCCGCCGCCTCACTCAGGTCGCACTTGTGGGCTACCCTCGGGGGCACCCGGCTCACCGGTGGCTTTTGACTTGAATCAACAGGGCTCCTTGCTGTTCTTGCGGAGGGCTCCTGGTGGTGGGCATCCCGGTCAAACCCATTTCCTTGCATGGCAGGGGTCAGACTAGATGGCCCCTCCGTCAGGACCCCTTCCAACTCTGCTGTTCTATGATATGGAGGGTGGTCACCTGAGAGACTGAGAAGGGCGCGGAAGGCTTTCCTGGCTGCCTTTGAAAGACCGTGTGTGTCTCTCTCTGTGTGTCTGTACAGGAAACCTGTGCACCCTTTGCCTGAGTGGAAATTTATTGGGCACGCTCAAACGACCTCTCCTTTTCACCTGGAGTAGCTCCCACAATGGGGCAGGTTTGCTTCACTTTGCAGGTGTTGTTGATTTTGTTTGAACCCTCAACGTTCTTGCAGCCTGCCTCTGTACTAGAAAGTCAGCCCACTTTCCCTCTGAGCCTCCTTTAGTATGTGTTGTTCAACTGTCACTAAAATGAGGACACAATTTTTGCAATACAGGGGCACGGTGAATACTTGAAGTGTGCAGATACCTACTTACCTGCTCTCATATGTGAAGCAGTTCTTAAAACGACTTGCCTTTAGCACATATGTATCTGAATAAAGAAGCACCCTGCTGCAGCACAGCAACATTTTCACATGTAAATGTGCCAGTGAGGAGAATCTGTGCCCCCACCTACTCCTTTTGTCTGGTGTTCCCCAGGCAAACAATCTAAACCAGGGGTCCCCACCATTTTGGGGCCTGGGGACACATTTGGAAATCTAAGAAGTGGTAATGAGCATGTTATAAGAACTTAATGTCTCAAATATATAAATAAAATGTACAAGGTAAACACGTACACAAATATATAAACCACATGTCTGGAAAAGTACAGGAAGACAGTCCTGAAACCATTTTGACTCTCCCAAACTGACCAAATGTTTCTCTGCGAGGAGGGAGAAAATGGAAAAACCTCCCCAAGTAATTATAAAATACTTTCTTTGTGTTTATTTGATTCCTATTCAAGAGAATTACTTTATATATAGTTAATATAGGCACAGAGTTAATTTTTTTAACATTTTCTAATGGTGGTGTGCCTCGTGATTTTTTTCATGAAACAAGTGTGCCTTTGCCCAAAAAAGGTTGAAAAACACTGATCTAAAGGGAGAGAGAAGCGGAGCGAGGCTTGTTGCACTAGGCAGGCGCACAAAACGGATCAACAGGTTCCTCCTGCAAAGCGGACCCTTGCTCCGAAAGTGGGGGTGGTGGGGAATCGTTGTCTTCCAAGTCCTGGCTCCTCCTTCGTCAAAGAGCACAAGGACCACCACGTTAAAAAAAATGAAAGAGAGTCCCAGGAGGGTGCCTTATTGAGGCAGGGGAGTAAAAAACGCGGGTCGAACTTCGTCAAAGTGCTCCCAAGGTGTGCAAAACTTCCCTCCTTTGCCCCCCATTGCTTTGGCTGCAGCCTCTCGGGTTTTTTGCCCAGCTCACAACAGGACTCCTTTACACCTACCTTGCCTGTCAAGTCGTTTGCACCCGTGTCCCTTCCGTTTGCACCCTTAACCATGTACTGTACCCCTATGTAACCCAACCACGTGGCAGTCACCACCTGTAGGCAGGCATTGTCTCTTTGGCTGCCGATTCCCGGCTTTTCCGACCGCATTCTGAACCTCGATATCGTAATTTTTATTTTTATTTTTTTACAACACTTCCATTCAAGCTGAGCTTGGATTCCAGTTTTCAGGAGGGATAGAAAGCTGGATTGGAGCAGCGATGCTACTGCAAACAGTGAGGCTTTCTTCAATGTGTAAGTGGGGGCTCAGATTTCAGCTTTAGAAAAGGAGAAACCCTTACCTGCTGCTGCTGCTATATAAAATAAAGGTCTGGAGCCCAGCAAAATGGTTCTTATCCTTTCCTAAAAATGACCGGCCTTGTCCCTGCTAACAAGTGGAATGGGCAGAGGTACCAGAGGTTACAGATAACAATGAAGTGGGGCTCCCTCCAGCCTTTTGTCCCTCTCTTCAGCGACGCATTTAGATTACCAACAGTTTATCAACCTGGTGGTCTTTCCGTTACACACACCCACAAACACCCACTGCTCCCTTCAGCGTGAATCTTCTGGTTATCCTTCGCCCTTCCTTGAAACGTACCTGGATCTGTACCAAGCAAGAAAGAACAGGGATCTTCACCACTCCTTTCAGTTCTTTTTTATTATTATTAAGGATTTTCTTGATTTACAGCAGTATGCAATGTGTCTCTTGTATTTTCCCATATAACTTTTTTACAAATTGGTTGTTGTTGTTGAGACATTAGGGAGAGAATGGGAAGAGAGGTGGCTGGGATGGGTGGGGTAGGGTGACGATGTTTCTGCCATGCAATCTGGAAACACCAGAATGTTCTTTTCTTTGGCATCCAAAATAGCTCAACGTGTTCCTCCATTGATTTAGCTATCATAGGGAGAGATGCCCAGAAGGCAAATTTCCCCAGAATATTAAATTTGCCACCTGTGTTGCTGCAGATCCAACTTTGCATTTGTTTGTTTCTCTCACGCAGGTTGCAAATCGTTCCAACAACTGTTTCTGCACACCAGCAGCAAAAAGGAAACACAAAATGCTTTAACAGTCATGTCTGGAGTCTTTCTCTATATACTAGAATTCATGCACCAAAGCAAGCTGGTCTGGTCCAGCCTCTCCCTTCCTACTCTAGGTGAAATGTAATTTTGCAAGCACTCTGCCCATCTTTCTAGCAGCAGGAGGGATGTGCTTCTGCAAGAAGGATATGCTCAACCCCAGGCTTTTTTTCCTGCGCTAGACTAATGATTTGAGTTATTTGCTCCATCCATATATGAACGGGACACAGGGGAAAGGGGCTGAATTTGTGGCACAAAGTTCTGCAGTGGGAGGGATTCGGTGTGTTTCCTTCACCAACAGATTCCCCAATTAGTTTAAAGAAGGCAGTTAAATTTCACCACCTAATTGGGATGAGCCAATCCTTGCCGGAAGGGAGGAGCTCCCTTTGAAGCCAGTGGAGTATGAAAAACAGCAGCAGGCAGATAAGGAGCCACTGCAAACAGGAGAAGGAAGCCTTGCTTTCCCTGCCATACAACTGAAGCTGAGGGCCTTTCCTCTCATCAGCTGCAGGTTTGTCTCTTCCCTTTTCAATTATACATGATAGTGAGTAACTTCCACTCACCACTAACATGTGCTCAGAGCAACTTAATTTCAAACTAATATTCAGTAGGTGACACTTTTCTCAAGCTTCGGGCTGGGGGAGGGGGGGAATCTTCACTTCCTGAATTCCTTCTTCCCGTGCACCCCTTAAAGGCCCAGAAACATTTCCAGAAAAAGTTCAGAACTTTAAAAGGTACAAGATCTACCCCAGTCTCATATTTCTTCCCATTTATTACTCAGAAGGAGACAGGAATTTAGCACTTAGTAGAAACGCAGCATCAAAAGGGTTGGTGTCCATCAACTACAAAATACCTCGTGACATTTGACGGGAAAAGTTTCTTCATACAAAACAAGCCCGGGAATGAGACCTTGGGACAGTTAGGCTGGTGCAGAATGTGGGCCCAAATGCCTCTATGTTCTGTTTAAATTAAGAGTGGAGAAAACACTTTTAAGGTCTTACACCGACGGCATCTGACACCACAAAAATGTAATCACCTTAATTTGTCTTCATCTCCACTTTCTTGGAGGGGTTTTAGTGTTGTTGGCCCCTGTTCCATTTGTGGTGCACCCGTGAGAAAACAAGGCGTTTCTGCATAAATAAATTAGTCTTATTACATGACATAGCAGTGTCATGTGTTGTGCAACTGGCTCTGTTTAGTTTTTCTCATGAACACTTAAAGAACTTGCAACCTAAGAAACTAACCACATTCCATCTTGTGCTGGCCTCGCAGCTTTTAACATGGATTTGAAAGAAATTGGATCAGTTGCAACTTGTATTATGGAGACAGAAAATATGGACCATTGAGCTTGCACAATATTTGAGCTCAGTGTTGCTTACGTCAATAGATCTATATATAGGAACATACTGTTCCACTTTTTTGTTGTTTAACTAATAAGAAGCTAGCTAGAGATATTATTTATACTTCTTATAGCCCCCCCTTGCTCCAAGCAGCTCATTGCATCTTGCACAATTTCTCCTTCCCCTCAACCACACTGCAAGGGAGGCTAAATTGACTGGTGGCAACATCAAAGGTCTTCCGGTGAAGTCCTTGGTAGAGCCGGAATTAGAAACATCCTCCTCCCAGTCCTGCCAGGGGTGTTTGTGCCCTCATTCTTGCCAGCTTCTTCCCTGCAGGTTTCAGCCATGTGGCTCTACCTGGCTGCCCTGCTGGGGCTTTACTTCCTCCGCCGATGGTACAAGGAGAGACAGACGGTGGAGAACCTGACGGAGAAATACGTCCTCATCACCGGCTGTTCCCGTGGCTTTGGGAACCACCTTGCCAGGCAGCTGGATGCCCGGGGCCTGCGGGTGTTGGCAACCTGTACCACACAGAAGGGGGCAGAGCAGCTGGAGAAGGTCACCTCAGAGCGCTTGAAAACCACCGTTCTGGATGTCTCCAGTACAGAGAGCGTTGCGGCAGCGACGGAGTGGGTGAAAGGGTGCATTGGAAACAAAGGTGAATCTCTACCTTCCTTGTGCTGCCTCTGTGCTATTGGTGGGACCAGGGATTAGAAGTGCCTCTCTGTATTCATTTGTAGGCCACGTTCCAACAAAATATCAGAGCCAGTTCCAGACATATGGCTGCATGAGAACATGGGACACCCCCTCCCGGAATCCTGGGAATTGTCGTTTGTCCAAAATGCTGAGTTGAAAAGTTGAAACAACATTCCAGCTTGACATATACTTTCTCTAGTCTTTGGGGTTCCCAATCTAACTCAAACTCGGTGTAGGGAAAGAGAATACATTGTTCTAACAGCAAAGGGGAAAGAAGAAGAATGATGTTAAAACAGAAGGCAAATTTAACAGAGAAGGGCACGGGCATTTTTGTTCTTTTCATTACTTTTTAAATACTGTATCACTTTTGGCGTTTTGCTGTGTGAGGAGTTTCTGAATGCAGCAAAACTCTGGGCAGCAGCGGCGTAGCAACCCCAGAACCCCAACCCCAAACACACAGCAGCCACTGTGCCACACTATAGACCCATGGAATGCAATGTGGGTCCCCATTCCTTTAACATGCTTCCCTGACCCTGTTCCTTTATAGAGGGGTAGGGTGGATATTGCAAATGTATTATTTAGGTAACAAAGAAAAACCCTCCCCCAGAAAACCCACGAAAATCCAATTCCCTTGCAAGTAACTGTCACAATCCTAAATTCACTTTTAGCCTGATCTTTTGAAAAGAGAAACAAGTCCTAGTTAGTTCAGTTTAATTTACATTCAAATAAGTATGCAGCAGACTGAAGCCTTAAAATGGTCGCTCTTTTATTCATTTCAATAAATTGATGCCCAATATAAAGAACAGGTTGAAAAATGAAGAACACATGTAACCCTAGTGGTTAGAGGAGCTTGTCGGTCTCTGATGCACGAGTGTGATGCAGCTACATGGAAAGGGACGTCGGAGGCAAAGCTCTGTGAGGAAGAGAAACAGAATTTGTTGCTATCTTCACCCCTCTTTCATTTTGCGGTTGGGTTTCTATATTTACCATTCTTCTGACAAGCAGAAATAGGAAAAAAAACATACATTCTTTCTCACAGGGCTTTGGGGCTTGGTGAACAATGCCGGCACAGCTCTACCATCAGGTCCCAACGAATGGCTGACCAGAGATGACTTTGCAAAGGTGATCGATGTCAACCTCCTTGGGATGATTGACGTGACGCTACACATGCTGCCCCTGGTGAGAAGAGCCAGAGGGAGGGTGGTCAACGTCTCCAGTGTGAGTGGACGCCTGGCCACCTTTGGAGGTGGTTACTGCCCGTCAAAGTTTGCTGTGGAAGCCTTCTCTGACAGCCTGAGGTAAAAAGAGCCGTTCTCTAATGTCCTCTTTTGCTTAGTTTGGTGCAACATCTGCCACACTCCCTAACCACTTGTCAGGCTGGAAGTGGCTGATGCGAGTCCTCCTGGTTTAGTTGCATGGATGTTTCACCAGCTAAGTCTGAAAAAAAGTGGGCTGCAGCCCCTGGCGTGCCTCCTCTCCGCCTCTGGGGCCACCTCCCTCCCGTGCTGGCCGCCCCTCGGGAGAGGGGGTGGGTGAGCGGGAGATGGGGGCGTGGCGCTGGAGCGGCACGGGGCTCTGTGCGCCCTTCCAATGCTGAAGGCTGGGGCTCCCCGCGCGGGATGGGAGGCGAGGGCTGCCGGCTCGCAGCCCGCCCGGGAGCGGCATGGGCGGCAGTGGCTGCACCGGTGGCGGGCGAGCGCCCGTCCGTGGGGGCGGGGGCGGGTTGGGGAGGGGGCGCAGGGTATGCCGGCGGGCTCGTGGGGGCGCCCCTGGGGGGGGCGGCACCCTGGCGCACCGCACCAGTAGCCCCTATGGATAAGACAGGGCTGGCTGCAGGTAAGAAAGAACGGGGAAATGGCAGCTGCCCAGACGTTTACCCAAGACTCGCACAACTTGAGATGATTGTATCCAGGCACAGGCCATGTCCACATCTGGCCTCGAACCAAACTTTTCAAATCACAAGCCCACAATTGGATGTGTGAGTCTCAGTCCAGGACCTTCTCATTAATGGTGAACATGCTATGGATGTCCCTCTGTTTCACTTAGAATAGTTTGGGCCCAACATGCTTTATAGAAATGTTGATTACCATGTTGAAAAGTGTGTGCTTTTTCCAACTATTTACGTACTACTTAAATATCACAGTGTGGGACTGAGCAGTTATCTGCAGATATGCACTGCCCAGGCTCACGTAGCCGGGAGGTCCCTTTGGGGCTGCTAACACTGTGGTTGGACGTCACCCGCAGAGGCACACTCCATTCTCTCTCTCTCGAGATACATGGATGCCAACAACTAAGGCATGAAGGTGTAGCATTCGGAGAGATATTCTGTGTGGCATCTTCTCAGGGTTGTTTGCACGGTAATCCTCTTCTGCACAAAGGAGGTTTGGCAAAACCCTTAATTGCTCCTTTTTTAGAACGCGGGGTCCCAGGACCCAAAGAACGGGGGTCCTGTTCCTTTGATGCAAGTGACCTTGATGCCTTGTCCCTCTTAACAAGAAGACTGGGCAGAGATGACAGAGACACCAGGGAAGAGGGTAGGACGCAGACCTGGCAGAAAAGGCTCCTTGCTCTCTGCAGCAACCTTTCCCAACTAGGTGAAGAAATCCGTTCAGGAAGGCATTTAATATATCAGCTAGAATTTGAAGCATGTCCTCATGACTGTCTCTTAATACAACTGTTGCTGTGTCATACACAATCCTCTCCTGGGTAGAGCATGTCGAGGCTCCTGCAAGAGGGCAGAAGGCAGGTGAGGTCCATTTCCCATCTTTTCTTTCTCCTCATTTTTTTTTTTAAAGCAAGATGTTCCTATCCAAGTTCCTGACCTGCATTCCTGACCAATGACTCAGTAGGCAATGATTTTCTTCTTTTATTCCCCTGCATTTCAGGCGAGAGCTCCATCCTTTTGGAGTCCAAGTCAGCATTGTTGAACCTGGTGGTTTCCAAACATCCATTGTCACACAACCATTAGAGGGTTCAAAGGCAGTATGGAACCGAGTGCCGTCTGACATCAAAGAAGCCTATGGGGAACAGTACTTGGAGAACTGTGAGTAGACATGGAGGGGATTTCAGCATGGTTAGCATTTTCCTGCAAACTTACCCAATTCACACTTCATGAAACAATATATTAACCAATACATAGCTCTGTTTAGGAATTCAAACTCCTCTAAATTTAGCCACAAGTTCTCCAAACCAACAATGTGTACAAAAATGTGCATATTAGAGAGAAATTGGCATCAAAAGTGAACGTAATATACAAAAACGCACTAAGCTAATTGATCACAATAAACAAAAATGCACTGTGCAAGGAAATAATGTTTGCCAACATGTGTATATTGTGAAAACTGAAATGCTGATGACTTCCAAAAATCATAAACTGAAATGAGGAGAACCAAACTCAAAGATTTTGGAGATATTGAAATTGAGAGAAACCAAAAGGGACAGGTTCATCCATTGCAGATTTAGATCTTTTGAGACTGTTTTGAAGCCTCCAAAAGAGTTCCAGATGCATCTGGTTTGATTTACTTCTTCTGGGGAGAGGTATCTAGAAGCTAACCAATCCATTCAGCTCCCAACAAATTTAGGTTACCCCCCCCCCCCATTTACAGCACTAACTTCTGTTTTGCTTCATATTTCTCTCACACAGTTTGCAAACTTGTCCAAGATAGCGCTAAAACTTCCAGCAGCAAGCTTCACCTGGTCAGTGACTGTATAGAACATGCCCTGACATCCTGCCACCCTCGCACTCGCTACTCTCCAGGCTGGGACGCAAAGTTCTTGTACATTCCTGTCTCTTACTTTCCAACATCCATTGCTGACTTCGTGATAAGCTGCTTTCTGCCCAAACCTGCTCAAGCAGTATAGATTGCTTTGAAGAAAAACCTTTACAGCTGTCCAAACGAACCAACAATCTATGGATGGAATATAAGCCTAACTGCATCTTTATCTTTACGTTTTTATTTTGCTTGTTTATGCAAAATAGAAAATGCAACAAAAAACAAACTTTTGCAAGCACAATAGATTGCTTTGAAGAAAAAGCTTTACCGTTATATTGTTGAGGGAAAGCCAGTAGATGGTGTTCCTGTTTTCAATTAATCTTATACTGTATTTCTATATATGGTGGCTGAGATAAGGAATGCAGCTGCAGGCACGGGACTGACCTGGTAAAGTGCCAAGCATATTTTGGTCTGAGAAAGAGGGGTGCTGTCCCCGGTTTCTGGAATGTCTCTGGAAAAAAGTGATGAATAGCTGAGCCGTTCCAGAAGTCTGTTCGACTTCCAAAACATTCGGAAGCCAAAACATCGCTTCTGATTGGCTGCAGGAAGGTCCTGCAACCAATTGGAAGCCACAGAAGCTGTGCCGGATGTTTGAAAATCATTCTGGTTTCCGATCGTTCAGGAGCCGAAATGTACCAAAGCGTTTGGCAAACAAGGTTCTTTAATTGTATATTGGCACCTGTTGCTGTTTCTTTGCTTATTATAGTAAATAACAAAGCTTGCTTCTACTGCCTAAATGTTTGAGATCCAAAGAACTCGGTGCTGCCTCAGGATTACCAGGGCTGGGTGATGGTTGGGGAGGCATAGCCATGGGGCATTACATAGCTGTCAAATTGAGCCAACAAGCTGTGGATGGAATCAAAGTCTAATTGCATCTTTTAGGCTCCTAATGAGAGGACAATTAAAAAGAAATGATTTATTATTATTCTGAGCTATTGTCTGATTCAGCTGAAGCTACAATGCTTTACCTCTCATTTACCTAGGAAAAAACTACATTAAACTGTGGGACTTCATACTAAATGGATACTCTCAATTCTACCCATGGACTGCCACCTGTCCAGATTTTAATTTGCTCTAGACTGATTTTAAGATGTATTTTAACCAAATGGTTGACTGTTTTATGTTCTTATGTTCTTTGTATACTGTCTTAGTTGAAAACAGAATCAAAAGGATCCAAGGAAGGGATGGGGGGAAGTCAGGAGATTCTGAGCAATGTCGATATTTGGATTTAGTACTGCTTTTTGATGTATGTTTGTTTTCTCTTTTCTTTTCTTTTTTTCTTTTTGAAAATCGAATAAAAAGATTATAAAAAAGTATGGCAAATGATGCCTGTATATTTTGTGATGTTTTCTTTTAATGCTTTAATACATCTCACTGGGGTTGTCCTTTCTGCTCCTCAACACCACCGAATCCCCCCCCCACAACCTGGCCACCCACGTTTCCCTCTCGGACTCATCCAGGTTCACTCTTACCTCCCAGCTGGGCGTTGAAGACACTGGAACTCAGGACTCAAGGGAGAAACTTGCTAAGAGGGGGCACTCTGGCACAACAGGAAAGTCAAGATCTTCCTTCCTTTCCTTCCACTGGTTCTCCCTCCACTCATTTCCCGCTAACTGACAAGAGACAGAGAGCCAGTTACAGGTGGGTAGCCGTGTTGGTCTGCCATAGTCGAAACAAAATAGAAAATTCTTTCCAGTAGCACCTTAGAGACCAACTGAGTTTGTTCTTGGTATGAGCTTTCGTGTGCATGCACACTTCTTCAGATACTTCAGTAGGAAGTATCTTCAGATACTTCAGTAGGAAATGATGCTTCTTGGCTTTTCCTCCCTCATTCAGAAGAGAGCTCCATCCTTTTGGAATCAAGGTGAGCATTGTTGAACCAGGTGCTTTCAAGACAGCCATACTGTCAAAATCAGCTGAGTCCTACGAACCTTTACCAAGAACAAACTCAGTTGGTCTCTAAGGCGCTACTGGAAAGAATTTTCTATTTTGTTTAAGATACATAGAGGACACTCCTTGATGGAGAGTCAAGCAGTCAAAGCCAGGCCCTACAACATATCTGTGCATGCACACGAAAGCTCATACCAAGAACAAACTTAGTTGGTCTCTTAAGGTGCTCCTGGAAGGATTTTTATTGTTGTTGTTTTGTTTTTACTATGGCAGACCAACACGGCTACCTACCTGTAACATGCCCTAGAACAGTTTTTGTTTTTATTACGCATGTTGTGTTTTTATCTTGCATGCCTCATGCCCGAGCCCCAGGTGATGCATAAGCCCAGGCGCCCCGCACCCCCCTAGCTACGTTCCTGGGCCGCGTCTCCAGAGGCCGTCGCTGGTGCTCCCTTGGACCTGCTGGAGTCGAGTTGCTAGGGACAGGGCGGGAGGCTCAGGGTTCCCCCCCCCCCAGGGAATAAATTTGCGAGGAAAGCGGCCGAGGTACCCAAAGTTCCCCTCCTGCTGCGGCTCCAAGCGCCCCGGGAGTGCGCTCACTGGAGGAACCGGAGCAGGGAAACTTCTTTCCGTGAGGAGAAGTGCTCCTCTCGGACCCAAGGCGTGGCGGAGCCAAACTGAGCCTTGTGTATCCTGGGTTTGCAGGAGGGATAGCAGCGGGGAGGGCGGGGTGAGAGGAGCTGGATCTAAAGGGAGAGAGAAGCGGAGCGAGGCTTGTTGCACTAGGCAGGCGCACCAAACGGACCAACAGGTTCCTCCTGCAAAGCGGACCCTTGCTCCGAAAGTGGGGGTGGTGGGGAATCGTTGTCTTCCAAGTCCTGGCTCCTCCTTCGTCAAAGATTACAAGGACCACCACGTTAAAAAAAATGAAAGAGAGTCCCAGGAGGGTGCCTTATTGAGGCAGGGGAGTAAAAAACGCGGGTTGAACTTCG
Source organism: Lacerta agilis (assembly GCF_009819535.1). NCBI lineage: Eukaryota > Metazoa > Chordata > Lepidosauria > Squamata > Lacertidae > Lacerta > Lacerta agilis. Next base: position 6,111,503 of record NC_046313.1, on the reverse strand, counting down.
TCGAAGTGCTCCCAAGGTGTGCAAAACTTCCCTCCTTTGCCCCCCATTGCTTTGGCTGCAGCCTCTCGGGTTTTTTGCCCAGCTCACAACAGGACTCCTTTACACCTACCTTGCCTGTCAAGTCGTTTGCACCCGTGTCCCTTCCGTTTGCACCCTTAACCATGTACTGTACCCCTATGTAACCCAACCACGTGGCAGTCACCACCTGTAGGCGGGCATTGTCTCTTTGGCTGCCGATTCCCGGCTTTTCCGACCGCATTCTGAACCTCGATATCGTAATTTTTATTTTTAATTTTTTACAGCACTTCCATTCAAGCTGAGCTTGGATTTCAGTTTTCAGGAGGGATAGAAAACTGGATTGGAGCAGCGATGCTACTGCAAACAGTGAGGCTTTCTTCAATGTGTAAGTGGGGGCTCAGATTTCAGCTTTAGAAAAGGAGAAACCCTTAGCTGCTGCTGCTATATAAAATAAAGGTCTGGAGCCCAGCAAAATGGTTCTTATCCTTTCCTAAAAATGACCGGCCTTGTCCCTGCTAACAAGTGGAATGGGCAGAGGTACCAGAGGTTACAGATAACAATGAAGTGGGGCTCCCTCCAGCCTTTTGCCCCTTTCTTCAGCGACGCATTTAGAGTACCAGCAGTTTATCAACCTGGTGGTCTTTCCTTTACATACACCCACAAACACCCACTGCTCCCTTCAACGTGAATCTTCTGGTTATCCTTCGCCCTTACTTGAAACTTACCTGGATCTGTTCCAAGCAAGAAAGAACAGTGATCTTCACCACTCCTTTCAGTTCTGAATGGTTTCAGCACTCCAAGTTATTGACACCCACGCTACGTAAACAATAAGCGAACTGACAAAAATTTGGCAATGCAGTCTGGAAGCACTTTTCCTTGGCATCCAAAATAGTTCCACATGTTCCTCCATTGATTTAGCTATCATAGGGAGAGGCAATCTTTCCCCAGAAGATTAAATTTGCCACCTGTGTTGCTGCAGATCCAACTTTGCATTTGTTTGTTTCTCTCACGCAGGTTGCAAATCGTTCCAACAACTCTTTCTGCACACCAGCAGCAGATAGGAAACACAAAATGCTTTTACAGTCATGTCTGGAGTCTTTCTCTATATACTAGAATTCATGCACCAAAGCAAGCTGGTGAAAGAATAGCCTCCTCTGGGTCCCTCTAGCGTTTGTTAGCAGGCATAGTATTACGGTGCAGAGTAGACGAGGAGAGGTTTCCTAAAGCTAGGGCCTGGCTTTGACAGCTTGACTCTCCATCAAGGAGTGTCCTCTCTGTCTCTTGTCAGTTAGCGGGAAATGAGTGGAAGCAGGAACCAGTGGAAGGAAAAGAAGGAAGATCTTGACTTTCCTGTGGTGCCAGAGTGCCCCCTCATAGCAGGTTTCTCCCTTGAGTCCTGAGTTCCAGTGTCTTCAAAGCCCAGCTGGGAGGTAAGAGTGAACCTGGGTGAGTCGCAGAGGGAAAGGTGGGTGGCCAGGTTGGGGGGGGGGGATTCGGTGGCAAATGAGTGGGATTCGGTAGTGTTGAGGAGCAGAAAGGACAACCATAGTGAGATGTATTAAAGCTAAAAATAAAATAAAAAATCTCATCACAAAATATGAATATACAGGCATCATTTGCCAGACTTTTATAATCTTTTTATTTGATTTTCAAAAGAGAAAAGGAAAAAAAAGAGAAAACAAACATACATCAAAAAGCAGTACTAAATCCAACTATCGAGATTGCTCAGAATCTCCTGACTTCCCCCCACCCCTTCCTTGGATCCTTTTGATTCGGTTTTCAACTAAGAAAGTATACAACGTACATAAAAACATAAACAGTCAAGCAATTAGTTAAAATGCATCTTAAAATTAGCTCAGACTGCTTGCAAAAGTTTGTTTGTTTTTTGTTGCATTTCCTATTTTGCATAAACAAGCAAAATAAAAACGTAAAGATAAAGATGCAGTTAGGCTTGTCTTCCATCCACAGATTGTTGGTTCATTTGGACAGCTGTAAAGGTTTTTCTTCAAAGCAATCTATACTGCTTGAGCAGGTTTGGGCAGAAAGCAGCTTATCACGAAGTCAACGATGGACGTTGGAAAGTAAGAGGCAGGAATGTGCAAGAACTTTGCGTCCCAGCCTGGAGAGTAGCGAGTGCGAGGGTAGCAGGATGTCAGGGCATGTTCTATACAGTCACTGACCAGGTGAAGCTTGGTGCTGGAAGTTTTAAAGATATCTTGGACAATTTTGCACACTGTGTGAGAGAAATATGAAGCAAAACAGAAGTTAGTGCTGTAAATGTAGGGGGTAACCAAAATTTGTTGGGAGCTGAATGGATTGGTTAGCTTCTAGATACCTCTCCCTAGAAGAAGTAAATCAAAGCAGATGCACCTGGAACTATTTTAGAGGCTTCAAAACAGTCTCAAAAGATCTAAATCTGCAATGGATGAACCTGTCCCTTTTGGTTTCTCTCAGTTTCAATATCTCCAAAATCTTTGAGTTTGGTTCTCCTCAATTCAGTCTATGATTTTTGGAAGTCACCAGCATTTCAGTTTTCACAATATACACATGTTGGCAAACATTATTTCCTTGCATAGTGCATTTTTGTTTATTGTGATCAATTTGCTTAGTGCGTTTTTGTATATTACGTTCACTTTTGATGCCAATTTCTCTCTAATATGCACATTTTTGTACACATTGTTGGTTTGGAGAACTTATTGCTTATATTTAGAGGAGTTTGAATTCCTAAACAGAGCTATGTATTGGTTAATATATTGTTTCATGAAGTGTGATTTGTGTAAGTTTGCAGGAAAATGCTAACCATGCTGAAATCTCCTCCATGTCTACTCACAGTTCTCGAAGTACTGTTCCCCATAGGCTTCTTTGATGTCAGACGGCACTCGGTTCCATACTGTCTTTGAACCCTCTAATGCTTGTTTGCCAATGGATGTTTGGAAACCACCAGGTTCAACAATGCTGACTTGGACTCCAAAAGGATGGAGCTCTCGCCTGAAATGCAGGGGAATAAAAGAAGAAAATCATTGCCTTCTGAGTCATTGGTCAGGAATGCAGGTCAGGAACTTGGATAGGAACAACTTGCTTTAAAAAAAAAAAATCAAAATTGAGGAGAAAGAAAAGATGGGAAATGGAGCTTGCCTGCCTTCTGCCCTCTTGCAGGAGCCTCGACATGCTCTACCCAGGAGAGGATTGTGTATGACACAGCAACAGTTGTATGAAGAGACAGTCATGAGGACATGCTTCAAAGTCTAGCTGATATATTAAATGCCTTCCTGAAGGGAGACCTTAACCTAGTTGGGAAAGGTTGCTGCAGAGAGCAAGGAGCCTTTTCTGCCAGGTCTGCGTCCCACCCTCTTCCCTGGTGTCTCTGTCATCTCTGCCCAGTCTTCTTGTTAAGAGGGACAAGGCATCAAGGTCACTTGCATCAAAGGAACAGGACCCCCCGTTCTTTGGGTTCTGGGACCCCGCGTTCTAAAAAAGGAGCAATTAAGGGTTTTGCCAAACCTCCTTTGTGCAGAAAAGGATTACAGTGCAAACAACCCTGAGAAGATGCCACACAGAATTTCTCTCCGAATGCTACACCTTCATGCCTTAGTTGTTGGCATCCATGTATCTCGAGAGAGAGAGAGTGGAGTGTGCCTGTGCGGGTGAAGTCAAACCACAGTGTTAGCAGCCCCAAAGGGACCTCCCGGCTACTTGAGCCTGGGCAGTGCATATCTGCAGATAACTGCAAAGTCCCACACTGTGATATTTAAGTGGTACGTAAATAGTTGGGAAAAGCACACACTTTTCAACATGGTAATCAACATTTCTATAAAGCATGTTGGGCCAGAACTATTCTAAGTAAAACAGGGGGACATCCATAGCATGTTCACCATTAATGAGAAGGTCCTGGACTGAGAGCCACACATCCAATTGTGGGCTTGTGATTTGAAAAGTTTGGTTCGAGGCCAGATGTGGACATGGCCTGTGCCTGGATACATTCATCTCAAGTTGTGCGAGTCTTGGGTGGAGGTCTGGGCAGCTGCCATTTCCCAGCTCTTTCTTCCCTGCAGCCCACTTTTTTTCAGACTTAGCTGGTGAAACATCCATGCAACTAAACCAGGAGGACTCGCATCAGCCACTTCCAGCCTGAAAAGTGGTTAGGGAGTGTGGCCGATGTTGCACTAAACTAAGCAAAAGAGGACATTAGAGAATGGCTCTTTTTACCTCAGGCTGTCAGAGAAGGCTTCCACACCAAACTTTGACGGGCAGTAACCACCTCCAAAGCAGGCCAGGCGACCATTTGTACTGGAGATGTTGACCACCCTCCCTCTGGCTCTTCTCACCAGGGGCAGCATGTGTAGCGTCACATCAATCATCCCAAGAAGGTTGACATTGATCACCTTTGCAAAGTCATCTCTGGTCAGCCATTCGTTGGGACCTGATGGTAGAGCTGTGCCGGCATTGTTCACCAAGCCCCAAAGCCCTGTGAGAAAGAATGTATGCTTTTTCCTATTTCTGTTTGTCAGAAGAATGGTAAATATAGAAACCCAACCGCAAAATGAAAGAGGGGTGAAGATAGCAACAAATTCTGTTTCTCTTCCTCACAGAGCTTTGCCTCCGACGTCCCTTTCCATGTAGCTGCATCACACTCGTGCATCAGAGACCGACAAGCTCCTCTAACCACTAGGGTTACATGTGTTCTTCATTTTTCAACCTGTTCTTTATATGGTATTGGGCATCAATTTATTGAAATGAATAAAAGAGCGACCATTTTAAGGCTTCAGTCTGCTGCATACTTATTTGAATGTAAATTAAACTGAACTAACTAGGACTTGTTTCTCTTTTCAAAAGATCAGGCTAAAAGTGAATTTAGGATTGTGACAGTTACTTGCAAGGGAATTGGATTTTCGTGGGTTTTCTGGGGGAGGGTTTTTCTTTGTTACCTAAATAATACATTTGCAATATCCACCCTACCCCTCTATAAAGGAACAGGGTCAGGGAAGCATGTTAAAGGAATGGGGACCCACATTGCATTCCATGGGTCTATAGTGTGGCACAGTGGCTGCTGTGTGTTTGGGGTTGGGGTTCTGGGGTTGCTACGCCGCTGCTGCCCAGAGTTTTGCTGCATTCAGAAACTCCTCACACAGCAAAACGCCTAAAGTGATACATTATTTAAAAAGTAATGAAAAGAACAAAAATGCTCGTGCCCTTCTCTGTTAAATTTGCCTTCTGTTTTAACATCATTCTTCTTCTTTCCCCTTTGCTGTAAAAACAATGTATTCTCTTTCCCTACACCGAGTTTGAGTTAGATTGGGAACCCCAAAGACTAGAGAAAGTATATGTCAAGCTGGAATGTTGTTTCAACTTTTCAACTCAGCATTTTGGACAAACGACAATTCCCAGGAGGGGGTGTCCCATGTTCTCATGCACCCAAATGTCTGGAACTGGCTCTGATATTTTGTGGGAACGTGGCCTACAAAGGAATACAGAGAGGGCATTCTAATCCCTGGTCCCACCAATAGCACAGAGGCAGCACAAGGAAGGTAGAGATTCACCTTTGTTTCCAATGCACCCTTTCACCCACTCCGTCGCTGCCGCAACGCTCTCTGTACTGGAGACATCCAGAACGGTGGTTTTCAAGCGCTCTGAGGAGACCTTCTCCAGCTGCTCTGCCCCCTTCTGTGTGGTACAGGTTGCCAACACCTGCAGGCCCCGGGCATCCAGCTGCCTGGCAAGGTGGTTCCCAAAGCCACGGGAACAGCCGGTGATGAGGACGTATTTCTCCGTCAGGTTCTCCACCGTCTGTCTCTCCTTGTACCATCGGCGGAGGAAGTAAAGCCCCAGGAGGGCAGCCAGGTAGAGCCACATGGCTGAAAGCTGCAGGGAAGAAGCTGGCAAGAGTGAGGGCACAAACACCCCTGGCAGGACTGGGAGGAGGATGTTTCTAACTCCTGCTCCACCAAGAACTTCACTGGAAGACCTTTGATGTTGCCACTGTTCAATTCTCAATTTAGCCTCCCTTGCAGTGTGGTTGAGGGGAAGGAGAAATTGTGCATGATGCAATGAGCTGCTTGGAGCAAGGGGGGGCTATAAGAAGTATAAATAATATCTCTAGCTAGCTTCTTATTAGTTAAACAACTAAAAAAAGTGGAACAGTATGATCCTATATATAGATCTATTGACGTAAGCAACACTGAGCTCAAATATTGTGCAAGCTCAATGGTCCATATATTCTCTGTCTCCATAATACAAGTTGCAAATGATCCAATTTCTTCCAAATCCACGTTAAAAGCTGCGAGGCCAGCACAAGATGGAATGTGGTTAGTTTCTTAGGTTGCAAGTTCTTTAAGTGTTCATGAGAAAAACTAAACAGAGCCAGTTGCACAACACATGACACTGCTATGTCATGTAATAAGACTAATTTATTTATGCAGAAACGCCTTGTTTTCTCACGGGTGCACCACAAATGGGCACCACAAATGGAACAGGGGCCAAAAACACTAAAACCCCTCCAAGAAAGTGGAGATGAAGACAAATTAAGGTGATTACATTTTTGTGGTGTCAGATGCCGTCGGTGTAAGACCTTAAAAGTGTTTTCTCCACTCTTAATTTAAACAGAACATAGAGGCATTTGGGCCCACATTCTGCACCAGCCTAACTGTCCCAAGGTCTCATTCCAGGGCTTGTTTTGTATGAAGAAACTTTTCCCGTCAAATGTCACGAGGTGTTTTGTAGTTGATGGACACCAACCTTTTTGATGCTGCGTTTCTACTAAGTGCTAAATTCCTGTCTCCTTCTGAGTAATAAATGGGAAGAAATATGAGACTGGGGTAGATCTTGTACCTTTTAAAGTTCTGAACTTTTTCTGGAAATGTTTCTGGGCCTTTAAGGGGTGCACGGGAAGAAGGAATTCAGGAAGTGAAGCTTCCCCCCTGCCCCAGCCTGAAGCTTGAGAAAAGTGTCACCTACTGAATATCAGCTTGAAATAAAGTTGCTATGAGCACATGTTAGTGGTGAGTGGAAGTTACTCACTATCATGTATAATTGAAAAGGGAAGAGACAAACCTGCAGCTCTATGAGAGGAAAGGCCCTCAGCTTCAGTTGTATGGCAGGGAAAGCAAGGCTTCCTTCTCCTGTTTGCAGTGGCTCCTTATCTGCCTGCTGCTGTTTTTCATACTCCACTGGCTTCAAAGGCAGCTCCTCCCTTCTGGCAAGGATTGGCTCATCCCAATTAGGTGGTGAAATTTAACTGCCTTCTTTAAACTAACTGGGGAATCTGTTGGTGAAGGAAACACACCGAATCCCTCCCACTGCAGAACTTTGTGCCACAAATTCAGCCCCTTTCCCCTGTGTCCCGTTCATATATGGATGGAGCAAATAACTCAAATCATTAGTCTAGCGCAGGCAAAAAGCCTGGGGTTGAGCATATCCTTCTTGCAGAAGCACATCCCTCCTGCTGCTAGAAAGATGGGCAGAGTGCTTGCAAAATTACATTTCACCTAGAGTAGGAAGGGAGAGGCTGGACCAGACCAGCTTGCTTTGGTGCATGAATTCTAGTATATAGAGAAAGACTCCAGACATGACTGTTAAAGCATTTTGTGTTTCCTTTTTGCTGCTGGTGTGCAGAAACAGTTGTTGGAACGATTTGCAACCTGCGTGAGAGAAACAAACAAATGCAAAGTTGGATCTGCAGCAACACAGGTGGCAAATTTAATATTCTGGGGAAATTTGCCTTCTGGGCATCTCTCCCTATGATAGCTAAATCAATGGAGTAACACGTTGAGCTATTTTGGATGCCAAAGAAAAGAACATTCTGGTGTTTCCAGATTGCATGGCAGAAACATCGTCACCCTACCCCACCCATCCCAGCCACCTCTCTTCCCATTCTCTCCCTAATGTCTCAACAACAACAACCAATTTGTAAAAAAGTTATATGGAAAAATACAAGAGACACATTGCATACTGCTGTAAATCAAGAAAATCCTTAATAATAATAATAAAAGAACTGAAAGGAGTGGTGAAGATCCCTGTTCTTTCTTGCTTGGTACAGATCCAGGTACGTTTCAAGGAAGGGCGAAGGATAACCAGAAGATTGGGTGACATACTTTGGATCACTTGATATACTGGCAACCCCAGCAGTCAGACCCGTCTCTACCCTTGTGGCAAATTTAATCTTCTGGGGGAAAGATTGCTTTCTCGGCATCTCTCCCTATGATAGCTAAATCAAAGGAGGAACATGTGGAACTATTTTGGATGCCAGGGAAAAGTGCTTCCAGACTGCATTGCCAATTTTTATTATTATTATTATTATTATTATTGTTGTTGTTGTTGTTGTTGTTGTTGTTATTTAATTGCATGATTTAAATTTCCCACAAAACGAAATTCCAGAATTCCAGATACATCAAACAACAGATAGGAACAGATATCCTTTCAGTACCAATAAAGTTATTTACAATAATATTTTAGTTGTCTGTATCTTACTTTCGCACTAGATGACAAGTTACAATATACCATAACAATCACCATAAAGAAAAACGAAAAGAGAAAAGAAACGACAAAGAAAAGGGAAAAAAATAAAAATAACCCCCCCAAAAAAACCCAACAAACAAACAAACAAACAAACAAACACAGGGTTTCCCCTGTTTAATCTTCACAAATCATCTGATCATCTGAACCGACTTCCTGACAAACCCCTTTGCTTAAACTACAATTAATATGAATGCTTAAAACCCCATACAATCTCTTATAGCTACTCTCAAATACATTCTTAGATGTTTCATTGCTCCTCATTCTTTCCTACAAACCCTTTCCATTCCCTTCATCCCTCGAATGCTGGCATGGTAGCAATACTCTTATTATATTTTAACACATATCTTTTATAGACCTCCCATTTACCCGCAAATATCTGCTTAGTATTTTCTCTTAAGTTGTTTGTTAATAGAGCCAACTCCGCGAATTCTTGTAGTTTGATTTGCCAGTCAGTGACTTTAGGTGCTTCTTGGTCTTTCCATCCCTTTGCCACTACCATTCTGGCCGCTGCAATTGCGTACAAAAAGACTTCTTTTTGCTTCTTCGGTATCTCTTTATCTACCATACTTAGTAAAAATATTTCAGGTCTTTTAACAAAGGAAATTGCCATCATCTTTTTCATTTCATCATATACCTCCCCCCAAAACACTTTTTTTTTGCACACTGCCACCACATATGAATCAGATCCCCGTTCTCTGCTCCACATCTCCAACACACATTTGCAAGACTTTTATACATTTTTGAAAGTCTAGCCGGTGTGAGATACCACCTACGGGCCATTTTTAACATGTTCTCTCTTATGTTATAATTTGCCGTAAATCGGAAAGGAGATATGATTTTAAAGCTTCAGTCTTGGAACATAAATGGTTTGAACAATAAATGTAAGAGAAATAAAGTTGAGCATGTTTTGAATAAACAAAAGTTAGATGTCATATGCTTGCAAGAAACCCACATTGCCAAAAAACATAGAAGAATATTAATAAACAAAAGATTGGGTTTGGATTTTGTGTCAGCGGATAAAAAGAAAAAGCGAGGGGTGGTTTTTTATGTAAAACAGAAGTGAGGAAGGGAGAGTGGTAATTGTACAAATAACATGGCAGGGAGAGAAAATACAACTGGTGGGAATATATGCCCCGAACAATAAAAAAGCCAAATTTTATAAAAAGCTTGAGGAAATATTGCTTGAGTTTTCTGATCAAAAACAAATATTAATGGGTGACCTGAATGCGGTTGTGAATCCAATATTGGATAGATCATCAAGAAGTTCGGGTTCAGAAGGTAAATTGCCAAAGACTTTCTTTACATTGATAGAAAACCTAAGTTTAATAGATGCATGGACAGCAAAGCACCCAGCAATAAAACAATATACACACTTTTCAGAGCCCAACAAAAGTTCAGGGAGAATAGATTATATCTGGGTTACTAAGGGAGTGTCGTCAAAAGTGAATAAAATAGAGATCCAGCCGAGAACCTTATCGGATCATAATGCCGTATATATGGAATTAAAAGGAGAAGGTGCCAAAACTAGGTGGAGAATGAATGAGAGCTTATTCTATGATGGAAAAATAGTAGAAAAAGCAAAGAAGGTCTTCAATGACTATTTCGAATTGAATACAAATAAAGAAACAGATTTGAACGTAGTTTGGGATGCCAGTAAGGCCGTGTTAAGGGGCTTTATGATATCACAAGATATTGGTAAAAGGAAAGAAAGAGAGAAGAAGAAAGAAGAAATATTGAAGGCGTTGGAAGATAAAGAAAGGCAATTAATTCTAAATCCGAAAAATCAAGATTTGAAGCAGAGTATCAAGGGGCTAAAAAATCAATTTGAAATATTAATTAATCAGGAAATTGAGTGGAAGCTAAAATGGTTAAGACAAAAGAATTTTGAGTATGCCAACAAGATGGGGAAGCTATTAGCGTGGCAGCTGAAAAAAAGAAAAGAGCAGAGTATAATAAATAAAATTAAAAGGAATGAAGTATTAATAGAGAATCCAAAGGAAATCAAAAATGCATTTCAAGAATTTTATAAGAATCTATATCAGAAAGAGCAAGAGAAGGAAGAAGAAATGGACTTATATTTGGAGGAGAACAAACCAAAGAAAATTTCAAAAGACGACCAAGAACAATTGAATGCCCCGATATCAGAGGAAGAACTTAAGCGTGCAATACAAAAGCTGAAAGGGGGAAAGCCCCAGGCCCCGACGGCCTATCGGCAAAATATTATAAGGATTTGGCACCGCAGTTAATACCAAGAATGTTAGAGGTGATGAACAGGATTTTAACCAGTGGGAAGGTTCCAGACTCATGGAAAGAGGCTTTCATCACTTTAATCCCCAAACAAGGCACAGATTTATTAAATGTAAACAATTATCGGCCGATTTCATTACTGAATCTGGACTACAAATTATTTACAGACATTTTGGCAGACAGATTGAAAAAGGTTCTAAACAAAATAATTCACAGGGATCAAGCTGGGTTTCTCCCGGGACGTCAAATGAAAAACAATATAAGAACAATTGTGGATTTGATTGAGTATTTAGATTTGAAAATAGATAAGAAAGCAGCCCTAATGTTTATTGATGCCGAAAAGGCATTCGATAACGTGTCGTGGCAATTTATGATGAAGATCTTAAAAAGGATGGAGGTGGGGGGAAATTTCTTAAACGGGATTATGGCTATTTATAAGGAACAATCAGCAAAATTAGTGGTTAATGGTACATTAACAGATAAATTTGGAATTACAAAAGGCACAAGACAAGGTTGCCCGATATCACCACTTCTTTTCATTGTCGTGCTGGAAGTCTTGGCAAATAAATTAAGAGATACAAGAGATATTAAGGGAGTTAAGATTGGTAAAAGAGAACTCAAAGTGAAGGCATTTGCGAACGATATGGTCATGACATTAAAAGAACCAATGCAAAGTCTGGGAGAAATGTTGAAAGTAACAGAGGAGTTTGGAAAATTAGCAGGTTTTAAGTTAAATAAAGAAAAAACAAAAATGCTGGTTAAAAATCTAAGTAAGAATGAAATTACAAAATAAGTATGGTATTATGGTGGTAAAAAAGGTTAAATATCTAGGAATTTGGCTGTCACCAAAAAATATAAATTTGTTTAGTGATAATTATGATCCCATTTGGAAAGAAATCAAAAGAGATTTAGAAATTTGGAGTAAATTAAGTTTATCACTGTGGGGAAGGATAGCAAGTGTCAAAATGAATGTTCTGCCAAGAGTTTTGTTTCTTTTCCAAATGCTACCAGTAATTAAGGGAATAAGTCAGTTAAAGGAATGGCAGAAAAATCTGTCAAAATTCATCTGGCAAGGCAAACGTCCGAGAATTAAACATAAATTGTTAGTAGACAAAAAAGAGAGAGGAGGTTTTGGACTGCCAGATCTAAAAATTTACTATGAGGCATCCTGTATGATTTGGTTGAAAGAGTGGGTGGTGCTGAAGGATAAGGAGATGTTAGATTTGGAGGGTTTTAACAACAGGTACGGTTGGCACTCTTACCTTTGGCAGGATAAAGTGAAAGTTCATAGGGAATTCTTGGCACATGTATTTAGGAAACCTTTGTACGAAGTGTGGCTGAGATACAAAGATCTGGTTGAGAGAAGGACGCCTAGATGGCTTTCACCCACAGAGCTACTAACAATAAAGAAAATTAATACGGAAGAGGAAAATTGGGTAACGTATGAGGAATTGTTAATTGAATCAGAAAAAGGTTGGAAAATTAAAGCATATGATCAGGTGGCGGAAAAATTGACAGGGTGGATTCAGTATCACCAGATATACATTCTATTCAATGAGGATAAAAGAAAGTGTAATTTTGACAATAAGAAATCGAAATTTCAAGTGGAAATCTTAGAAGGTAAAGAGAAATTATTATCTAAGATGTATGATTATTTACTAGAATGGTACACAAAAGATGAGGAAATTAAGGAGGTAATGGTAAAATGGGCAATAGACGTCGGTCACAACATCCAACTAGAAATGTGGGGGAAATTATGGAAGGAACACATGAAATTTACAGCTTGTACACTCTTAAAGGAGAACATCATGAAAATGATGTATTGATGGTACCTAACGCCAGTAAGATTAGCGGAAATGTACAAGAAATATGATAAGAAATGCTGGAAATGTGAGGTGAAAGATGGCGAGTTCTACCGCATGTGGTGGACATGTGATAAAATTAAACCTTATTGGGAAGCAATCTATAATGAATTAAAGAAATTTTTTAAATATACGTTTCCAAAAAAACAGGAGGCTTTCCTGATTGGTTTAGTTGGGGAAGAGATTGAAAAGAAAGATCAAAGATTCTTCTTATACGCCACCACAGCAGCAAGAATATTATTGGCGCAAAATTGGAAATCAAAAGAGGTACCAACACTAAATGATTGGAGAAGGAAACTATTGGAATATTCAGAATTGGCGAGATTAACTGGGAAAATAAGAGAACAAAAAGATCAAAGGTTTCAATTGGAATGGGGTAAATTTTTGGAATATATGAGAGATTGTAAAGATGTGTAAGCACTTACAGGTTATGATGGAATTATTGTAGCAGGACAAAAATGTATAGTTAGAAATGACAACAACAAGATAACTAAACATGTGGAAAAAAAAGAAGAGAAAGCGAGTATGCCAACAAGACGGGGAAGCTATTAGCGTGGCAGCTGAAAAAAAGAAAAGAGCAGAGTATAATAAATAAAATTAAAAGGAATGAAGTATTAATAGAGAATCCAAAGGAAATCAAAAATGCATTTCAAGAATTTTATAAGAATCTATATCACAAAGAGCAAGAGAAGGAAGAAGAAATGGACTTATATTTGGAGGAGAACAAACCAAATAAAATTTCAAAAGACGACCAAGAACAATTGAATGCCCCGATATAAGAGGAAGAACTTAAGCGTGCAATACAAAAGCTGAAAGGGGGGAAAGCCCCAGGCCCCGACGGCCTATCGGCAAAATATTATAAGGATTTGGCACCGCAGTTAATACCAAGAATGTTAGAGGTGATGAACAGGATTTTAACCAGTGGGAAGGTTCCAGACTCATGGAAAGAGGCTTTCATCACGTTAATCCCCAAACAAGGCACAGATTTATTAAATGTAAAAAATTATCGGCCGATTTCATTACTGAATCTGGACTACAAATTATTTACAGACATTTTGGCAGACAGATTGAAAAAGGTTCTAAACAAAATAATTCACAGGGATCAAGCTGGGTTTCTCCCGGGACGTCAAATGAAAAACAATATAAGAACAATTGTGGATTTGATTGAGTATTTAGATTTGAAAATAGATAAGAAATCAGCCCTAATGTTTATTGATGCCGAAAAGGCATTCGATAACGTGTCGTGGCAATTTATGATGAAGATCTTAAAAAGGATGGAGGTGGGGGGAAATTTCTTAAACGGGATTATGGCTATTTATAAGGAACAATCAGCAAAATTAGTGGTTAATGGTACATTAACAGATAAATTTGGAATTACAAAAGGCACAAGACAAGGTTGCCCGATATCACCACTTCTTTTCATTGTCGTGCTGGAAGTCTTGGCAAATAAATTAAGAGATACAAGAGATATTAAGGGAGTTAAGATTGGTAAAAGAGAACTCAAAGTGAAGGCATTTGCGAACGATATGGTCATGACATTAAAAGAACCAATGCAAAGTCTGGGAGAAATGTTGAAAGTAACAGAGGAGTTTGGAAAATTAGCAGGTTTTAAGTTAAATAAAGAAAAAACAAAAATGCTGGTTAAAAATCTAAGTAAGAATGAAATTGAAGAATTACAAAATAAGTATGGTATTATGGTGGTAAAAAAGGTTAAATATCTAGGAATTTGGCTGTCACCAAAAAATATAAATTTGTTTAGTGATAATTATGATCCCATTTGGAAAGAAATCAAAAGAGATTTAGAAATTTGGAGTAAATTAAGTTTATCACTGTGGGGAAGGATAGCAAGTGTCAAAATGAATGTTCTGCCAAGAGTTTTGTTTCTTTTCCAAATGCTACCAGTAATTAAGGGAATAAGTCAGTTAAAGGAATGGCAGAAAAATCTGTCAAAATTCATCTGGCAAGGCAAACGTCCGAGAATTAAACATAAATTGTTAGTAGACAAAAAAGAGAGAGGAGGTTTTGGACTGCCAGATCTAAAAATTTACTATGAGGCATCCTGTATGATTTGGTTGAAAGAGTGGATGGTGCTGAAGGATAAGGAGATGTTAGATTTGGAGGCTTTAACAACAGGTACGGTTGGCACTCTTACCTTTGGCAGGATAAAGTGAAAGTTCATAGGGAATTCTTGGCACATGTATTTAGGAAACCTTTGTACGAAGTGTGGCTGAGATACAAAGATCTGGTTGAGAGAAGGACGCCTAGATGGCTTTCACCCACAGAGATATTAACAATAAAGAAAATTAATACGGAAGAGGAAAATTGGGTAACGTATGAGGAATTGTTAATTGAATCAGAAAAAGGTTGGAAAATTAAAGCATATGATCAGGTGGCGGAAAAATTGACAGGGTGGATTCAGTATCACCAGATATACAATCTATTCAATGAGGATAAAAGAAAGTGTAATTTTGACAATAAGAAATCGAAATTTCAAGTGGAAATCTTAGAAGGTAAAGAGAAATTATTATCTAAGATGTATGATTATTTACTAGAATGGTACACAAAAGATGAGGAAGTTAAGGAGGTAATGGTAAAATGGGCGATAGACGTCGGTCACAACATCCAACTAGAAATGTGGGGAAAATTATGGAACGAACACATGAAATTTACAGCTTGTACACTCTTAAAGGAGAACATCATGAAAATGATGTATCGATGGTACCTAACGCCAGTAAGATTAGTGAAAATGTACAAGAAATATGATAAGAAATGCTGGAAATGTGAGGTGAAAGATGGCGAGTTCTACCGCATGTGGTGGACATGTGATAAAATTAAACCTTATTGGGAAGCAATCTATAATGAATTAAAGAAATTTTTTAAATATACGTTTCCAAAAAAACAGGAGGCTTTCCTGATTGGTTTAGTTGGGGAAGAGATTGAAAAGAAAGATCAAAGATTCTTCTTATACGCCACCACAGCAGCAAGAATATTATTGGCGCAAAATTGGAAATCAAAAGAGGTACCAACACTAAATGATTGGAGAAGGAAACTATTGGAATATTCAGAATTGGCAAGATTAACTGGGAAAATAAGAGAACAAAAAGATCAAAGGTTTCAATTGGAATGGGGTAAATTTTTGGAATATATGAGAGATTGTAAAGATGTGTAAGCACTTACAGGTTATGATGGAATTATTGTAGCAGGACAAAAATGTATAGTTAGAAATGACAACAACAAGATAACTAAACATGTGGAAAAAAAAGAAGAGAAAGCGAGTATGCCAACAAGACGGGGAAACTATTAGCGTGGCAGCTGAAAAAAAGAAAAGAGCAGAGTATAATAAATAAAATTAAAAGGAATGAAGTATTAATAGAGAATCCAAAGGAAATCAAAAATGCATTTCAAGAATTTTATAAGAATCTATATCAGAAAGAGCAAGAGAAGGAAGAAGAAATGGACTTATATTTGGAGGAGAACAAACCAAATAAAATTTCAAAAGACGACCAAGAACAATTGAATGCCCCGATATAAGAGGAAGAACTTAAGCGTACAATACAAAAGCTGAAAGGGGGGAAAGCCCCAGGCCCCGACGGCCTATCGGCAAAATATTATAAGGATTTGGCACCGCAGTTAATACCAAGAATGTTAGAGGTGATGAACAGGATTTTAACCAGTGGGAAGGTTCCAGACTCATGGAAAGAGGCTTTCATCACGTTAATCCCCAAACAAGGCACAGATTTATTAAATGTAAAAAATTATCGGCCGATTTCATTACTGAATCTGGACTACAAATTATTTACAGACATTTTGGCAGACAGATTGAAAAAGGTTCTAAACAAAATAATTCACAGGGATCAAGCTGGGTTTCTCCCGGGACGTCAAATGAAAAACAATATAAGAACAATTGTGGATTTGATTGAGTATTTAGATTTGAAAATAGATAAGAAAGCAGCCCTAATGTTTATTGATGCCGAAAAGGCATTCGATAACGTGTCGTGGCAATTTATGATGAAGATCTTAAAAAGGATGGAGGTGGGGGGAAATTTCTTAAACGGGATTATGGCTATTTATAAGGAACAATCAGCAAAATTAGTGGTTAATGGTACATTAACAGATAAATTTGGAATTACAAAAGGCACAAGACAAGGTTGCCCGATATCACCACTTCTTTTCATTGTCGTGCTGGAAGTCTTGGCAAATAAATTAAGAGATACAAGAGATATTAAGGGAGTTAAGATTGGTAAAAGAGAACTCAAAGTGAAGGCATTTGCGAACGATATGGTCATGACATTAAAAGAACCAATGCAAAGTCTGGGAGAAATGTTGAAAGTAACAGAGGAGTTTGGAAAATTAGCAGGTTTTAAGTTAAATAAAGAAAAAACAAAAATGCTGGTTAAAAATCTAAGTAAGAATGAAATTGAAGAATTACAAAATAAGTATGGTATTATGGTGGTAAAAAAGGTTAAATATCTAGGAATTTGGCTGTCACCAAAAAATATAAATTTGTTTAGTGATAATTATGATCCCATTTGGAAAGAAATCAAAAGAGATTTAGAAATTTGGAGTAAATTAAGTTTATCACTGTGGGGAAGGATAGCAAGTGTCAAAATGAATGTTCTGCCAAGAGTTTTGTTTCTTTTCCAAATGCTACCAGTAATTAAGGGAATAAGTCAGTTAAAGGAATGGCAGAAAAATCTGTCAAAATTCATCTGGCAAGGCAAACGTCCGAGAATTAAACATAAATTGTTAGTAGACAAAAAAGAGAGAGGAGGTTTTGGACTGCCAGATCTAAAAATTTACTATGAGGCATCCTGTATGATTTGGTTGAAAGAGTGGATGGTGCTGAAGGATAAGGAGATGTTAGATTTGGAGGCTTTAACAACAGGTACGGTTGGCACTCTTACCTTTGGCAGGATAAAGTGAAAGTTCATAGGGAATTTTTGGCACATGTATTTAGGAAACCTTTGTACGAGGTGTGGCAAAGATACAAAGATCTGGTAGAGAGAAGGACGCCTAGATGGCTTTCACCCACAGAGATATTAACAATAAAAAATCAATACAGAAGAGTAAAATTGGGTAACATATGAGGTTTTGTTAATTGAATCAGAAAAAGGTTGGAAAATCAAAGCTTATGATCAGGTGGCGGGAAAATTGACAGGGTGGATCCAGTATCACCAGGTGTATAATCTATTCAAAGAGGATAAAAGAAAATGTAATTTTGACAACAGGAAATCAAATTTCAAGTGGAAATTTTAGAAGGTAATGAGAAATTATTATCCAAGATGTATGACTATTTACTAGAATGGTACACAAAAGATGAGGAAGTTAAAAAGGTAATGGTAAAATGGGTGATAGACGTCGGTCACAACATCCAACTCGAAATGTGGGAAAAATTATGGAATGAACATATGGAATTCACAGCTTGTACAATTTTAAAGGAGAACATCATGAAAATGATGTATCGATGGTACCTAACGCCAGTAAGATTAGTGAAAATGTACAAGAAATATGATAAGAAATGCTGGAAATGTGAGGTGAAAGATGGCGAGTTCTACCGCATGTGGTGGACATGTGATAAAATTAAACCTTATTGGGAAGCAATCTATAATGAATTAAAGAAATTTTTTAAATATACGTTTCCAAAAAAACAGGAGGCTTTCCTGATTGGTTTAGTTGGGGAAGAGATTGAAAAGAAAGATCAAAGATTCTTCTTATACGCCACCACAGCAGCAAGAATATTATTGGCGCAAAATTGGAAATCAAAAGAGGTACCAACACTAAATGATTGGAGAAGGAAACTATTGGAATATTCAGAATTGGCAAGATTAACTGGGAAAATAAGAGAACAAAAAGATCAAAGGTTTCAATTGGAATGGGGTAAATTTTTGGAATATATGAGAGATTGTAAAGATGTGTAAGCACTTACAGGTTATGATGGAATTATTGTAGCAGGACAAAAATGTATAGTTAGAAATGACAACAACAAGATAACTAAACATGTGGGGGGAAAAGAAGAGAAAGCGTGGGAATGATGGAAAATTAGAAAACCAGAGAAGGGAGGGAAGGAAGTAAAAAAAAACTCGGCGGAGTTTGGGTAATATTGTAAAACTTTATTTGATGTATATGTTTGTATTTTGTTTGTTGATGAAAAATAAAAATATATTTGCAAAAATAATAATAATAATTTGCCGTAAATCTTAGATTAACCTGCCATAAATTTTCCCACTCTTCAAAGTTAATTGGATACCCCAAATCTTGCGCCCATTTAGTCATGGAAGCCGTTATCATTTCATCCATCACTTCATGTTCTAACAAGATCTTATACGTTCGTGAGATCAGCTTACAATATTTTTATTATTCAGCACTTCTTTTTCAAATCTAGAGCTTTCTTTTTCAAACCCCGCAATCCTATCTTGTTTAAACATTTCCTTAATTTGAAAGTAATCCAACCAACTGGAGAGGTAAACTTTAATTTCCTCGTAGCTTTTCAATTCTAAATTCCCTTCTCTCTCATTTAATAATATGTTGTATGTAATCCACTCTTCCATTTCATTATTGTTTCTTTTAAACGCTATGGCCTCAAAAGGGGAGATCCATCTTGGTGTTTTCGTTTCGAAGTATCTCTTGTATTTATTCCATACACTATAAATCGCATTCCTAATTATATGATTGGAGAAGCCTCTATGTACTTTAGTTCTGCCATAATTAAGATAGGCGTGCCAACCAAAATGCAAATCATGGCTTTCTAGATCCAAAACTTCCCATTTTCGTAACAGACACCAGTCAGTTCGTTTACATAGTGTGGGTGTCAGTAATTTGGAGTGCTGAAACCATTCAGAACTGAAAGGAGTGGTGAAGATCCCTGATCTTTCTTGCTTGGAACAGATCCAGGTAAGTTTCAAGGAAGGGCGTAGGATAACCAGAAGATTCACGTTGAAGGGAGCAGTGGGTGTTTGTGGGTGTGTGTAAAGGAAAGACCACCAGGTTGATAAACTGCTGGTACTCTAAATGCGTCGCTGAAGAAAGGGGCAAAAGGCTGGAGGGAGCCCCACTTCATTGTTATCTGTAACCTCTGGTACCTCTGCCCATTCCACTTGTTAGCAGGGACAAGGCCGGTCATTTTTAGGAAAGGATAAGAACCATTTTGCTGGGCTCCAGACCTTTATTTTATATAGCAGCAGGTAAGGGTTTCTCCTTTACTAAAGCTGAAATCTGAGCCCCCACTTACACATTGAAGAAAGCCTCACTGATTTCAGTAGCATCGCTGCTCCAATCCAGTTTTCTATCCCTCCTGAAAACTGAAATCCAAGCTCAGCTTGAATGGAAGTGCTGTAAAAAATTAAAAATAAAAATTACGATATCGAGGTTCAGAATGCGGTCGGAAAAGCCGGGAATCGGCAGCCAAAGAGACAATGCCCGCCTACAGGTGGTGACTGCCGCGTGGTTGGGTTACATAGGGGTACAGTACATGGTTAAGGGTGCAAACGGAAGGGACACGGGTGCAAACGACTTGACAGGCAAGGTAGGTGTAAAGGAGTCCTGTTGTGAGCTGGGCAAAAAACCCGAGAGGCTGCAGCCAAAGCAATGGGGGGCAAAGGAGGGAAGTTTTGCACACCTTGGGAGCACTTCGACGAAGTTCAACCCGCGTTTTTTACTCCCCTGCCTCAATAAGGCACCCTCCTGGGACTCTCTTTCATTTTTTTTAACGTGGTGGTCCTTGTGCTCTTTGACGAAGGAGGAGCCAGGACTTGGAAGACAACGATTCCCCACCACCCCCACTTTCGGAGCAAGGGTCCGCTTTGCAGGAGGAACCTGTTGATCCGTTTGGTGCGCCTGCCTAGTGCAACAAGCCTCGCTCCGCTTCTCTCTCCCTTTAGATCCAGCTCCTCTCACCCCGCCCTCCCCGCTGCTATCCCTCCTGCAAACCCAGGATACACAAGGCTCAGTTTGGCTCCGCCACGCCTTGGGTCCGAGAGGAGCACTTCTCCTCTCGGAAAGAAGTTTCCCTGCTCCGGTTCCTCCAGTGAGCGCACTCCCGGGGCGCTTGGAGCCGCAGCAGGAGGGGAACTTTGGGTACCTCGGCCGCTTTCCTCGCAAATTTATTCCCTGGGGGGGGGGACCCTGAGCCTCCCGCCCTGTCCCTAGCAACTCGACTCCAGCAGGTCCAAGGGAGCACCAGCGACGGCCTCTGGAGACGCGGCCCAGGAACGTAGCTAGGGGGGTGCGGGGCGCCTGGGCTTATGCATCACCTGGGGCTCGGGCATGAGGCATGCAAGATAAAAACACAACATGCGTAATAAAAACAAAAACTGTTCTAGGGCATGTTACAGGTAGGTAGCCGTGTTGGTCTGCCATAGTAAAAACAAAACAACAACAATAAAAATCCTTCCAGGAGCACCTTAAGAGACCAACTAAGTTTGTTCTTGGTATGAGCTTTCGTGTGCATGCACAGATATGTTCTAGGGCCTGGCTTTGACAGCTTGACTCTCCATCAAGGAGTGTCCTCTCTGTCTCTTGTCAGTTAGCGGGAAATGAGTGGAAGCAGGAACCAGTGGAAGGAAAGGAAGGAAGATCTTTGACAGCTTGACTCTCCGTCAAGGAGTGTCCTCTATGTATCTTAAACAAAATAGAAAATTCTTTCCAGTAGCGCCTTAGAGACCAACTGAGTTTGTTCTTGGTAAAGGTTCGTAGGACTCAGCTGATTTTGACAGTATGGCTGTCTTGAAAGCACCTGGTTCAACAATGCTCACCTTGATTCCAAAAGGATGGAGCTCTCTTCTGAATGAGGGAGGAAAAGCCAAGAAGCATCATTTCCTACTGAAGTATCTGAAGATACTTCCTACTGAAGTATCTGAAGAAGTGTGCATGCACACGAAAGCTCATACCAAGAACAAACTCAGTTGGTCTCTAAGGTGCTACTGGAAAGAATTTTCTATTTTGTTTCGACTATGGCAGACCAACACGGCTACCCACCTGTAACTGGCTCTCTGTCTCTTGTCAGTTAGCGGGAAATGAGTGGAGGCAGAACCAGTGGAAGGAAAGGAAGGAAGATCTTGACTTTCCTGTGGTGCCAGAGTGCCCCCTCTAGCAAGTTTCTCCCTTGAGTCCTGAGTTCGAGTGTCTTCAAAGCCCAGCTGGGAGGTAAGAGTGAACCTGGATGAGTCCGAGAGGGAAACGTGGGTGGCCAGGTTGTGGTGGGGGGGGGGATTCGGTGGTGTTGAGGAGCAGAAAGGACAACCCCAGTGAGATGTATTAAAGCATTAAAAGAAAACATCACAAAATATACAGTCATCATTTGCCATACGTTTAATAATCTTTTTATTCGATTTTCAAAAAGAGAAAAAGAAAAGAAAAGAGAAAACAAACATACATCAAAAAGCAGTACTAAATCCAAATATCGACATTGCTCTGAATCTCCTGACTTCCCCCCATCCCTTCCTTGGATCCTTTTGATTCTGTTTTCAACTAAGACAGTATACAAAGAACATAAGAACATAAAACAGTCAACCATTTGGTTAAAATACATCTTAAAATCAGTCTAGAGCAAATTAAAATCTGGACAGGTGGCAGTCCATGGGTAGAATTGAGAGTATCCATTTAGTCTGAAGTCCCACAGTTTAATGTAGTTTTTTCCTAGGTAAATGAGAGGTAAAGCATTGTAGCTTCAGCTGAATCAGACAATAGCTCAGAATAATAATAAATCATTTCTTTTTAATTGTCCTCTCATTAGGAGCCTAAAAGATGCAATTAGACTTTGATTCCATCCACAGCTTGTTGGCTCAATTTGACAGCTATGTAATGCCCCATGGCTATGCCTCCCCAACCATCACCCAGCCTTGGTAATCCTGAGGCCGCAGCGAGTTCTTTGGATCTCAAACATTTAGGCAGTAGAAGCAAGCTTTATTAATTACTATAATAAGCAAAGAAACAGCAACAGGTGCCAATATACAATTAAAGAACCTTGTTTGCCAAACGCTTTGGTACATTTCGGCTCCTGAACGATCGGAAACCAGAATGATTTTCAAACATCCGGCACAGCTTCTGTGGCTTCCAATTGGTTGCAGGACCTTCCTGCAGCCAATCAGAAGCGATGTTTTGGCTTCCGAATGTTTTGGAAGTCGAACAGACTTCTGGAACGGCTCAGCTATCCATCACTTTTTTCCAGAGACATTCCAGAAACCGGGGACAGCACCCCTCTTTCTCAGGCCAAAATATGCTTGGCACTTTACCAGGTCAGTCCCGTGCCTGCAGCTGCATTCCTTATCTCAGCCACCATATATAGAAATACAGTATAAGATTAATTGAAAACAGGAACACCATCTACTGGCTTTCCCTCAACAATATAACGGTAAAGCTTTTTCTTCAAAGCAATCTATTGTGCTTGCAAAAGTTTGTTTTTTGTTGCATTTTCTATTTTGCATAAACAAGCAAAATAAAAACGTAAAGATAAAGATGCAGTTAGGCTTATATTCCATCCATAGATTGTTGGTTCGTTTGGACAGCTGTAAAGGTTTTTCTTCAAAGCAATCTATACTGCTTGAGCAGGTTTGGGCAGA
This sequence comes from Lacerta agilis, assembly GCF_009819535.1. NCBI lineage: Eukaryota > Metazoa > Chordata > Lepidosauria > Squamata > Lacertidae > Lacerta > Lacerta agilis. The sequence goes on along the minus strand of NC_046313.1, from coordinate 6,088,309 downwards.
AAGCCGCTTATCATGAAGTCAGCAATGGATGTTGGAAAGTAAGAGACAGGAATGTAGAAGAACTTTGCGTCCCAGCCTGGAGAGTAGCGAGTGCGAGGGTAGCAGGATGTCAGGGCATGTTCTATACAGTCACTGACCAGGTGAAGCTTGCTGCTGGAAGTGTTAAAGATATCTTGGACAATTTTGCAAACTGTGTGAGGGAAATATGAAGCAAAACAGAAGTTAGTGCTGTAAATGGGGGGGGGGGTAACCTAAATTTGTTGGGAGCTGAATGGATTGGTTAGCTTCTAGATACCTCTCCCCAGAAGAAGTAAATCAAACCAGATGCACCTGGAACTCTTTTAGAGGCTTCAAAACAGTCTCCAAAGATCTAAATCTGCAATGGATGAACCTGTCCCTTTTGGTTTCTCTCAGTTTCGATATCTCCAAAATCTTTGAGTTTGGTTCTCCTCATTTCAGTTTATGATTTTTGAAAGACATCAGCATTTCAGTTTTCACAATATACACATGTTGGCAAACATTATTTCCTTGCATAGTGCATTTTTGTTTATTGTGATCAATTTGCTTAGTGCGTTTTTGTATATTACGTTCATTTTTGATGCCAATTTCTCTCTAATATGCACATTTTTGTACACATTGTTGGTTTGGAGAACTTGTGGCTAAATTTAGAGGAGTTTGAATTCCTAAGCAGAGCTATGTATTGGTTAATATATTGTTTCATGAAGTGTGAATTGGGTAAGTTTGCAGGAAAATGCTAACCAGGCTGAAATCCCCTCCATGTCTACTCACAGTTCTCCAAGTACTGTTCCCCATAGGCTTCTTTGATGTCAGACGGCACTCGGTTCCATACTGTCTTTGAACCCTCTAATGGTTGTGTGACAATGGATGTTTGGAAACCACCAGGTTCAACAATGCTGACTTGGACTCCAAAAGGATGGAGCTCTCGCCTGAAATGCAGGGGAATAAAATAAGAAAATCATTGCCTACTGAGTCATTGGTCAGGAATGCAGGTCAGGAACTTGGATAGGAACATCTTGCTTTAAAAAAAAAAAATCAAAATTGAGGAGAAAGAAAAGATGGGAAATGGACCTCACCTGCCTTCTGCCCTCTTGCAGGAGCCTCGACATGCTCTACCCAAGAGAGGATTGTGTATGACACAGCTACAGTTGTATTAAGAGACAGTCATGAGGACATGCTTCAAATTCTAGCTGATATATTAAATGCCTTCCTGAACGGATTTCTTCACCTAGTTGGGAAAGGTTGCTGCAGAGAGCAAGGAGCCTTTTCTGCCAGGTCTGCGTCCCACCCTCCTCCCTGCAGTCTCTGTCATCTCTGCCCAGTCTTCTTGTTAAGAGGGACAAGGCATCAAGGTCACTTGCATCAAAGGAACAGGACCCCCCGTTCTTTGGGTCCTGGGACCCCGCGTTCTAAAAAAGGAGCAATTAAGGGTTTTGCCAAACCTCCTTTGTGCAGAAGAGGATTACAGTGCAAACAACCCTGAGAAGATGCCACACAGAATTTCTCTCCGAATGCTACACCTTCATGCCTTAGTTGTTGGCATCCATGTATCTCTATAAAGCATGTTGGGCCAGAACTATTCTAAGTAAAACAGGGGGACATCCATAGCATGTTCACCATTAATGAGAAGGTCCTGGACTGAGAGTCACACATCCAATTGTGGGCTTGTGATTTGAAAAGTTTGGTTTGAGGCCAGATGTGGACATGGCCTGTGCCTGGATACATTCATCTCAAGTTGTGCGAGTCTTGGGTAAACGTCTGGGCAGCTGCCATTTCCCAGTTCTTTCTTCCCTGCAGCCAGCCCTGTCTTATCCATAGGGGCTACTGGTGCGGTGCGCCAGGGTGCCGCCCCCCCCAGGGGCGCCCCCACGAGCCCGCCGGCATACCCTGCGCCCCCTCCCCAACCCGCCCCCGCCCCCACGGACGGGCGCTCGCCCGCCACCGGTGCAGCCACTGCCGCCCATGCCGCTCCCGGGCGGGCTGCGAGCCGGCAGCCCTCGCCTCCCATCCCGCGCGGGGAGCCCCAGCCTTCAGCATTGGAAGGGCGCACAGAGCCCCGTGCCGCTCCAGCGCCACACCCCTCATCCCCCGCTCACCCACCCCCTCTCCCGAGGGGCGGCCAGCACGGGAGGGAGGTGGCCCCAGAGGTGGAGAGGAGGCACGCCAGGGGCTGCAGCCCACTTTTTTTCAGACTTAGCTGGTGAAACATCCATGCAACTAAACCAGGAGGACTCGCATCAGCCACTTCCAGCCTGACAAGTGGTTAGGGAGTGTGGCAGATGTTGCACCAAACAAAGCAAAAGAGGACATTAGAGAACGGCTCTTTTTACCTCAGGCTGTCAGAGAAGGCTTCCACACCAAACTTTGACGGGCAGTAACCACCTCCAAAGGTGGCCAGGCGTCCACTCACACTGGAGACGTTGACCACCCTCCCTCTGGCTCTTCTCACCAGGGGCAGCATGTGTAGCGTCACGTCAATCATCCCAAGAAGGTTGACATTGATCACCTTTGCAAAGTCATCTCTGGTCAGCCATTCGTTGGGACCTGATGGTAGAGATGTGCCGGCATTGTTCACCAAGCCCCAAAGCCCTGTGAGAAAGAATGTATGTTTTTTCCTATTTCTGTTTGTCAGAAGAATGGTAAATATAGAAACCCAACCCCAAAATGAAAGAGGGGTGAAGATAGCAACAAATTCTGTTTCTCTTCCTCACAGAGCTTTGCCTCCGACGTCCCTTTCCATGTAGCTGCATCACACACGTGCATCAGAGACCGACAAGTGAATCTAGGATTCTGACAGTTACTTGCAAGGGAATTGGGTTTTCCGGGGTTTTCTGGGGGTGGTACCTAAGAATAGGTTCACAATATCCACCCTACCACTCTATAAAGGAGCAGGGTCAGGGAAGCAAACCCTTTCGGACCCTCTTTATATACTGTACATATTAAAAAGGATTTATCCCAAATAGAACCCAATAAGGCAGACATGTATGTACAACATATATATATTTTTAATGTGATCCCATTGAGATTCAAAGGAAAAAAATGGAAATATTTTTAAATCATTTAAATTTTCGTTTTAAACTAAGTCCATCATATGACATATCATATCAAATTAAAAATTCAGATATAAACTTAGTTTTGTTCATTCAACAAGTGTACAAAATATTAAGAAAAGTGGGTGACATACTTTGGATCACTTGATATACTGGCAACCCCAGCAGTCAGACCCGTCTCTACCCTTGTGGCGCACGTGCCGCCGTTCTGCCAGGGCGCCAAGCTGGGGGGGGGGGGCGCCTGGTTGGGAGTCGGGGCTGAGTTGGAGTCGTCGGGGACTCCAGGGAAGAGCCGAGTAGACCGGGACTCCAGGGAAGAGTCGAGCAGACCGGGACTCTAGGGAACAGTCGAGTAGACCGGGACTCCAGGGAAGAGTCTAGAGCTGAACAGAGCTCGGGAAGAGCCCTGCAGTGCCCGAAGCTGCCACTGGGAGGCGCAGGGAGGCGCCGGACCTGCTCTTCTCCCAGCAGCGCCGTGGAGGAAACCTGCAGCCGCGCAGCGAAAGGCTAGACTGATTTTAGAAAGGGATTTCTGCACCGGAGTCACTCTCGAAGAAGAAAGCAGCAGCCCCAAGGCGACGGCGACACCAGAGGCGGCCAACGCGGAGACTTGTCAGTGCTCGCTGCTGTTCTGTGGCGGGTAGCACGACTTCAGCAGCAGATCAGACCAGAGTCGTCGTAAAACACACCATTTAGCAAACAGAAAACAATTTAGCGGATTTTGGACATGGGCTTGATCGGAATAAAACCACGATGAGCTTATAACACCCCCCAACCCCCACCCCCAAAAAGCTGTTGTTTGCTTTCTGTTTGGTTTTGAAAAATGCAAGCCCATCGGAGGCCTTTTTTATATTTTCAATAGCAGCGCTGCTCCCGATAGCCTTGCGTTTGCTTATAAATCACAGGCGAGGGGGGGCGCCGGGGGAACTACAACTCCCAGAATCCCCTCTGCTTGGTTTTTGTTCGGGGCAGATGCAAAGGAGGCGCCGACAGAGAGAGAGAGAGAGGGAGAGATGGGGGGGGGGGGAGAGGACTGCAAGTCCCAGCAGCTAGGGTCTGGCTGTCTGAATCCCAAGAGATCTAGCGGAGACATTGGATCTGGAGGTGGGGAAGAGGAAAGGGATCTGCTGGGAGTGGGGTGCGGTGCGGTGGGGTGGCGCTCTTCCCCCCCCCCCCCTTGGTGAATTGCATCCTCCTGGAGGAGCCTCTGCGCAATTGAGCCAATGCAGGTGAGGGTCCAGGAACAGGGGCGCTTGCCCTCCTGGAGAAGGAGGGTGGGTGGGGTAGGCTTCCAGGCGCCCCCCCCCTCCGCCCGCCCTGCTGGCCACGCTGAGCGCTCCCGGCCCTGGCAGCACAACAAGCGCTAACAAAGTGCGGGGGCCGCCTGCCTCGCCCCCCTCCACTCTTCTGCTAGCTTGAATGGGGGCTCGTGTGTCTCTGTGTGTGGTTTTTGGGGGTGGGGGGGGAGAGACGCTCCCCAGGCAGCTTGGATCGGGGCTGGTGGCGGAGGCAATAGCAGTAGCAGAACGCCGGCCGATCTCTTCCTTTCGCCTGCGCGCTTCCCCATCTCTTGTCTTTTCCCCTGATGGAGAGCAGGTCGCTGAGAAGGTCCCCAGGGCCTGGTGGCCTTAGTTCCCCCCCCTCCCTCCCCGAAACCAAGGCCATTTTGAGGGTGAGCGGATAAGGTGGTTTGAGGTGGATCCCGGCCAAGGCGAGGTGGCCGTGCTGAGCTTTCAGCCGCCGGAGCATCCGGCCAGGGAAGTCAGCTTGCCGTTTTCTGGTTTCGCCCCATGGGCGTACCCAAGGGGGGGGGCAGGAGAGGGCACCTCCCCCCCCAGCAAATAATAATAATAATAATAATTAAATGTGTATCTGAAGAAGTGTGCATGCATACGAAAGCTCATACCAAGAACAAACTCAGTTGGTCTCTAAGGTGCTACTGGAAAGAATTTTTGATTTTGTTTTAATAATTAAATGGTTATCGGCAGCCTAAAAGGGAAAAAAGCTCTCCTAAAAAGCTCAACTACCAGTCTTTCTCCCCCTTCCAAAATCTAAATAACAATTGAGCTCTGCCGACAGGCAGCTGGCCACTGTGTGTGTGTGTGTGTGTGTGTGTGTGTGTTGTGCCGGCTGATCCTTGCAAAGGAGCTTTGGAAACAGTTCCCTTGCGATGGCTGAGGATCCTAGGAAACTGAGTTTTTCAGCCATTTGGGGGCTTTCCGTTTGGGGGGGGGAAAGTTTTTCTGTTTTTTGAAGCCGTTTTTGTTAGCTGCCTACATAATATGGTCAACTCTACAACTAAAAACGAACCGAACCCCTAAAAAACGGGGCATTTCTCATCCCCAAAAAAAGGTCAACAACTTTGAGCTGAACCCCAAAAAACGGGGGTAGATCACTGCTGAAAGTAGATCACAGTCTCTTGGGAGTTGGCCACCCCTGGTATAAGACATGTAACTAGAATTTTTTTAAAAAAAAATGTCAAGCAAATAATTGTAATTACTACCATAATAAAGCACTGCTATAATTATATATAATTTTCCTAAAATTTTGGTTTCATTCGCCTTTCCGTGCTGAAATGTCACAACCTGAAATACCATGGCTTGCTCCCCCCCTCCTAGTTTTTATCCTGGGTACACCCCTGTTTCGCCCCCCTTTTTGAGTGTGTGCGGGATCTTACCCCCTGGGCCTTACGAGAAGGCTGTTTACCAAGGGGGGAAAGGGGGGGCAAGCTGCACCTGATGAGCTGCTGCCTGCTTTGCAGCAGATGAAGATGCAGGAGTTCGGTGCAGGGTCCATGAGTGAAAATGGAAGTCCCAAGCGGGGGGGGGGGGTGAGCCTACAAATGAATACAGAGAGGCACTTCTAATCCCTGGTCCCACCAATAGCACAGAGGCAGCACAAGGAAGGTAGAGATTCACCTTTGTTCCCAATGCACCCTTTCACCCACTCCGTCGCTGCCGCCACTCTCTCTGTGCTGGTGACATCCAGAACGGTGGTTTTCAAGCGCTCTGAGGTGGCCTTGTCCAGCTGCTCTGCCCCCTTCTGCGTGAGACAGGCTGCCAGCACCCGCAGGCCCCGGGCATCCAGCTGCCTGGCAAGTAGGTTCCCAAAGCCAGAGTCACACCCTGTGATGAAGACATATTTCTCCGTCAGTTTCTCCATTGTCTGTCTCTCCTGGTACCATCGGCGAAGGAAGTAAAGCCCTAGCAGGGCAGCCAGGTAGAGCCACATGGATGAAACTTGCAGGGAAGAAGCTGGCAGCACTTGGAGGATGATATTTCTAATTCCTGCTCCACCAAGAACTTCACTGGAAGACCTTTTATATTGCCACCGCTCAATTTAGCCTCCTTCGCAGTGTTGTTGAGGCGGGCAAAAGAAGTCTCAATATTAGCTCTAGCTAGCTGCTTATTAACTGAACAACAAAATAAAGAGGAACACTATGACCCTATCTACATCTATAGACATAAGCAACACTGAGCTCAAATATTGTGCAAGCTCAGCATTAGCATCCATCAGGCCGGATGTGGCCCAATTGCCTTCTCAATCTGGCCCGCCGGCAGTCCAGGAATCAGCGTGTTTTTTTACATGAGTAGAATGTGTCCTTTTATTTAAAATGCATCTCTGGGTTATTTGTGGGGCATAGGAATTCGTTCATCCCCCCCCAAAAAAAATATAGTCCAGCCCCCCACAAGGTCTGAGGGACGGTGGATCGGCCTACGGCTGAAAAAGGTTGCTGACCCCTGTATGCCTTATGTTGCCATTATGGCACCACATATTGCACTTGCTCAAGGTCCGAACCCTGGTTTGTTTTGTGTGGTCAAACTCACCCCAGGGTGGGGGTTGGCCGCCCCTGGTGTCACCACTGAGGGGGATGACAAAATGGCATGCGGTTCGAGGTGACCTTTATTAAAGTGTTGGTGCTGACTTTTAAAGCCCTTAAACGGCCTCAGCTCACTATACCTGAAGGAGCATCTCCACCCCCATCGTTCGGCCCAGACACTGAGGTCCAGCCCCAAGGGCCTTCTGGCGGTTCCCTCACTGCAAGAAGTGAGGTTACAGGGAACTAGGCAGAGGGCCTTCTTGGTAGTGGCACCTGCCCTGTGGAATGCACTCCCCTCAGATGTCAAAGAAATAAACAACTATCTGCCGTTTAGAAGACATCTGAAGGCAGCCCTGTTTAGGGAAGTTTTTAATGACTGATGTTCTAATGTATTTTTAATATTTTGTTGGAAGCCGCCCACAGTGGCTGGGGAAACCCAGGCAGATTGGTGGGGTATAAATAAATTATTATTATTATTATTATTATTATTATTATTATTATTATTATTGAGACTGGGGTAGATCTTCTACCTTCAAAAGTTCTGAACTTTTTCCTTGAAATGTTTCTGGGTCTTTAAGGGGTGCACAGGAAAAAGAAATCCAGGAAGTGAAGCTTCCCCCCCCCCCGCCCCCAACCTCCTGAAGATTGAGAAAAGTGTCACCTACAGTGGTACCTCGGGTTAAGTACGCTTCAGGTTAAGAACGGACCTCCGGAACGAATTAAGTACTTAACCCGAAATACGACTGTACTGAATATTGGCTTGAAATAAAGTTGTTATGAGCACCTTAGTGGTGAACGGAAGTTACTATCATGTACAGTATAATTGAAAAGGGAAGATTCAGGTCGGTAGCTGTGTTGGTATGACGCAGTCAAAATAAAAATAAAATAAATAAAAAACTGTCCAGTAGCTCCTTAGAGACCAGCTAAGTTTGTTGTAAGATTGGAAGGGCTTAGCAAGCAGGCTCCGGAGCTCTGCAGATAACAGGACTGTAATTATCCCCAATTGCTACCCAGGGAAGTCATTTTTCCTTTTCTACTTTTAAACCTACCAACCTACTGAGATTCTGTCAGCACCTTCTTATCTATGCTATGAGAAACACCTTGGAAAGTTCTGGGAAGCATCCTGGGCAGGCCGCCGGCTGTTATTTACAGGTATTACCGTAACTGCCAACTCCCTTTTATACATTGTTCCTGGAACTACTGGCAGTCACCACACAGAGAAGCTCTTAAATCAAACAAATGGAGCACTTTCTACTTTTTCACTTCTCTTAGCTTTAGGAAACCTCTCCTTGTCTACTCTGCACTGTAATACTATGCCTGCTAACAAAACACTAGACGGACCCAGAGGAGGCTATTCTTTCACCAGCTTGCTTTGGTGCATGAATTCTAGTATATAGAGAAAGACTCCAGACATGACTGTTCAAGCATTTTGTGTTTCCTTTCTGCTGGTGGTGTGCAGAAAGAGTTGTTGGAACGATTTGCAACCTGCGTGAGAGAAACAAACAAACGCAAAGTTGGATCTGCAGCAACACAGGTGGCACATTTAATCTTCTGGGGGAAAGATTGCCTTCTCGGCATCTCTCCCTATGATAGCTAAATCAAAGGAGGAACATGTGGAACTATTTTGGATGCCAGGGAAAAGTGCTTCCAGACTGCATTGCCAATTTTTATTATTATTATTATTGTTGTTGTTATTTAATTGCATGATTTAAATTTCCCACAAAACGAAATTCCAGAATTCCAGATACATCAAACAACAGATATGAACAGATATCCTTTCAGTACCAATAAAGTTATTTACAATAATATTTTAGTTGTCTGTATCTTACTTTCGCACTAGATGACAAGTTACAATATACCATAACAATCACCATAAAGAAAAACGAAAAGAGAAAAGAAACGACAAAGAAAAGGAAAAAAATAAAAATAACCCCCCCAAAAAACCCAACAAACAAACAAACAAACACAGGGTTTCCCCTGTTTAATCTTCACAAATCATCTGATCATCTGAACCGACTTCCTGACAAACCCCTTTGCTTAAACTACAATTAATATGAATGCTTAAAACCCCATACAATCTCTTATAGCTACTCTCAAATACATTCTTAGATGTTTCATTGCTCCTCATTCTTTCCTACAAACCCTTTCCATTCCCTTCATCCCTCAAATGCTGGCATGGTAGCAATACTCTTATTATATTTTAACACATATCTTTTATAGACCTCCCATTTACCCGCAAATATCTGCTTAGTATTTTCTCTTAAGTTGTTTGTTAATAGAGCCAACTCCGCGAATTCTTGTAGTTTGATTTGCCAGTCAGTGACTTTAGGTGCTTCTTGGTCTTTCCATCCCTTTGCCACTACCATTCTGGCCGCTGCAATTGCGTACAAAAAGACTTCTTTTTGCTTCTTCGGTATCTCTTTATCTACCATACTTAGTAAAAATATTTCAGGTCTTTTAACAAAGGAAATTGCCATCATCTTTCTCATTTCATCATATACCTCCCCCCAAAACACTTTTTTTTTGCACACTGCCACCACATATGAATCAGATCCCCGTTCTCTGCTCCACATCTCCAACACACATTTGCAAGACTTTTATACATTTTTGAAAGTCTAGCCGGTGTGAGATACCACCTACGGGCCATTTTTAACATGTTCTCTCTTATGTTATAATTTGCCGTAAATCGGAAAGGAGATATGATTTTAAAGCTTCAGTCTTGGAACATAAATGGTTTGAACAATAAATGTAAGAGAAATAAAGTTGAGCATGTTTTGAATAAACAAAAGTTAGATGTCATATGCTTGCAAGAAACCCACATTGCCAAAAAACATAGAAGAATATTAATAAACAAAAGATTGGGTTTGGATTTTGTGTCAGCGGATAAAAAGAAAAAGCGAGGGGTGGTTTTTTATGTAAAACAGAAGTGAGGAAGGGAGAGTGGTAATTGTACAAATAACATGGCAGGGAGAGAAAATACAACTGGTGGGAATATATGCCCCGAACAATAAAAAAGCCAAATTTTATAAAAAGCTTGAGGAAATATTGCTTGAGTTTTCTGATCAAAAACAAATATTAATGGGTGACCTGAATGCGGTTGTGAATCCAATATTGGATAGATCATCAAGAAGTTCGGGTTCAGAAGGTAAATTGCCAAAGACTTTCTTTACATTGATAGAAAACCTAAGTTTAATAGATGCATGGACAGCAAAGCACCCAGCAATAAAACAATATACACACTTTTCAGAGCCCAACAAAAGTTCAGGGAGAATAGATTATATCTGGATTACTAAGGGAGTGTCATCAAAAGTGAATAAAATAGAGATCCAGCCGAGAACCTTATCGGATCATAATGCCGTATATATGGAATTAAAAGGAGAAGGTGCCAAAACTAGGTGGAGAATGAATGAGAGCTTATTCTATGATGGAAAAATAGTAGAAAAAGCAAAGAAGGTCTTAAATGACTATTTCGAATTGAATACAAATAAAGAAACAGATTTGAACGTAGTTTGGGATGCCAGTAAGGCCGTGTTAAGGGGCTTTATGATATCACAAGATATTGGTAAAAGGAAAGAAATAGAGAAGAAGAAAGAAGAAATATTGAAGGCGTCGGAAGATAAAGAAAGGCAATTAATTCTAAATCCGAAAAATCAAGATTTGAAGCAGAGTATCAAGGGGCTAAAAAATCAATTTGAAATATTAATTAATCAGGAAATTGAGTGGAAGCTAAAATGGTTAAGACAAAAGAATTTTGAGTATGCCAACAAGACGGGGAAGCTATTAGCGTGGCAGCTGAAAAAAAGAAAAGAGCAGAGTATAATAAATAAAATTAAAAGGAATGAAGTATTAATAGAGAATCCAAAGGAAATCAAAAATGCATTTCAAGAATTTTATAAGAATCTATATCAGAAAGAGCAAGAGAAGGAAGAAGAAATGGACTTATATTTGGAGGAGAACAAACCAAAGAAAATTTCAAAAGACGACCAAGAACAATTGAATGCCCCGATATCAGAGGAAGAACTTAAGCGTGCAATACAAAAGCTGAAAGGGGGGAAAGCCCCAGGCCCCGACGGCCTATCGGCAAAATATTATACGGATTTGGCACCGCAGTTAATACCAAGAATGTTAGAGGTGATGAACAGGATTTTAACCAGTGGGAAGGTTCCAGACTCATGGAAAGAGGCTTTCATCACTTTAATCCCCAAACAAGGCACAGATTTATTAAATGTAAAAAATTATCGGCCGATTTCATTTCTGAATCTGGACTACAAATTATTTACAGACATTTTGGCAGACAGATTGAAAAAGGTTCTAAACAAAATAATTCACAGGGATCAAGCTGGGTTTCTCCCGGGACGTCAAATGAAAAACAATATAAGAACAATTGTGGATTTGATTGAGTATTTAGATTTGAAAATAGATAAGAAAGCAGCCCTAATGTTTATTGATGCCGAAAAGGCATTCGATAACGTGTCGTGGCAATTTATGATGAAGATCTTAAAAAGGATGGAGGTGGGGGGAAATTTCTTAAACGGGATTATGGCTATTTATAAGGAACAATCAGCAAAATTAGTGATTAATGGTACATTAACAGATAAATTTGGAATTACAAAAGGCACAAGACAAGGTTGCCCGATATCACCACTTCTTTTCATTGTCGTGCTGGAAGTCTTGGCAAATAAATTAAGAGATACAAGAGATATTAAGGGAGTTAAGATTGGTAAAAGAGAACTCAAAGTGAAGCCATTTGCGAACGATATGGTCATGACATTAAAAGAACCAATGCAAAGTCTGGGAGAAATGTTGAAAGTAACAGAGGAGTTTGGAAAATTAGCAGGTTTTAAGTTAAATAAAGAAAAAACAAAAATGCTGGTTAAAAATCTAAGTAAGAATGAAATTACAAAATAAGTATGGTATTATGGTGGTAAAAAAGGTTTAATATCTAGGAATTTGGCTGTCACCAAAAAATATAAATTTGTTTAGTGATAATTATGATCCCATTTGGAAAGAAATCAAAAGAGATTTAGAAATTTGGAGTAAATTAAGTTTATCACTGTGGGGAAGGATAGCAAGTGTCAAAATGAATGTTCTGCCAAGAGTTTTGTTTCTTTTCCAAATGCTACCAGTAATTAAGGGAATAAGTCAGTTAAAGGAATGGCAGAAAAATCTGTCAAAATTCATCTGGCAAGGCAAACGTCCGAGAATTAAACATAAATTGTTAGTAGACAAAAAAGAGAGAGGAGGTTTTGGACTGCCAGATCTAAAAATTTACTATGAGGCATCCTGTATGATTTGGTTGAAAGAGTGGATGGTGCTGAAGGATAAGGAGATGTTAGATTTGGAGGGTTTTAACAACAGGTACGGTTGGCACTCTTACCTTTGGCAGGATAAAGTGAAAGTTCATAGGGAATTCTTGGCACGTGTATTTAGGAAACCTTTGTACGAAGTGTGGCTGAGATACAAAGATCTGGTTGAGAGAAGGACGCCTAGATGGCTTTCACCCACAGAGATATTAACAATAAAGAAAATTAATACGGAAGAGGAAAATTGGGTAACGTATGAGGAATTGTTAATTGAATCAGAAAAAGGTTGGAAAATTAAAGCATATGATCAGGTGGCGGAAAAATTGACAGGGTGGATTCAGTATCACCAGATATACAATCTATTCAATGAGGATAAAAGAAAGTGTAATTTTGACAATAAGAAATCGAAATTTCAAGTGGAAATCTTAGAAGGTAAAGAGAAATTATTATCTAAGATGTATGATTATTTACTAGAATGGTACACAAAAGATGAGGAAGTTAAGGAGGTAATGGTAAAATGGGCGATAGACGTCGGTCACAACATCCAACTAGAAATGTGGGGGAAATTATGGAAGGAACACATGAAATTTACAGCTTGTACACTCTTAAAGGAGAACATCATGAAAATGATGTATCGATGGTACCTAACGCCAGTAAGATTAGCGAAAATGTACAAGAAATATGATAAGAAATGCTGGAAATGTGAGGTGAAAGATGGCGAGTTCTACCGCATGTGGTGGACATGTGATAAAATTAAACCTTATTGGGAAGCAATCTATAATGAATTAAAGAAATTTTTTAAATATACGTTTCCAAAAAAACAGGAGGCTTTCCTGATTGGTTTAGTTGGGGAAGAGATTGAAAAGAAAGATCAAAGATTCTTCTTATACGCCAACACAGCAGCAAGAATATTATTGGCGCAAAATTGGAAATCAAAAGAGGTACCAACACTAAATGATTGGAGAAGGAAACTATTGGAATATTCAGAATTGGCGAGATTAACTGGGAAAATAAGAGAACAAAAAGATCAAAGGTTTCAATTGGAATGGGGTAAATTTTTGGAATATATGAGAGATTGTAAAGATGTGTAAGCACTTACAGGTTATGATGGAATTATTGTAGCAGGACAAAAATGTATAGTTAGAAATGACAACAACAAGATAACTAAACATGTGGGGAAAAAAGATGAGAAAGCGTGGGAATGATGGAAAATTAGAAAACCAGAGAAGGGAGGGAAGGAAGTAAAAAAAAACTCGGCGGAGTTTGGGTAATATTGTAAAACTTTATTTGATGTATATGTTTGTATTTTGTTTGTTGATGAAAAATAAAAATATATTTGCAAAAAATAATAATAATAATTTGCCGTAAATCTTAGATTAACCTGCCATAAATTTTCCCACTCTTCAAAGTTAATTGGATACCCCAAATCTTGCGCCCATTTAGTCATGGAAGCCGTTATCATTTCATCCATCACTTCATGTTCTAACAAGATCTTATACGTTCGTGAGATCAGCTTACAATATTTTTATTATTCAGCACTTCTTTTTCAAATCTAGAGCTTTCTTTTTCAAACCCCGCAATCCTAACTTGTTTAAACATTTCCTTAATTTGAAAGTAATCCAACCAACTGGAGAGGTAAACTTTAATTTCCTCGTAGCTTTTCAATTCTAAATTCCCTTCTCTCTCATTTAATAATATGTTGTATGTAATCCACTCTTCCATTTCATTATTGTTTCTTTTAAACGCTATGGCCTCAAAAGGGGAGATCCATCTTGGTGTTTTCGTTTCGAAGTATCTCTTGTATTTATTCCATACACTATAAATCACATTCCTAATTATATGATTGGAGAAGCCTCTATGTACTTTAGTTCTGCCATAATTAAGATAGGCGTGCCAACCAAAATGCAAATCATGGCTTTCTAGATCCAAAACTTCCCATTTTCGTAACAGACACCAGTCAGTTCGTTTACATAGTGTGGGTGTCAGTAATTTGGAGTGCTGAAACCATTCAGAACTGAAAGGAGTGGTGAAGATCACTGATCTTTCTTGCTTGGAACAGATCCAGGTAAGTTTCAAGGAAGGGCGAAGGATAACCAGAAGATTCACGTTGAAGGGAGCAGTGGGTGTTTGTGGGTGTGTGTAAAGGAAAGACCACCAGGTTGATAAACTGCTGGTACTCTAAATGCGTCGCTGAAGAGAGGGGCAAAAGGCTGGAGGGAGCCCCCCTTCATTTTTATCTCTAACCTCTGGTACTTCTGCCCATTCCATTTGTTAGCAGGGACAAGGCAGCTCATTTTTAGGAAAGGATAAGAAACCATTTTGCTGGGCTCCAGACCTTTATTTTATATAGCAGCAGGTAAGGGTTTCTCCTTTACTAAAGCTGAAATCTGAGCCCCCACTTACACATTGAAGAAAGCCTCACTGTTTGCAGTAGCATCGCTGCTCCAATGCAGCTTTCTATCCCTCCTGAAAACTGGAATCCAAGCTCAGCTTGAATGGAAGTGTTGTAAAAAATTAAAAATAAAAATTACGATATCGAGGTTCAGAATGCGGTCGGAAAAGCCGGGAATCGGCAGCCAAAGAGACAATGCCCGCCTACAGGTGGTGACTGCCACGTGGTTGGGTTACATAGGGGTACAGTACATGGTTAAGGGTGCAAACGGAAGGGACACGGGTGCAAACGACTTGACAGGCAAGGTAGGTGTAAAGGAGTCCTGTTGTGAGCTGGGCAAAAAACCCGAGAGGCTGCAGCCAAAGCAATGGGGGGCAAAGGAGGGAAGTTTTGCACACCTTGGGAGCACTTCGACGAAGTTCGACCCGCGTTTTTTACTCCCCTGCCTCAATAAGGCACCCTCCTGGGACGTCTCCAGTGTGAGTGGACGCCTGGCCACCTTTGGAGGTGGTTACTGCCCGTCAAAGTTTGGTGTGGAAGCCTTCTCTGACAGCTTGAGGTAAAAAGAGCCGTTCTCTAATGTCCTCTTTTGCTTCGTTTGGTGCAACATCTGCCATACTCCCTAACCACCTGTCAGGCTGGAAGTGGCTGATGCGAGTCCTCCTGGTTTAGTTGCATGGATGTTTCACCAGCTAAGTCTGAAAAAAAGTGGGCTGCAGCCCCTGGCGTGCCTCCTCTCCGCCTCTGGGGCCACCTCCCTCCCGTGCTGGCCGCCCCTCGGGAGAGGGGGTGGGTGAGCGGGAGATGGGGGCGTGGCGCTGGAGCGGCACGGGGCTCTGTGCGCCCTTCCAATGCTGAAGACTGGGGCTCCCCGCGCGGGATGGGAGGCGAGGGCTGCCGGCTCGCAGCCCGCCCGGGAGCGGCATGGGCGGCAGTGGCTGCACCGGTGGCGGGCGAGCGCCCGTCCGTGGGGGCGGGGGCGGGTTGGGGAGGGGGCGCAGGGTATGCCGGCGGGCTCGTGGGGGCGCCCCTGGGGGGCGGCACCCTGGCGCACCGCACCAGTAGCCCCTATGGATAAGACAGGGCTGGCTGCAGGGAAGAAAGAACTGGGAAATGGCAGCTGCCCAGACGTTTCCCCAAGACTCGCACGACTTGAGATGAATGTATCCAGGCACAGGCCATGTCCACATCTGGCCTCGAACCAAACTTTTCAAATCACAAGCCCACAATTGGATGTGTGACTCTCAGTCCAGGACCTTCTCATTAATGGTGAACATGCTATGGATGTCCCTCTGTTTCACTTAGAATAGTTTGGGCCCAACATGCTTTATAGAAATGTTGATTACCATGTTGAAAAGTGTGTGCTTTTTCCAACTATTTACGTACTACTTAAATATCACAGTGTGGGACTGAGCAGTTATCTGCAGATATGCACTGCCCAGGCTCACGTAGCCGGGAGGTCCCTTTGGGGCTGCTAACACTGTGGTTGGACGTCACCCGCAGAGGCACACTCCATTCTCTCTCTCTCTCGAGATACATGGATGCCAACAACTAAGGCACGAAGGTGTTGCATGCGGAGAGAAATTCTGTGTGGCATCTTCTCAGGGTTGTTTGCACTGTAATCCTCTTCTGCACAAAGGAGGTTTGGCAAAACCCTTAATTGCTCCTTTTTTAGAACGCGGGGTCCCAGGACCCAAAGAACGGGGGGTCCTGTTCCTTTGATGCAAGTGACCTTGATGCCGTGTCCCTCTTAACAAGAAGACTGGGCAGAGATGACAGAGACTGCAGGGAAGAGGGTGGGACGCAGATATGGCAGAAAAGGCTCCTTGCTCTCTGCAGCAACCTTTCCCAACTAGGTTAAGGAATCCGTTCAGGAAGGCATTTAATATATCAGCTAGAATTTGAAGCATGTCCTCATGACTTGTTTGCCAAACGCTTTGGAACTTGTACATTTCAACTGAACGATCGGAAACCAGAATGATTTTCAAACATCCGGCGCAGCTTCCGTGGCACCTCCTTAGATTTCACACTTTGAAGTGAGACCATGAGTTCAAGGTAGCCCTCCACTCATACTCCTCCTCATCTCTGCAGCTGGTTCAGAGTGAGACCACTCCCTTCTTTCCCCGTGCCTACAGCTGCATTCCTTATCTCAGCCACCATATACAGTATAGAAATACAGTTTAAGATTGATTGAAAACAGGAACACCATCTACTGGCTTTTCCCCAACAATATGACTGTAAAGCCTTTTCTTCAAAACAATCTATACTGCTTGCAAAAGTTTTTTAGTTTTTTTGTTGCATTTCCTATTTTGCATAAACAAGCAAAATAAAAACGTAAACATAAAGATGCAGTTAGGCTTATATTCCATCCACAGATTGTTGGCTCATTTGGACAGCTGTAAAGGTTTTTCTTCAAAGCAATCTATACTGCTTGAGCAGGTTTGGGCAGAAAGCAGCTTATCACGAAGTCAGCAATGGATGTTGGAAAGTAAGAGGCAGGAATGTAGAAGAACTTTGCATCCCAGCCTGGAGAGTAGCGAGTGCGAGGGTAGCAGGATGTCAGGGCATGTTCTATACAGTCACTGACCAGGTGAAGCTTGCTGCTGGAAATGTTAAGGATATCTTGGACAATTTTGCAAACTGTGTGAGAGAAATATGAAGCAAAACAGAAGTTAGTGCTGTAAATGTAGGGGGTAACCTAAATTTGTTGGGAGCTGAATGGATTGGTTAGCTTCTATATACCTCTCCCTAGAAGAAGTAAATCAAACCAGATGCATCTGGAACTCTTTTGGAGGCTTCAAAACAGTCTCAAAAGATTTAAGTCTGCAATGGATGAACCTGTCCCTTTTGGTTTCTCTCAGTTTCAATATCTCCAAAATCTTTGAGTTTGGTTCCCCTCATTTCAGTTTATGATTTTTGGAAGTCACCAGCATTTCAGTTTTCACAATATACACATGTTGGCAAACATTATTTCCTTGCATAGTGCATTTTTGTTTATTGTGATCAATTTGCTTAGTGCGTTTTTGTATATCACGTTCACTTTTGATGCCAATTTCTCTCTAATATGCACATTTTTGTACACATTGTTGGTTTGGAGAACTTGTGGCTAAATTTAGAGGAGTTTGAATTCCTAAGCAGAGCTATGTATTGGTTAATAAATGTCCCGTGTAGGACCTTAAGGTCCTCAAATCATAATCTTTTGGAGGTCCCGAGCAACAAAGATGCTAGGTTGGCCTCAACTAGGACCAGGGCTTTCTCAGTATTGGCCCCGACTTGGTGGAACAGTCTATCACAAGAGACCAGGGCCCTGCGGGATTTGGCATCTTTCCGCAGGGCCTGCAAGACAGAGCTGTTCCACCTGGCCTTTGGGTTGGTTTCTGTTTGATACTTATGTTTCATTCTTTTATTGGTGGGCTATTTGAAAATGAGACTGCAGTTTTAAATTTTGAATTTTGAATTTGTATTTTAATCTGTATTTTAAATTGATTGTTTTTAAGTTTTTGCAGTGATTTTAATTAGTGTTAGCCGCCCTGAGCCCGGTTTTTGGCTGGGAAGGGCGGGGTATAAAATTTATTATTATTATTATTATTATTATTATTATTATTATTATTATTATTATTTATTGTTTCATGAAGTGTGAATTGGGTAAGTTTGCAGAAAAATGCTAACCATGCTGAAATCCCCTCCATGTCTACTCACAGTTCTCCAAGTACTGTTCCCCATAGGCTTCTTTGATGTCAGACGGCACTCGGTTCCATACTGCCTTTGAACCCTCCAATGGTTGTGTGACAATGGATGTTTGGAAACCACCAGGTTCAACAATGCTGACTTGGACTCCAAAAGGATGGAGCTCTCGCCTGAAATGCAGGGGGATAAAAGAAGAAAATCATTGCCTACTGAGTCATTGGTCAGGAATGCAGGTCAGGAACTTGGATAGGAACATCTTGCTTTTAAAAAAATAAAAATAAAAATTGAGGAGAAAGAAAAGCTGGGAAATGGAGCTTGCCTGCCTTCTGCCCTCTTGCAGGAGCCTGGGCATGCTCTACCCAGGAGAGGATTGTGTATGACACAGCAACAGTTGTATGAAGAGACAGTCATGAGGACATGCTTCAAAGTCTAGCTGATATATTAAATGCCTTCCTGAAGGGAGACCTTAACCTAGTTGGGAAAGGTTGCTGCAGAGAGCAAGGAGCCTTTTCTGCCAGGTCTGCGTCCCACCCTCCTCCCTGCAGTCTCTGTCATCTCTGCCCAGTCTTCTTGTTAAGAGGGACAAGGCATCAAGGTCACTTGCATCAAAGGAACTGGACCCTGTTCTTTGGGTTCTGGGACCCCGCCTAAAAAAGGAGCAATTAAGGGTTTTCCCAAACCTCCTTTGTGCAGAAGATGATTACAGTGCAAACAACCCTGAGAAGATGCCACACAGAATTTCTCTCCGAATGCTACACCTTCATGCCTTAGTTGTTGGCATCCATGTATCTCGAGAGAGAGAATGGAGTGTGCCTGTGTGTCGGGATACATAGAATGTTGTGTAGCCTAGTAAGTCCGCAGGCTTGAGCTTGCTTGTAAAGTCAAAGAAGCTGATGCAATAGACCTACAAACCTTACTTTGTCAGAATGACTCAGCAAGAGTGTGCCGACAAATGATTGGCTGTTGTCTTTGTATAAAAGGGGAACCTGTTAAGCAGGGTGTGGTGGTGTAGAGTGGAGTCAGAGAGAGTGAGATTGAAGTTGTCCTACTTGTCTTTGTATGAACTGTCTGTATGTATATAGCTCACAATAAAAGAATACTGCAAGGAAGAACCTGTGGCTTTTGTGATTCTCCAACAGCGCCGTGGAGCAATCTGTGACACTCTGCGGGTGATGTCCAACCACAGTGTTAGCAGCCCCAAAGGGACCTCCCTGCTACGTGAGCCTGGGCAGTGCATGTGTGCAGATAACTGCACAGTCCCACACTGTGATAATTAAGTGGTACGTAAATAGTTGGAAAAAGCACACACTTTTCAACATGGTAATCAACATTTCTATAAAGCATGTTAGGCCCAAACAATTCTAAGTAGACCAGGGGGACATCCATAGCATGTTCACCATTAATGAGAAGGTCCTGGACTGAGAGTCACACATCCAATTGTGGGCTTGTGATTTGTAAAGTTTGGTTCAAGGCCAGATGTGGACATGGCCTGTGCCTGGATACATTCATCTCAAGTTGTGCGAGTCTTGGGTAAAGCCCCGGGCAGCTGCCATTTCCCAGCTCCTTCTTCCCTGCAGCCCACTTTTTCCAGACTTAGCTGGTGAAACATCCATGCAACTAAACCAGCTGGACTCGCATCAGCCACTTCCAGCCTGACAAGTGGTTAGGGAGTATGGCAGATGTTGGACCAAACTAAGCAAAATTCTGTATCTGAAGATGTGTGCATGCACACGAAAGCTCATACCAAGAACAAACTCAGTTGGTCTCTAAGGTGCTACTGGAAAGAATTTTCTATTTTGTTTCGACTATGGCAGACCAACACGGCTACCCACCTGTAAGCAAAATTGGACATTAAAGAGCGACTCTTTTTACCTCAGGCTGTCAGAGAAGGCTTCCACACCAAACTTTGATGGGCAGTAACCACCTCCAAAGCAGACCAGGCGTCCATTCACACTGGAGACGTTGACCACCCTCTCTCTGGCTCTTCTCACCAGGGGCAGCATGTGTAGCGTCAAATCAATCATCCCAAGAAGGTTGACATTGATCACCTTTGCAAAGTCATCTTTGGTCAGCCATTCGTTGGGACCTGATGGTAGAGCTGTGGCGGCATTGTTCACCAAGCCCCAAAGCCCTGTGAGAAAGAATGTATGTTTTTCCTATTTCTGCTTGTCAAAAGAATGGTAAATATAGAAACCCAACCGCAAAATGAAAGAGGGGTGAAGATAGCAACAAATTCTGTTTCTCTTCCTCACAGAGCTTTGCCTCCCACGTCCCTTTCCATGTAGCTGCATCACACACGTGCATCAGAGACCGACAAGCTCATCTAACCACTAGGGTTACATGTGTGCTTCATTTTTCAACCTGTTCTTTATATAGTATTGGGCATCAATTTGTTGAAATAAATAAAAGAGCAACCATTTTAAGGCCTCAATCCGCTGCGTACTTATTTGAATGTAAATTAAATGGAACTAACTAGGACTTATTTCTCTTTTCAAAAGATCAGGCTAAAATGAATTTAGGATTGTGACAGTTACTTGCAAGGGTTTTTCTTTGGTACCTAAATAATACGTTTGCAATATCCACCCTACCCTTCTATAAAGGCACAGGGTCAGGGAAACATGTTAAAGGAATGGGGACCCACATTGCATTCCATGGGTCTATAGTGTGGCACAGTGGCTGCTGTGCGTTTGGGGTTGGGGTTCTGGGGTTGCTACGCCGCTGCTGCCCAGAGTTTTGCTGCATTCAGAAACTCCTCACGCAGCAAAACGCCAAAAGTGATACATTATTTAAAAAGTAATGAAAAGGAACAACAAAAATGCCCGTGCCCTTTTCTGTTAAATTTGCCTTCTATTTTAACATCATTCTTCTTCTTTCCCCTTTGCAGTTAAAACAATGTATTCTCCTTCCCAACACCAAGAGTTTGAGTTAGACTGGGAACCCCAAAGACTAGAGAAAATATCTGTAAAGCTGGAATGTTGTTTCAACTTTTCAACTCAGCATCTTTGACAAACGACAATTCCCAGGATTCCAGGAGGGGGTGTCCCATGTTCTCATGCACCCATATGTCTGGAACTGGCTCTGATATTTTGTGGGAACGTGGCCTACAAAGGAATACAGAGAGGGCATTCTAATCCCTGGTCCCACCAATAGCACAGAGGCAGCACAAGGAAGGTAGAGATTCACCTTTGTTCCCAATGCACCCTTTCACCTACTCCGTCGCTGCCGCAACGCTCTCTGTACTGGAGACATCCAGAACGGTGGTTTTCAAGCGCTCTGAGGTGACCTTCTCCAGCTGCTCTGCCCCCTTCTGTGTGGTACAAGTTGCCAACACCCGCAGTCCCCGGGCATCCAGATGCCTGGCAAGGTGGTTCCCAAAGCCACGGGAACAGCCGGTGATGAGGACGTATTTCTCCGTCAGGTTCTCCACCGTCTGTCTCTCCTGGTACCATCGGCGAAGGAAGTAAAGCCCCAGCAGGGCAGCCAGGTAGAGCCACATGGCTGAAACCTGCAGGGAAGAAGCCGGCAAGAGTGAGGGCACAAACACCCTTGGCAGGACTGGGAGGAGGATGTTTCCAATTCCTGCTCCACCAAGAACTTCACTGGAAGACCTTTTATGTTGCCACCGCTCAATTTAGCCTCGCTTGCAGTGTTGTTGAGGGGAAGGAGAAATTGTTCATGATGCAATGAGCTGCTTGGAGGAAAGGCGGTGTGCTGGCCCCAGGGGTTTGTCCGTGAAGCGAGGTCCAAGTCCAGTCCTGGGTCTAGGGGTCCAAAGGAAGTCAGTCCTGCGGGGAGCGAGGCAGGGAGCAGGTCAAAGTCCAAGGCAGGTGCAGGCACGAGGTTGCAGGTTGAGCATACGCTTGCAACTAAGTTGCTCACGCAACTTGGGCTGGGTCTGGCTGGCCCTATGCTTAGGGCGGCCCCGATCCTCCGGAGACTCGCCTGTCCTCCGGGCCTGGAGGCGAGCACTCCTCCTGTAGGCACTTAGGTCTCTTCGCCTCTCTGCCCTGAGCCTCTGTAGCTCAGGAGAGGCTGGTGGGTTACTGGACCCAGGGGCCGCCTCAGCTTCCTCTGAAGAGGCTGGGAGTGGAGCACCTGCAGGCAATGGGTCCTCCCTCCCATCAGGAGCCAGAGCAGACTCTGCTGATGCCTGCACCTGGGGATCCAGCACAGGTGGGGATCCTTCAGGCTCAAGCCCTGGCCCCGGCTCAGCTGGTTCTGGAGGCGGGGAATCCTGTGCAGGCTGGGATCCCTCAGGTTCAGCATCAGAGTCTGACTCCCAGGCCATCACAGGCGGGCTAATAGAAGTATAAATATTATCTCTAGCTAGCTGCTTATTAACTGAACAACTAAATAAAGAGGAACGGTATGACACAATCTACATCTATAGACATAGGCAACACTGAGCTCAAATATTGTGCAAGCTCAGCATTAGCATCCATCAGGTCATATGCCAGGTGTAGGCAACCTAAGGCCCGTGGGCCAGATGCAGCCAAATCGCCTTCTCAATCTGGCCAGGAATCAGCATGTTTTTACATGAGTAGAATGTGTGCTTTTATTTAAAATGCATCTCTGGGTTATTTGTGGGGCATAGGAATTCGTTAATTCCCCCCCCAAAAAAAAAATATAGTCTGGGCCCCTACAAGGTCTGAGGGATGGTGGATCGGCCTACGGCTGAAAAAGGTTGCTGACCCCAGTATGCCTTATGTTGCCATTATGGCACCACATATTGCACTTGCTCAAGGTCCAATCCCTGGTTTGTTTTGTGTGATCAAACTCTCCCCAGGGTGGGGGTTGGCTGCCCCTGGTGTCACCACTGAGGGGGATGACAAAATGGCATGCGGTTCGAGGTGACCTTTATTAAAGTGTTGGTGCTGACTTTTAAAGCCCTTAAACGGCCTCAGCTCACTATACCTGAAGGAGCATCTCCACCCCCATCATTCGGCCCAGACACTGAGGTCCAGCCCCGAGGGCCTTCTGGCGGTTCCCTCACTGCAAGAAGTGAGGTTACAGGGAACCAGGCAGAGGGCCTTCTTGGTAGTGGCGCCCGCCCTGTGGAACGCACTCCCCTCAGACGTCAAAGAAATAAACAACTATCTGACGTTTAGAAGACATCTGAAGGCAGCCCTGTTTAGGGAAGTTTTTAATGACTGATGTTCTAATGTGTTTTTAATATTTTGTTGGAAGCCGCCCACAGTGGCTGGGGAAACCCAGGCAAATGGGCGGGGTATGAATAAATTATTATTATTATTATTATTATTATTATTATTATTATTATTATTATTATTAGAGACTGGGGTGGTTCTTGTACCTTCAAATGTTCTGAACTTTTTCCTCAAAATGTTTCTGGGCCTTTAAGGGGTGTGCAGGAAGAAGAAATCCAGGAAGTGAAGCTTCCCCCCCCCCCGCCCCCAACCTCCTGAAGATTGAGAAAAGTGTCATCTACAGTGGTACCTCGGGTTAAGTACGCTTCAGGTTAAGAACGGACCTCCGGAACGAATTAAGTACTTAACCTGAAGTACGACTGTACTGAATATTGGCTTGAAATAAAGTTGCTGTGAGCACCTTAGTGGTGAAGGGAAGTTACTATCATGTACAGTATAATTGAAAAGGGAAGATTCAGGTCGGTAGCTGTGTTGGTATGACGCAGTCAAAATAAAAATAAAATAAATAAAAAACTGTCCAGTAGCTCCTTAGAGACCAGCTAAGTTTGTTGCAAGATGGCAAGGGCTTAGCAAGCAGGCTCCTGAGCTCTGCAGATAACAGGAATGTAATTAGCCCCAATTGCTACCCAGGGAAGTCATTTTCCTTTCTTTTTCCTTTTCTACTTTTAAACCTACCAACCTACTGAGATTCTATCAGCACCTTCTTATCTATGTGAAAGATACTCGGAGTCGAGTGTGAATTTCATGCTCTTTATTCAGCTCATAGTAGTGAGGAATGTAGTTCCCCCAAAACGTTTGCTTTATATACACTATTTACACAATGGGCCCCACATGATTGGCTAATTCCAGGGTAATCTTGTATGCCAATCAGAGTGCAGATTCACTTCCACCTGGAGCTGGATTGGGTGGCTCCTGCGGACCAATCAGACTGCTGCAATCTCAATCCTATTGTTCTGGGACCAATCAGACTGCTGCAATCTCAATCCTATTGTTCTAGGACCAATCAACCTGCTGCAGTTTGGATCCTATTCAACTCAGTACATAACACCATGCTATGAGAAACACCTTGGACAAGTTCTGTGAAGCATCCTGGGCAGGCCGCCAGCTGTTAGTTACAGGTATTACCATAACTGCCAACTCCCTTTTATACTTTGTTCCTGGAACTACTGGCAGTCACCACACAGAGAAGCTCTTAAATTGAACAGATGGAGCACTTTCTATTTTTTCACCTCTCTTAGCTTTAGGAAACCTCTCCTTGTCTACTCTGCACCGTAATACTATGCCATAATACTCTAACAAACGCTAGAGGGACCCAGAGGAGGCAATTCTTTCACCAGCTTGCTTTGGTGCATGAATTCTAGTATATAGAGAAAGACTCCAGACATGACTGTTAAAGCATTTTGTGTTCCTTTCTGCTGCTGGTGTGCAGAAAGAGTTGTTGGAACGATCTGCAACCTGCGTGAGAGAAACAAACAAATGCAAAGTTGGATCTGCAGCAACAGAGGTGGCAAATTTAATCTTCTGGGGGAAAGATTGCCTTCTGGGCATCTCCCCCAATGATAGCTAAATCAAAGGAGGAACATGTGGAACTATTTTGGATGCCAAAGAAAAGAACTTTCTGGTGTTTCCAGACTGCATTGCCAAATTTTTGTCAGTTCGCTTATTTTTTACGTAGTGTGGGTGTCAATAACTTGGAGTGCTGAAACCATTCAGAACTGAAAGGAGTGGTGAAGATCACTGTTCTTTCTTGCTTGGTACAGATCCAGGTACGTTTCAAGGAAGAGCGAAGGATAACCAGAAGATTCACGCTGAAGGGAGCAGTGGGTGTTTGTGGGTGTGTGTAAAGGAAAGACCACCAGGTTGATAAACTGCTGGTACTCTAAATGCCTCGCTGAAGAGAAGGGGACGACAGAGGACGAGATGGTTGGACAGTGTTCTCGAAGCTACTAGCATGAGTTTGGCCAAACTGCGGTAGGCAGTGGAAGATAGTTGTGCCTGGCATGCTCTGGTCCATGGGGTCACGAAGAGTCGGACACGACTGAACAACAACAATATTACTGCTCTGTTCTGTCCTGGTCAGACCACACCTGGAGTACTGTATTGACAAGCTGGAACTATGAACATTGTGTGACGATTCTTGTTGGGCGATTTTTGAGATGTCTTCCCCACTTTACTCGGGAAGTGTATGTAGCTCAGGGTTGTATGATTTTGGCACCTGTCGCGGGCCCTTCGCCCTGTACAGCCCACCCCCGGACGTTTTACGGTCTATGAGTGCTGCACCAACGACAAACAGTCCCCAGCTGCAGCCCTTCAGACTACTAGCTGGATCCTGCTTACTCCATTCACCACAGACGAGGATATTGTGAACTAAAAAGATGTTTATTGCGTACAAAGCTTGTGGTTGCTGATAAATAAAAGGTTGTTCAATAAGCTTATAACAGTTGTCCTATACCGGCCTAATACCTCTAAATGTTACCGGCCTAATACCTCTAATAGTTAACTAAATATCAATAACAACGCGTTTCACAATCTCTTTATCCTCTCTGCTAACATCCACCTAAGACTCTAAACTCCCAGCTCTATCTCTTGACTCACACTTCAACTCCAACTCTAACTCCCCGCACTTAACTTCAACTCCTCCTGCCCACACTTCAACTGCCTTACTGTCCACTGGGAGGGGTGTTTTATACTCAGGCTAAGCCCGCCCCTGAGGGTTCTA
Organism: Lacerta agilis; assembly: GCF_009819535.1. NCBI lineage: Eukaryota > Metazoa > Chordata > Lepidosauria > Squamata > Lacertidae > Lacerta > Lacerta agilis. The sequence continues at coordinate 6,062,155 of NC_046313.1, read as the reverse complement.
ACTGTCAGAAAAATTAACCCCTACCTGGCCTTGGGCTAGTTCTCCACATACCTCCCTCCTTTTTAAGTTTGTATCAGAGGAGTTACTAGCCAAAGTATCCCTCTGATACAAACAACAGTTTAAAACATCAACATAAACAATACATTTTATAACTCAAACCTATATTTTCCTTAACTATGGCATAATCAGTTACATCTTCAGTAAAAGTACATATAGTTGTGAACATTATATACAATAGTTCATGCAGCATTAGGCCTTTATTGCAAGAAAAACCGTAACTGTCCATTTTAACCTTTGTCTTTGGGTCTTCGTTATAAGGCGTCTGCGATGATGTTTAGGATCCTTTCACGCTCCTTATCGTCCTTACCCGTCACAAGAAGTATCTTTCTCTGGGCACCAGTCTTTTCTCTGCCATACGTGATGGGATGTAAGCTGTCTTCCCTGGCCAGATGACACAGTCCCATTCCGATCTCTGCACTCGAGGCGTCTGTAACGATTGTGGATCCCAAGCTGGGTAGAGTCCTTGTTTCTCAGGGTCAAAAGCTCTCTTAGTTCAACCTCTCCCTCCTTCAGGATCTCTGTTAAATGTTTAAGCTCGCAGACTTGTACACACATCTCCAGGTCATCATAAGCTGCATAAACACTGGTTGTCTGGCTTTTAAATGCACTGGGAACTATTTGCAGAAGTTTGTGGATATCCTCTGTTTTATTCAGCTTGCTGAAGCTTTCTAGGCAAGCGTGATCTCTTAATGAAAGTAGGCTAACAAGCTCTGATTGCTTATTGCTCATAGCAATCTCCCTTGTTGTCAGTTCATCTTTGGTCTGTAGTGATTTATTAGTTCCCACTTCGAGCAATTTTAAGATTACTTTTGTATGCCTTTGACGTGGTAGCCCTGTTAATGCTATGTAACCACATTCATTTTGGACATTTATTTGTGTTGCATGAGCAGCAGGGTACCCATCCTCCCACCACACAATCTCTAGTGTAGGAAACACTTTCACTTTCATAGAAAGTCGATGGGACCCCATGCTAGCTATAACTTCCCGTACGTCTTTCTTTCTATCTTTCCAACTGATGAATGGTTTATCGTAACTATGACTAGTTGTTCTAACTGATCTCACAGATAGGTCACTGGTCACATTGCAGGTAGACACTCCTTTACCAATATCACAGGCTTTTTCAACAACGTGACTACTGTAGTCTAGATTGGGTTCATGGTTTAGTGACTTGATTGGGTTTATCGTATTCACATGCATGACCCGCCTCCCTTCACCATGCTGAAGTATATCGTTTATATCATTCATTTTTGAAATGATCTTACAAGGACCTTCCCATGTCAGTTGTAACTTGTCACTGTTTACTGATCTGATTAATAAAATATCTTGTCCTGGCTCAAAAGATCTCTCACGTGCTTTCGTTTTATCTTGCCCATGTCCTTGTAATTGGCAAGTATGGCACGTTCGACAAAATAACTTTATTTGCTTGCCCATCCCAGGCCAAAAGAAATTTTGGGACACCCTTTGTTTGGTTCTTGTGATTCCCAAGTGACCTCCAAAGATACTGCCATGTGCATGTTGTATTATCTTGGTTCTAAATTCAGTAGGTACTATCAGTTGCCTGTGGATCTCATTACCCCCTCTATTAGGTTTTAAAAGAATCTCTCTGTATAGCAACCCATTATTGACTATAAACCGCTCAGGGCTTTCAGGGGTTAATACTGTATTCAAGGCTGTGGCTTGAAAATATTTCTGTAAATCTGTATCTAGTTTCTGCTTGGCTGCAAAACTAGCTGCTTGACTATTTGTAACTGGCACTAAATTTGTATCTTGTGTCAGTTCAACAATTGTATCAGGCCTTTCCTCCTGAGGTAACTGTCGCAGTTTTTGTGCCCTAGTAATCACAAATGCACTCTGTACATGGTCAAGTAGATCCCACCCAATTAACATTGGAGCTGGGATTTCTGGTGAAACTGCTACTTGCCATTCTCCAGACCATTGTTTGTATGTCAGATTAACTAGTGCTACTGGCAAGGTTTCCGGCTGTTTTGATATTCCTTTTAAACTGATAGTTTTGCCTTTAATAAAGTCTTCTGGCTTTAACAAATCAGGATGTACAATACTAATCTGAGACCCTGTGTCTTTTAAGCCTTTATATTGTTTACCATTCACCCAAATTTCTTCTCCTGTTTTGTGTAATAGCATGTCATCTTGTTGAATTATATAGCACCTCACAACTTGGGCCACTGGTAACTCATCAGCCTGTTCTCTAGACTGGGCCTCGGTTGCCGTGGCAACCATGTTGGCAGTTGGCTCTGTCTCCACAGTTTGGACACAATATGTCTGCTTCTGAGGGATATTATTTGCACTCTTAGTTCTGATTTCAGTTCTACAGTCCAGTTGTCTATGGCCTTTTTCCCCACATTGCCAACAGATTAATTCAGGCCTTTTACCCTCACTATATTTATTTACTTTTCCCTCAGTCCCCCCCGTTGTCATAGGCGTGTTATGGGGAACATTTGCATTGGCGGGAAAAATTTTCTTGGCAGTTTCTGTGGTAAACTTTGTGGGCTGTTGCATTCTCTTAAACTTATTTGTTTCCCACTGCTTGTCCTTATATTTTGGGGCATCATAAGCGTGTTCTCGGATTTCATTTATTTCATCTGCCAGATTAGCAGCTTCCAGGATGGTTTTAGGGCGTCTTTCTTTAATTAAATACTTCAGATGACTATTAATCGTGTCATAAAATTGTTCTAATGCGATCACCTCTTTTATTTTCGCCACAGAATCAGCACCCTCCTGTTCTAGCCACTTGTTTAAATAATTTGTAGTTTTAGCTCCTATTTGAGCAAATGTTTCCTCACGTAATTTCTTTATTGTTCTAAACTTTTGTCTCAGTTGTTCTGCAGTAATTCCGAATCTAACATAAACCAACTGTTTAAATGCTTCAAAATCTTTAGATTGATCAGATGGCATTTGAGAATAAATCTCTGTTAATGTTCCACTAATACGCGCTCTCAGTATTTGCATTTTCTCCTCATCTTTTACTTCAAAATCTTCGCAAGCCCTCTCAAAAGAAATGATAAACGCTTCAGGATCGTCTTTATCTCTGAAGTCAGGGAATCTTTTTAAATCCACCCTGCTAGGATTTTGTGTGGAACTATTGTTGTTGTTTCTATTATCTGCAGCTGATAATTCAAGTCTTTTCATTTCTAATAAATATTCTCTTTCCTCCCGTTCTCTTTCTCTCTCAATAGTTAAGGTCATTTCTTTTTCTTTCAGTTCTCTCTCAATATTTAAGGTCATTTCTTTCTCTTTTGCCTCAGCTTGTAACTTTAATTCTCTCTCTTTTAGTGCCATTGCCTCCCTTTCTCTTTCAATATCTAACTTAGCTAGTTCGATTTTCAAATTATATTCCTTCTCAAGTTTCCATTTCTCAAATTCCTCTGAGGCTTTAAAACTAGTCCCCTCAGCAGGATTTTTGTTAACTGTTTCAGTACCGGTTTCTTCAATCTGGGAAACCCCATTTTCTTCTTCAGAGCTTTCTACTTGTGAGTCCCTAAGAGCTGTTTTAGTCTTTCTAGGTGGCATTTTCTATTTATTTGGTGGTATTATTTCTGTACTTAAATCAAGGATGTTTCAGTTAAACTATTTCTTCAGGCTCAGTTTCCACAGTTTAGGTCCAAAGTCACGCCCAAAGTTACCTCAGTGCACTTTATCCAGCGTACTTTTCCGACCTCTCACTATAAACCTTTCTGCCTGAAATAGTTTCAAACGCAAAGTATCTTTGTAACTCTCTCACAATCTCACAGTCTTAGGCGCTATCACACCACACCCTAGGGCCAGGTAATTCCTCTCTGAATTCCCCTTCTCCCTTTCCAGGTGTATGCGATCCACTTCCTGACTAGATTGTAGAGTCTCACAGAAGTTTGCTTAAATCCTCTTTAAGCCTCACACTTCACACAATGCGTCACCCTTAAATCCTTCTTGTACCTTGGCACTTCTTGCCAACACTTTAGATCTTTGATCTCAATGTGACCACCACTTTATGACAATCTTTCGTCCCGACGCTGCCACCACTTTAATGTCGCGGGCCCTTCGCCCTGTACAGCCCACCCCCGGACGTTTTACGGTCTATGAGTGCTGTACCAACGACAAACAGTCCCCAGCTGCAGCCCTTCAGACTACTAGCTGGATCCTGCTTACTCCATTCACCACAGACGAGGATATTGTGAACTAAAAAGATGTTTATTGCGTACAAAGCTTGTGGTTGCTGATAAATAAAAGGTTGTTCAATAAGCTTATAACAGTTGTCCTATACCGGCCTAATACCTCTAAATGTTACCGGCCTAATACCTCTAATAGTTAACTAAATATCAATAACAACGCGTTTCACAATCTCTTTATCCTCTCTGCTAACATCCACCTAAGACTCTAAACTCCCAGCTCTATCTCTTGACTCACACTTCAACTCCAACTCTAACTCCCCGCACTTAACTTCAACTCCTCCTGCCCACACTTCAACTGCCTTACCGTCCACTGGGAGGGGTGTTTTATACCCAGGTTAAGCCTGCCCCTGAGGGTTCTAACTGTCAGAAATATTAACCCCTACCTGGCATTGGGCTAGTTCTCCACATACCTCCCTCCTTTTTAGGTTTGTATCAGAGGAGTTACTAGCCAAAGTATCCCTCTGATACAAACAACAGTTTAAAACATTACTATAAACATTACATTTATTAACTCTTACCTATATTTCCCTAACTATGGCATAAACAGTTATATCTCCAGTAAAAGTACATATAGTTGTGAACATTATATACAATAGTTCATGCAGCATTAGGCCTTTATTGCAAGAAAAGTCGTAACTGTCCATTTTAACCTTTGTCTTTGGGTCTTCGTGTTAAGGCGTCTGCGATGATGTTTAAGATCCTTTCACGCTCCTTTTTTTTTTTATAAGAATTTATTGGCATTTTTCTATAACAAACATATACCCACACCCACACCTACAATTAAACAAATGCAAAACAGATAGAACAAATACAAACAATGTCAAGCTTTCTTATTGCATCTTTCTAGAAAAAAAAAATTTCTAATTCCATATCTTGACTTTTGACTTCCCCTGCCTTTTCACCTTCGAGTTTATATCCTTGATCTATTTTATAACCATTTCTCCTACAAAAAAAACATTAACTTCAATTGTATAATTACATTCAATTATATCTTCAACATTTACTAAAAATGCATCATCATAATAATACCTCACCATTTAATCTTCTAAATCCATAAACTTAATCCACTTAAATTCACTTTGCTTATACTCCACCTCATAGATCTTCACAAATCATTCGCATCTACCTTTCACGCTCCTTATCGTCCTTAACCGTCGCAAGAAGTATCTTTCTCTGCGCACCAGTCTTTTCTCTGCCATACGTGATGGGATGTAAGCTGTCTTTCTCGGCCAGATGCCACAGTCCCATGCCGATCCCTGCACTCGAGGCGTCTGTAACGATTGTGGATCCCAAGCTGGGTAGAGTCCTTGTTTCTCAGGGCCAAAAGCTCTCTTAGTTCAACCTCTCCCTCCTTCAGGATCTCTGTTAAATGTTTAAGCTCGCGGACTTGTACACACATCTCCATGTCATCATAAGCTGCATATAAACTGGTTGTCTGGCTTTTAAATGCGCTGGGAACTATTTTCAGAAGTTTGTGGATATCTTCTTTTTTAGTCAGCTTGCTGAAGCTTTCTAGACAAGCGTGATCACTTAATAAAAGTAGGCTAAAAAGCTCTGATTGCTTATTGCTCATAGCAATCGCCCTTGTTGTCAGTTCATCTTTGGTCTGTATTGCTTTATCAGTTCCCACTTCGAGCAATTTTAAGACTACTTTTTTATGCCTTTGACGTGGTAGTCCTGTTAATGCTGTGTAACCAGATTCATTTTGGACATTTATTAGTGTTGCATGAACAGCAGGGTACCCATCCTCCCACCACACAGTCTCTAGTGTAGGAAACACTTTCACTTTCATAGAAAGTCGATGGGACCCCATGCCAGCTATAACTTCCAGTACGTCTTTCTTTCTATCTTTCCAACTGATGAATGGTTTATCATAAATTTGACTAGTTGTTCTAACTGATCTCACAGATAGGTCACTGGTCACATTGCAGGTAGACACTCCTTTACCAATATCACAGGCTTTTTCAACAACGTGACTACTGTAGTCTAGATTGGGTTCATGGTTTAGTGACTTGATTGGGTTTATCGTATTCACATGCATGACCCGCCTCCCTTCACCATGCTGAAGTATATCGTTTATATCATTCATTTTTGAAATGATCTTACAAGGACCTTCCCATGTCAGTTGTAACTTGTCACTGTTTACTGATCTGATTAATAAAATATCTTGTCCTGGCTCAAAAGATCTCTCACGTGCTTTCGTTTTATCTTGCCCATGTCCTTGTAATTGGCAAGTATGGCACGTTCGACAAAATAACTTTATTTGCTTGCCCATCCCAGGCCAAAAGAAATTTTGGGACACCCTTTGTTTGGTTCTTGTGATTCCCAAGTGACCTCCAAAGATACTGCCATGTGCATGTTGTATTATCTTGGTTCTAAATTCAGTAGGTACTATCAGTTGCCTGTGGATCTCATTACCCCCTCTATTAGGTTTTAAAAGAATCTCTCTGTATAGCAACCCATTATTGACTATAAACCACTCAGGGCTTTCAGGGGTTAATACTGTATTCAAGGCTGTGGCTTGAAAATATTTCTGTAAATCTGTATCTAGTTTCTGCTTGGCTGCAAAACTAGCTGCTTGACTATTTGTAACTGGCACTAAATTTGTATCTTGTGTCAATTCAACAATTGTATCAGGCCTTTCCTCCTGAGGTAACTGTCGCAGTTTTTGTGCCCTAGTAATCACAAATGCACTCTGTACATGGTCAAGTAGATCCCACCCAATTAACATTGGAGCTGGGATTTCTGGTGAAACTGCTACTTGCCATTCTCCAGACCATTGTTTGTATGTCAGATTAACTAGTGCTACTGGCAAGGTTTCCGGCTGTTTTGATATTCCTTTTAAACTGATAGTTTTGCCTTTAATAAAGTCTTCTGGCTTTAACAAATCAGGATGTACATTACTAATCTGAGACCCTGTGTCTTTTAAGCCTTTATATTGTTTACCATTCACCCAAATTTCTTCTCCTGTTTTGTGTAATAGCATGTCATCTTGTTGAATTATATAGCACCTCACAACTTGGGCCACTGGTAACTCATCAGCCTGTTCTCTAGACTGGGCCTCGGTTGCCGTGGCAACCATGTTGGCAGTTGGCTCTGTCTCCACAGTTTGGACACAATATGTCTGCTTCTGAGGGATATTATTTGCACTCTTAGTTCTGATTTCAGTTCTACAGTCCAGTTGTCTATGGCCTTTTTTCCCACATTGCCAACAGATTAATTCAGGTCTTTTACCCTCACTATATTTATTTACTTTTCCCTCAGTCCCCCCCGTTGTCATAGGCGTGTTATGGGGAACATTTGCATTGGCGGGAAAAATTTTCTTGGCAGTTTCTGTGGTAAACTTTGTGGGCTGTTGCATTCTCTTAAACTTATTTGTTTCCCACTGCTTGTCCTTATATTTTGGGGCATCATAAGCGTGTTCTCGGATTTCATTTATTTCATCTGCCAGATTAGCAGCTTCCAGGATGGTTTTAGGGCGTCTTTCTTTAATTAAATACTTCAGATGACTATTAATGTGTCATAAAATTGTTCTAATGCGATCACCTCTTTTATTTTCGCCACAGAATCAGCACCCTCCTGTTCTAGCCACTTGTTTAAATAATTTGTAGTTTTAGCTCCTAGTTGAGCGAATGTTTCCTCACGCACTTTTTTTATTGTTCTAAACTTTTGTCTCAGTTGCTCTGCAGTAATTCCGAATCTAACATAAACCAACCGTTTAAATGCTTCAAAATCTTTGGATTGATCAGATGGCATTTGAGAATAAATCTCTGTTAATGTTCCACTAATACGAGCTCTCAGTATTTGCATTTTCTCCTCATCTTTTACTTCAAAATCTTCGCAAGCCCTCTCAAAAGAAATGATAAATGCTTCAGGGTCGTCTTTATCTCTGAAGTCAGGGAATCTTTTTAAATCCACCCTGCTAGGATTTTGTGTGGAACTATTGTTGTTGTTTCTATTATCTACAGCTGATAATTCAAGTCTTTTCATTTCTAATAAATATTCTCTTTCCTCCCTTTCTCTTTCTCTCTCAATATTTAAGGTCATTTCTTTCTCTTTCAGTTCTCTCGCCTCTCTTTCTCTTTCTCTCTCAATATTTAATTCTCTCTCTTTTGCCTCAGCTTGTAACTTTAATTCTCTCTCTTTTGCTTCAGCTTGTAATTTCGCTAGCTCGAACTTTAAATTATATTCCTTCTCAAGTTTCCATTTCTCAAATTCCTCTGAGGCTTTAAAACTAGTCCCCTCAGCAGGATTTTTGTTAACTGTTTCAGTACTGGTTTCCTCAATCTGGGAAACCCCATTTTCTTCTTCAGAGCTTTCTACTTGTGAGTCCCTAAGAGCTGTTTTAGTCTTTCTAGGTGGCATTTTCTATTTATTTGGTGGTATTATTTCTGTACTTAAATCAAGGATGTTTCAGTTAAACTATTTCTTCAGGCTCAGTTTCCACAGTTTAGGTCCAAAGTCACGCCTAAAGTTACCTCAGTGCACTTTATCCAGCGTACTTTTCCGACCTCTCACTATAAACCTTTCTGCCTGAAATAGTTTCCAACGCAAAGTATCTTTGTAATTCTCTCACAATCTCACAGTCTTAGGCGCTATCACACCACACCCTAGGGCCAGGTAATTCCTCTCTGAATTCCCCTTCTCCCTTTCCAGGTGTATGCGATCCCCTTCCTGACTAGATTGTAGAGTCTCACTGAAGTTTGCTTAAATCCTCTTTAAGCCTCACACTTCACACAATGCGTCACCCTTAAATCTTTCTTGTACCTTGGCACTGCTTGCCAACACTTTAGATCTTTGATCTCAACGTGACCACCACTTTATGACTATCTTTCGTCCCGACGCTGCCACCACTTTAATGTCGCGGGCCCTTCGCCCTGTACAGCCCACCCCCGGACGTTTTACGGTCTATGAGTGCTGCACCAACGACAAACAGTCCCCAGCTGCAGCCCTTCAGACTACTAGCTGGATCCTGCTTACTTCATTCACCACAGACGAGGATATTGTGAACTAAAAAGATGTTTATTGCGTACAAAGCTTGTGGTTGCTGATAAAATAAAGGTTGTTCAATAAGCTTATAACAGTTGTCCTATACCGGCCTAATACCTCTAAATGTTACCGGCCTAATACCTCTAATAGTTAACTAAATATCAATAACAACGCGTTTCACAATCTCTTTATCCTCTCTGCTAACATCCACCTAAGACTCTAAACTCCCAGCTCTATCTCTTGACTCACACTTCAACTCCAACTCTAACTCCCCGCACTTAACTGCAACTCCTCCTGCCCACACTTCAACTGCCTTACCGTCCACTGGGAGGGGTGTTTTATACCCAGGTTAAGCCCGCCCCTGAGGGTTCTAACTGTCAGAAAAGTTAACCCCTACCTGGCATTGGGCTAGTTCTCCACATCCCCACCCAGGGGCGTAGCAAGGGGGGCAGGGGGTGGCCCGCCCCTGGCAGCACCCTGCTGGGGGTGACACTTTGGGGTGGCCCCGCCCCCCTGGGCTTAAAAAAAAAGTAAGGCTATTTTCGGCACTGCCGTTGTGGAGCCGCAGGGGCGGCCAGCGAGGAGGGGTGTCATCCCCCCTTGCTGGCCGCCCCTGTGGCTCCGCCCTGGCAACGCTGAAAATAGTCCCCCCCCTTCCAGCGGCTTTTTTCACCGCAGCATGGAGGCAAGGGGCGGGCCAGCGAGGAGGGGTTACACCCCCTCCTCGCTGGCCCACCCCTTGCCTCTATGCCGAGCTCCGCCGCTGGCTGGCTTGCGGAGCTGGGGCATGGAGAGGGGCGGGTGACCCCCCTCCTCGCTGGCCCGTCCCTCTCCCTGCCCCAACTTGCGCTCCGCCGAGGGCGGCGGCTTCGGGTGTCTCTGCATGCAGAGACTCCCGAAGCTGCCGTCCGGCACCCCTTCGTGCGGTGGCTGCTCACACAGGCACAAGCAGCTGCAGCACAAAGGGGTGCCGCTGCCGGGTGCCGCGATGCCCTGCCCCCAGGGGTGCCTCTTGGCTTCCCGCCCCGGGCAGCCAAGGGGCTAGAAACGCCCCTGCACCCACCCCCCAAGACTACAGTGGAACAGTCGCCCTTGGGAGGTTGTGGACTCTCCTTCCTTGGAGATTGTTAAGCAGAGGTTGGATGGACACCTGTCACGGATGCTTTAGCTGAGATACCTGCATTGCAGGGGGTTGGAGTATATGGCCCTTGGGGTACCAGCGAACTCTACAATTCTATGATTCTATACTTTTTCTTGTTGCACCATTTATAACCCCTTCTAGGCCATGTGACTCGACAGTAGGGCAAAAGCTTTCCTGACATGGCATAATTAATTAATTAATTAATTTTTATTTTTGCCCCACCCTCCACGGCAATCAGTTAGTTAAAATACATGTTAAAATAAGTTCAGAGCGAATTAAAATCTGGACAGATGGGCAGTCCACGGGTAAAATTGAGAGTATCCATTTAGTCTGAAGTCCCACAGTTTAATGTAGTTTTTTCCTAGGTGACGAGAGGGAAAGCATTGCAGTTTCAGCTGCATCAGACAATAGTTCAGAATAATAATAATAATAAATCATTTTTCTTTAATTATCCTCTCATTAGGAGCCTAAAAGATGCAATTAGACTTTGATTCCATCCACAGCTTGTTGGCTCAATTTGACAGCTGTGTAATGCCCCATGGCTATGCCTCCCCAACAATCACCCAGCCCTGGTAATCCTGAGGCAGCAGCGAGTTCTTTGGATCTCAAACATTTAGGCAGTAGAAGCAAGCTTTATTAATTACTATAATAAGCAAAGAAACAGCAACAGGTGCCAATATACAATTAAAGAACAGTCGTACCTTGTTTGCCAAACGCTTTGGAACTTGTACGTTTTGGCTCCTGAACGATTGAAAACCGGAATGATTTTCAAACATCCGGCACAGCTTCCGTGGCTTCCAATTGGTTGCAGGAGCTTCCTACAGCCAATCAGAAGCAATGCTTTGGTTTCCGAACATTTTGGATGTTGAACAGACTTCCAGAACGGATTCCGTTCGACTTCCAAGGTACGTCTGTATATGAAACAATACTCAAAGATAAAGTTGTCAAGCTGGCTCAGCTATCCGTCAGCTATCTATTACATGGTTAAGGGGTGCAAAAGGAAGAGACACGGGTGCAAAGACGTTTCCCTGCTCCGGTTCCTCCAGTGAGCGCGCTCCTGGGGCGCTCGGAGCCTCAGCAGGAGGGGAACTTTGGGTGCCTCGGCCGCATTCTTCACTAACTTTATTCCCTTGGGGAAAACCCCCTGCCCCCAGCAGCTCAACTCCAGCAGGTCAAAGGGAGCACCAGCGACAACCTCTGGAGACACAACCCAGGAACGTAGCTAGGGGAGTGCGGGGCACCTGGACTTCTGCATCACCTGGGGCTCAGTGAGCCAGTGTGGTGTAGTGGTTAAGAGTGGTAGACTCATAATCTGGTGAACCGGGTTCGTGTCTCCACTCCTCCACATGCAGCTACTGGGTGACCTTGGGCTAGTCACACTTCTTTGAAGTCTCTCAGCCCCACTCACCTCACAGAGTGTTTGTTGTGGGGGAGGAAGGGAAAGGAGAATGTTAGCCGCTTTGAGACTCCTTCGGGTAGTGAAAAGCGGGATATCAAATCCAAAGTCGTCGTCTTCTTCTTCTTCTTCTTCTTCTTCTTCTTCTTCTTCTTCAAGGTAGCCCTCCACTCATACTCCTCCTTATCTCTGCAGCTGGTTCAGAGTGAGGCCACTCCCTTCTTCCCCCATGCCTGCAGCTGCATTCCTTCTCAGCCACCATATATATACAGTAGAAGATTAATTGAAAGCAGGAACACCATCTACTGGCTTTCCCCCAACAATATGACTGTACAGCCTTTTTTTCAAAGCAATCTATTGTGCTTGCAAACGTTTGTTTTTTTGTTGCATTTTCTATTTTGCATAAACAAGCAAAATAAAAACCTAAAGATAAAGATGCAGTTAGGCTTGTGTTCCACCCACAGATTGTTGGCTCATTTGGACAGCTATGAAGGTTGTTCTCCAAAGCAATCTATACTGCTTGAGCAGGTTTGGGCAGAAAGTAGCTTATCACGAAGTCAGCAATGGACGTTGGAAAGTAAGAGGCAGGAATGTGCAAGAACTTTGCGTCCCAGCCTGGAGAGTAGCGAGTGCGAGGGTAGCAGGATGTCAGGGCATGTTCTATACAGTCAGTGACCAGGTGAAGCTTGGTGCTGGAAGTTAAGATATCTTGGACAAGTTTGCAAACTGTGTGAGAGAAATATGAAGCAAAACAGAAGTTAGTGCTGTAAATGTAGGGGGTAAACTAAATTTGTTGGGAGCTGAATGGATTGGTTAGCTTCTAGATACCTCTCTCTAGAAGAAGTAAATCAAACCAGATGCACCTGGAACTATTTTGAATGCTTCAAAACAGAACACAGTCTCAATAGATTTAAGTCTGCAATGGATGAACCTGTCCATTTTGGTTCCTCTCAGTTTCAATATATCCAAAATCTTAGAGTTTGGTTCTCCTCATTTCAGTTTATGATTTTTGGAAGTCATCAGCATTTTAGTTTTCACAATACAGTGGTACCTCGGTTTACAAACATAATCCGTTCCGGAAGTCCGCTCTTAAACCCAAACCGTTCTTAAACTGAGGCACGCTTTCCCTAATGAGGCCTCCTGCCACCAGTGCCCTTCCACCATTCGGATTCCATTCTTAGACCGAGGTAAAGTTCTCAAACCAAGACACTATTTCCGGTTTTGTGGTGTTTGTAAACCAAATTGTTCTTAAACTGGAGTGTTCTTAAACCAAGGTACCACTGTATACACATTTTGGCAAACATTATTTTCTTGCATAGTGCATTTTTGTTTATTGTGTTCACTTTTGATGCCAATTTCTCTGTAATATGCACATTTTTGTATACATTGTTGGTGTCAGGGAACTGTCCCCGGCACAGCGCAAGGTGATGGAAAGGCTCTCGGGATGCTACAGAGAGCCCCGGCCCCACCTGACCAGCAGCACCCCCTCTGGCAGCAGAGGGAGCAGCAAGGCTTCTAGCAGGGAGGGGCATGTGTTACAGGGGGTGGAGGGTCGAGGCTCTGGGGATGCCAGAGAGACCTTGGACTCCCCTAGCCCAAGGGGCGATGAAGGAGGCATGCAATTTCCGTCGCCCCACAGGAGTCGAGGGGTGAAACGAATGGATGGAAGGCGGGGTTTTCGTATACCGAAACTCTTTTGTTGGGGTCAGAACCGGAAGGGGCCATTCCCGGATTCTGCCGACGCTTGATACAGACATGAACTTGTTAGATCTGCACTGTACATAGTATGCACAATAAAATTACTAAGGGAAAACTCACGAGTTTTGCCTGCTTACTCATGAGCAACTAACCGAGGACCTTACAGTTGGTTTGGAGAACTTGTTGCTAAATTTAGAGGAGTTTGAATTCCTGAGCAGAGCTATGTATTGGTTAATATATTGCTTCATGAAGTGTGAATTGGGTAAGTTTACAGGAAAATGCTAACCATGCTGAAATCCCCTCCACGTCTACTCACAGTTCTCCAAGTACTGTTCCCCATAGACGTCTTTGATGTCAGATGGCACTCGGTTCCATACTTTCTTTAATTCCTCTAATGCTCGTGTGCGAATGCTTGTTTGGAAAATACCAGGTTCAATAATGCTGACTTGGACTCCAAAAGGATGGAGCTCTAGCCTGAAATGCAGAGGAACAAAAGAAGAAACATCATTACCTACTCTACAATGTCATAGGTCAGGAATGCAGGTCAGGAATTTGGGTCCATGGATAGGAACATCTTTCTTTAAAAAAAAAATCAAAATGGAGGAGAAAGAAAAGATGGGAAATGGAACTCACCTGCCTTCTGCCCTCTTGCAAGAGCCTAGACATGCTCTACCCAGGAGAGGATTGTGTATGACACAGCAACAGTTGTATGAAGAGACAGTCATGAGGACATGCTTCAAAGCATGAGTAGGAAAACTTAGGCCTGGGGGCCAGATCTGACCCAATTGCCTTCTAAATCCAGCCCACGGATGGTACAGGAATCAGCTTGTTTTTACATGAGTAGAACGTGTCCTTTTATTTAAAATGCATCTCTGGGTTATTTGTGGTGCATAGGAATTCGTTCATTTCCCCCCAAAAAATATAGTCCAGCCCCCCACAAGGTCTGAGGGACAGTGGACCGGTCCACTGCTGAAAAAGTTTGCTGGCTCCTGCTTCAAGGTCTAGCTCAGGGGTTGTCAACCTGGTCTCTACCACCCACTAGGGGGCATTTCAGGATTCTAGGTGGGTGGGAGGAGGTTCAACGGCACAAGCTGAATCCTCCTTCCATTGAGCACTGGTGGGCGGTAAGGAAATTTTACCATCAAGAAACATGCATTGGTGGGCGGTAGGTATGAAAAGGGTGACTACCCCTGGTGTAGCTGATAAATCAAATGCCTTCCTGAAGGGAGACCTTAACCTAGTTGGGAAAGGTTGCTGCAGAGAGCAAGAAGCCTTTTCTGCCATATCTGCGTCCCACCCTCCTCCCTGCAGTCTCTGTCATCTCTGCCCAGTCTTCTTGTTAAGAGGGACAAGGCAGGTCACTTGCATCAAAGGAACAAGACCCCGTTCTTTGGGTTCTGGGACCCCGTGTTCTTAAAAAGGAGCAATTAAGGGTTTTGCCAAACCTCCTTTGTGCAGAATAATATTACAGTGCAAACAACCCTAAGAAGATGCCACACAGAATTTCTCTCCAAATGCTACACAATCATGGCTTAGTTGTTGCCATCCATGTATCTCTCTCTTTTTGATAAAAATTTATTTATTTTATGATTAAAAAAAACACTCATCACAATCAAAAATTTAAACCACAAATCTTGATTGACTTCCCTCCACTTCCCTTCCTGGATCCATTATTTTATACTGATTCATGCACGTCCATAAAATCTTATATTCTTAATCCCATTTTAAAACCTTATTCATCTTATTACAAGTGACTTTCAGAAGTTCAACTTATGCAGAAACCTAGACAGAAAGCTTGCAAAATATGCATTAAACATTACTCCTTTTAAAAAAATAATCAATGTCCTTTCTTTTTGGGGGGTTCAAATTACCGGTAAATAATATGTCCTGTATTATACAGGCTGTATAGTTCATTAATTTATTTTGCTTTCCCGGATGTTGGCATCCATGTATCTCGAGAGAGAATGGAGTGTGCCTCTGCGGGTGACGTCCAACCACAGTGTTAGCAGCCCCGAAGGGACCTCCCTGCTACTTGAGCCTGGGCAGTGCATATCTGCAGATAACTGCATAGTCCCACACTGTGGTATTTAAGTGGTATGTAACTAGTTGGAAAAAGCACACACTTTTCAACATGGTAATCAACATTTCTATAAAGCATGTTGGGCCAGAACTATTCTAAGTAAAACAGGGGGACATCCATAGCATGTTCACCATTAATGAGAAGGTCCTGGACTGAGAGTCACACATCCAATTGTGGGCTTGTGATTTGAAAAGTTTGGTTCAAGGCCAGATGTGGACATGGCCTGTGCCTGGATACATTCATCTCAAGTTGTGAGAGTCTTGGGTAAAGCCCCGGGCAGCTGCCATTTCCCAGCTCCTTCTTCCCTGCAGCCCACTTTTTTTCAGACTTAGCTGGTGAAACATCCATGCAACTAAACCAGGAGGACTCGCATCAGCCACTTCCAGCCTGACAGGTGGTTAGGGAGTATGGCAGATGTTGGACCAAACTAAGCAAAAGAGGACATTAGAGAGCTGCTTTTTTTTTTTTTTTTTTTTTTTTTTTACCTCAGGCTGTCAGAGAAGGCTTCCACACCAAACTTCGATGGGCAGTAACCACCTCCAAAGCAGGCCAGGCGACCATTTGTACTGGAGACGTTGACCACCCTCCCTCTGGCTCTTCTCACCAGGGGCAGCATGTGTAGCGTCACATCAATCATCCCAAGAAGGTTGACATCGATCACCTTTGCAAAGTCATCTCTGGTCAGCCATTCGTTGGGACCTGATGGTACAGCTGTGCCGGCATTGTTCACCAAGCCCCAAAGCCCTGTGAGAAAGAATGTATGTTTTTCCTGTTAGCAACCCTAACCCACATGAATTTAGGATTGTGAGTTTCTTCCGAGGGATTCGGACTCCTTGACTGCGGTACACATTTATAGCACTTTAAATAGTCGTGGGTTTTCTGGGGGAGGGTTTTTCTTTGGTATAGGTTTGCAATATCCAACCTACCCCTCTATAAAGTAACAGGGGCAGGGAAGCATGTAAAAGGAATGGGGACCCACATTCCATTCCATCCCCAAACACTCACTGTCCTCTGTGTAGAGATGCGAAGGCCTGGGGGGGGGAATGGAAAAATTCGGGGGGGGGACGTGGTTTGTTTGTTTTTTGTTTTTTTCCTGAAGCCTTTTTTTCTGAAAAATTGGGGGGAAAATAGATTATGGGTTTTTTTATTTTAACATGATGAATAAAATATTTTAAGATAAGGGGTTCAAATATTTTATAAATCATTTCTAAAAAATATGTATGGTATCAGATTATTCTAATTTCTGTGAGGACAAGCAAGTCCTAGGTTACAAACTGAACTCTCCAATGCAAGAACAAGACACATTTCTTCCTTTAGGAGGTGCTGTTGTCACCAGAAAAGAAAAAAGTTTCAGTTTTGTTTTTGCATGTATGTGTTGTATGCATTGGTTCTGTTCCTCTTCACTAGGCCTCAAAGCAATGGAAGAAAATATAGAGCAACAAAAAGGGCCTGAAAGTATATACTTAATTACAGCTCAGAAAATGATTCTGATTAAATTTCATGCCCATTCATTGAAACTTAGTTCCACTTCCTTCTTCAGTTCTTTTTATGAGAATGTTTTGGTTTTTTTTAATGCTGTGGAGAGGAAATATGAATAATTCTTACTTCTGGATTTTTAAAAATCGTTTTGTGGAGTTTTTTTTTTTTGTTCCACCTAAACTAGTAAACAGTTCAGGAGATTGTTGCTCCATTTCTTACAAATACAAATAAATATTATTTTAAAAGTAAATTCTGTTTGTATTAATTGTTTGGATACACTATAATTTCAATATGCTAGTTGTGATAATTTTATGGCCATTAAAATTGTCCATAGTTATATTTTATGTTTCTAAAGTAACAGAATGACTTCCAATCTGGAAAAGAAGTGCTAATGTAGCATATATATTTTTTAAAAAAATCCTAATATTTCCATTTTCCCCCGGGGAAAAACCGGGGGGGGGGGGGTTTCCGAGCTTCAAAATTTCCAGAAATTTTACATCTCTACCTCTGTGGCCATCCATTGGGCTGCAGCTGCGTCTCTCACTGGATTTAGTGTAACAGGAGAGGGAAAGGTAGGGAAAGGGTGACAGAAAGAGAGAGAAATGGAAAGTGGACAGGCAGGAGAGAGGCAACAGCTCTGGTAGAGATGGGAGGGAGCAGCTCAACTCAGCAGAGGGGGGGGGGGAGAGAAAGCAAGGCAGACCTAAGGGAGAAACTACATCCCTTAACAGGCTAAAAAATAGTTTCTCTCTGTGGGCTGTTAGGCTGCTGAACGGAAAATAACATAGTGCCACTGACTTTCAGGGTTGGTGTGTTGTGTGACAAGCACACAGAGTGCAATGAGACTGAGTGTTTGTGGAAGGGGAGGGAGGCTCAATTAATTTCATTGTACACAGGTTGTACATTGACAATAAAAGTATTGCTGTTATTGTTATTATGCAGCACTTCCCCTTGGAATAAGGGACAATCCCCTATTACAAGGGACAAGTGGAAACCGTCCTACGACACACACATGTCACCTGGCCAAGCTGGTGTGGAGAACCCTCCTTGTGGGTGGGCAGAGGTGAGGCCACCAATGCCTTCCTTGTAATAGCAGCAGGAGGTATATGCTTGGCAGCGGTGAAAGCAGGACTTGCAAAGGATGATACGGGGGGGGGGCAGGGGCGTACCCAGGATCAAAACTAGGGGGGAGCAAGCCATGGTCGTTCAGGTTGTGACATTTCAGCACGGAAAGGTGAATGAAACCAAAATTTTAGGAAAATTATATATAATTATAGCAGTGCTTTATTATGGTAGTTATTACAATTATTTGCTTGAATTTTTTTTTTAAAGTCCCATATGCTCTGAGGGCCTGTTCCTGTGCCTCGGGAAAGGTTGAATCAACCGAACACATTCTCCTGACCTGCGCATTTTATGTTGCCCTTAGACAGAAACTGATAGCTCCACTCTTAGGCCACCTTAGCCTGGTACCCTGTTTCTCCTAAAATAAGACATGGCCATAAAATAAGCCATAGCAGGATTTCTATGCATTTGCGAAATATAAGCCGTTGCCCAAAAATAAGCCATACCCCAAAAATAAGCCATAGTGATGCGGCACCTCCCATTAAAACAGCCTGGAGAGGCGTGGCTATGCAGCGTACTGATGCGATGCGGTTAAAATAAGACATCCCCTGAAAATAAGCCATACTGTGTTTTGTTGAGGGGAAAAAAATATAAGACGGTGTCTTATTTTAGGAGAAACACGGTAGATGGAGAATGTCAGGTTTCGTTTTTGCTGAATAATTTTACTGGCACCACAACTTTTGAGGTGGCCAAATCTCTTTTTTTGGCCCTTAAATAGCGTAAGGTCAAAATCGATGGTATCGATATGGGTTTTTATGTATAATTTACTTTTAGTGTATGTTCTAGTGTAAACCCCTCTGAGTTGTCTCAGGTTTTAAAATTTGTATGGATGATTGTGTTCTGACTGACGGTCGAATAAATTGTTATTGATTGACTGATAATTTTTATTCTAGTTACATGTCTTATACCAGGGGTGGCCAACTCCCAAGAGACTGTGATCTACTTTCAGCAGTGATCTACCCCTGTTTTTTGGGGTTCAGCTCAAAGTTGTTGACCTTTTTTGGGGATGAGGAATGCCCCGTTTTTTAGGGGTTCAGTTCGTTTTTAGATTGCTGACCATATTATGTAAACAGCAAACAAAAACAGCTTCAAAAAACAGAAAAACTTCCCCCCCCAAACAGAAAGCCCCCAAATGGCTGAAAAACTCAGTTTCCTAGGATCCTCAGCCATCGCAACTCACCATGCAAGGGAACTGTTGCCAAAGCTCCTTTGTAACGATCAGCCGGTGCAACACACACACACACACGCACACACAGTGGCCAGCTGCCGGTCGGCAGAGCTCAATTGTTATTTACATTTTGGGAGGGGGAGAAAGACCGGTAGTTGAGCTTTTTAGGAGAGCTTTTTTTCCTTTTAGGCTGCCGATAACCATTTAATTATTATTATTTTTTGCTTCGGGGGGGCAGGTGCCCCCTCCTGCCCCCCCTTGGGTACGCCCATGGGGGGGCGCAGAGCTGGACTTTGCTAATTTGCCCAGCAGCTACAGTGGTGGCAGGTTGGTGATTTGCACACAAGCCTGCCCCCTTGCAATCCATTGTCAATCACAAGGAAAACCTTGCTTGCTTTACTCTCCCTTTCTTTCCTGTTGGGGGGGGGTAGGGCGGCACAGGGGTCTGTAGTATGGCATAGTGGCTGCTATGCGCTGAATTCCAGGAGGGGGTATCCCATCCTCTCAGGCACCCTAATACCTGGAGCTGTCTCCGATATTTATTATTGAATGCTCATAATGATTATTTCTAAGGTATTTTCTGAATTGTTATGCTTATTCTTCCTTTCACACGTTGTGAGCCACTTTGGGCACAATTATGTGGGGAAAGTGGCCTACAAATGAATAGGTAAAGGTAAAGGTAAAGGTAAAGGGACCCCTGACCATTAGGTCCAGCCGTGTCCAACTCTGTGGTTGTGGCGCTCATCTCGTGTTACTGGCCAAGGGAGCCGGCGTACAGCTTCCGGGTCATGTGGCCAGCATGACAAAGCCGCTTCTGGCGAACCAGAGCAGCGCACGGAAACGTCGTTTACCTCCCTCCGGAGCGGTACCTATTTATCTACTTGCACTTTGACGTGCTTTCGAACTGCTAGGTGGGCAGGAGCTGGGACCGAGCAACGGGAGCTCACCCCGCCACACGGATTCGAACCGCCGATCTTCTGATCAACAAGAGAGGAAATTCTAATCCCTGGTCCCACCAATAGCACAGAGGCAGCACAAGGAAGGTAGATTCACCTTTGCTTCCTGCTTGCTCCTTCACCCACTCCGTCGCTGCTGCCACACTCTCTGTACTGGTGACATCCAGAATGGTGGTTTTCAATCGCTCTGAGGTGACCTTTTCCAGCTGCTCTGCCCCCTTCTGCGTGAGACAGGCTGCCAGCACTCGCAGGCCCCGGGCTTCCAGCTGCCTGGCAAGTAGGTTCCCAAAGCCAGAGTCACACCCCGTGATGAAGACATATTTCTCCGTCAGGTTCTCCACCGTCTGTCTCTCCTGGTACCATCGGCGAAGGAAGTAAAGCCCCAGCAGGGCAGCCAGGTAGAGCCACATGGCTGAAACCTGCAGGGAAGAAGAATTCAAGAATTCAAGCAACAAAATGCACACACACACACCTAGCAGAACTTGGAGGAGGATATTTCTAATTCCTGCTCCACCAAGAACTTCACTGGAAGACCTTTTATGTTGCCACCGCTCCATTTAGCCTCGCTTGCAGTGTTGTTGAGGGGAAGGAGAAATGGTGCATGATGCAATGAGCTGCCTGGAGCAAAGGCGGGCTAAAAGAAGTATAAATAATAGCTCTAGCTAGCTGCTTATTAATTGAACAACTAAATAAAGAGGAACAGTGGGATCCTATATATATCTATTGACATAAGCAACACTGAGCTCAAATATTGTGCAAGCTCAGCATTAGCATCCAACAGGTCATATGCCTTATTTTGCCATCGTTGCACCACATATTGCACTTGCTCAAGGTCCGATCCCTGATTTGTTTTGTGCGCCAGATGTTCAAAGAGAGTCTCATCACTCGATGCAGCACTAACCTCTACCTGGTCACTGACTGCATGGAGCATGCCTTGACGTCCCGGCACCCTCGCACCTGCTACTCTGGAGGCTGGGACTCCCAGTTCTTCTTCGTCCCTCTCTCTTACATGCCCACAGCATTGGCAGACCTTGTGCTGACCTGGTCTTGGCCCAGACCTGCTCGGGCTGTGTGAAGACAGTGGCGTGAAAAGAGTCGTGGCTAGGGAAAGAAAGAAGGGGATTGGGTTGCCAGGTCCAGGAGAAGAGTGACAAGGCTCCTACGCTTTCAGTAGTTGTGTACAAAAGGGAATTTCAGCATGTGTTGGCAAGCTATGCATGTTGCACGTCCCTCTTCTATAGAACTATGCAAGGTTCAGGAGAGAAACCCAAACTGACAGGTCTGTTCACTCCTAGCTTTTAGTGTAGCACCTTGCTTGTGGTTAATGCTTAGCTGGAATGAAACCTTCAACGCAGCAAGTAAGTAAGTACTTTATTACGGTCAACGACCAGCACACACACACACAAAAAAGACACATACAGAATCAATAATAAATGCAATTTAAAATTGATCTGAAATTTGATCTAAAAGGGGTTGGCTGTATTAAAATTAAAGTACATTAAAATTAATAATTATTGCTTTAAAAGAATAAATTTAGAAATTAATTAAAAAATCAACAATTCAGATTTTTATAATACTTAAATCAAAAGAAGGATCAGGAGCCACCTAATTGTGCGGACCGAAGCTTAATAGCGACAGCACAGAACTTTGCCACCGCAGCTGTGACCTTAGGGTTGGCATCTGAGAGGAGCCAATGGGCGTAGTGTTCTTCGGGACATCCAGGAGACTCACATAATAGCGGAGAGATAAGTTCATTTCGTAAAGCCCTATAAAAGCGGCAACGGAGAAGTACGTGGTCTGTAGTCTCTACTTCTCCGGAGTCGCATGGACAGAGTCTGTCGCCCAAAGGAACCCCCCTATACCTCCCATCCAATACGGCAGATGGCAGGACATGATTTCGGGCCAGTGTGAACGCCCTTCTGTGGGATGAGACCTCGAGCTGAGTAAAATACCTAGCTGGGAGTTGTAAGTATCTCCGCTCCTCTGGGGTTAAAAAAGAGGGACTTTACTTAAGTCATTTTGCCTCTCGATAGCCATTAGCCTCTGCTTGACTAATGCCCTTGCTGTGTTGTAACTATGTGAACACAGGTGAGCTGGATGTAAACCTATGCTCGTCATCTTGTTTTCTATAGCTTTGCTCCAAGAGGAGCGATGTTTATCTTTTAATATCAATGGGGCAAGGCCCTGAGGATTAAGATGAACTTTCAGCCAAAGGTTACAGGCCTGTGTCCAGAGTCTCGCCTCGACGCAGACCATGCCTGTTTCGAGACGAAGAGCAGCATTTGGCACACCTGGAGGCACCTGGAGGGCTGCTCTGATAAATTTTGACTGGACCCTTTCAAGAAGGGTCAGATTTGGTGGAGGGGAACAAAGTTGAGCCCCATAAAGCAGTTGAGCTAGCGCATTAGCCTCAAAGAGTTTTAGAGCCGCAGGTACATAGTGTGCACCGTTGGATCCTAAAAAACCTAAGATTGCAGAGGTGGACTTCTGGGCTGCAGCCACAACTTGTGTTAAGTGGGCTTTCCTCGACCCTCTATCGTGGAACGCAGCAATTAAGAAATTAAAATAATAATGTATTTGTCAGACAAATAAATGATAGGCAAAGTGGTATATGGTCACGAGAGCTCTGTGCGCTCCAGCCCTGTTGGTCAGCACTTATATAACCTCAGCCCAGCCCCTTGATCCTCCTTCGGCTGCTGACCTGGACCAATCAGCCTGGTTAAAATTCCTATTGGCTGTTTGCTAGAACCAATCATAAAAGAAACACCCACTTCCTATTGCCTTTTATGGGAGACAAAGAGCTATATTTCCTTCTATCCATTAATGGCCGACAAGGAGCCACAAATCTGCCATTAAGCCTAGACAAGGGACCTTGATTAACAGAGCCTCCTTGACTCCTTCATTCCAAAACAGATAGCTGATAAGGATAATTAATACGAAGTAATAAATTCTATCTAGGGAGGGACCCTAAATACACATTCTTAAACAGTGACAAACTAACATTTTGCTTTCTAAACCCTTTGCATTATTACACTTAAGCTAACACATCTTATACAGAAGTAGAACAAAGGCAAATATAATTGGTTATAATATATAACACAAGGGGGAAAGAGCTTTCAAAAAAGGCAGAGAAAGGGGGTTTTCAGTTGACACCCCCTCCCCATCAGCTCTCTAAAACTTATTGCTATTTAACTCTCTACAAGAAACTTTAGACGCTTTAGAATCCTTTATGGGGGAACATAGGGTATTATTTTCTATTAAATAATAAATCTTATTAACTCTAAATTAGTGTTTTTGCAACTGGATCGTATCTCTGGTATGCAGGGTCAATGCTGTAACCTTTCTCAGCCCAATCTTTCTAGCCTGCTTTCCCAACCTTGGATGTCAACCTATCTCCTAAATCAGCTGCAGATAGGGACCCCCCTTTTTTTAAGGAATGCTGTCTTTCTCTTTATGGAGTAAAATGCGTATCTACAGCCCAATTGATATTTTTAGCAGGCTGGTGTAGATGATAATGAAACACACAAACATTTGCAAATATATCTTTAAGCTCATTTTAAAATGCAGGCTTTGATCAGATGCCTCATTAGTGTGCCACTTCGTTTTCCTTCTGAAAAGCTTTCTGCCTTAGCCTAGCTGGATATTGGGTAAAAACAAAATAAAAAATAAAAAATAAAAAATAAAAATCCTTCCCGTAGCACCTTAGAGTTGGTCTCTAAGTTGCTACTGGAAGGATTTATTTTATACATATATATATATATATATATTGTTTTGACTATGGCAGACTGACACGGCTACCTACCTGTAACTGGATATTGGGTAGAAATTCAACAAGCACAACTCTGCCCCAGTCTTGAAATAAAAGACAATGGCTTCTCAAGCTGCAATCCATGGAGGCGGTGGTTTGGGTGTCAGTAATTTCATTCTCCCATTGCTTATGTAACATGATACATGTTGATACATGTTTACATTTGTGTGTTGTTATGTCTGTTTTAATTTGTTGTAAATAATAAAGAAATTCTGAATGCTACATATCTGAACAGTTTGCTTCCTTCTGCAACTCTGCTGCAGCCTGGAGGGGGTTTTTTTTTCATACCTCCCCCTCACATGGGGGGCTGCCAATAGTGGGAACCTCAGCCTTGGCAACAGTTCTTTTTACTGTTTACATTACAGGACACTGTTTCTCACATTTCTGAAATTCACAATGCAAGAGAGAATACCGGTATATTTCAGAGCACCAGATGCTGGCAACAAACGAGAGAGCCTTCCTGCTCTGCTTTCTGACTCACTGATTTATTAAAAGAGCAAGTAGATAAAGAAGAACAGTTGTTGTTGTAGTTGTTCAGTCGTTCAGTCCTCATTTCCATACATTACTACAGTACAACCCTATAAACATCCAATCAGAGATAAGGAACCCTGAGATAAAATATAGTTGCAATCTCAGCATTAGCACCTACTTTTGAAGGCTTCTATTCCTCCCCTGCCGCCACCGCAAATGTTTCTGAGCCTTTTAAGAGGTGCACAGGAAGAAGAAATTCAGGAAGCAAAACTTTCCCCTAGCATGAAAGTTGAGAAAACATTCAACTAATTACTAGCTTGGCATAAAGTTGTTTTGAGCACAGTATAGAGGTTACTGGAGGTTACTAACTGGTACAATGAAAGTGACTTGCCTGCAGTTGATTAGAGGAAGGGCTCCTAGCTTCAGCCGAGTGGCAGACAGAACACAGGTTGCTTTTGCTTGTAAAATAATGCACATGTGACCTGTCTGCTGCAGCTTGTCCATAGAGCACCTGCAGCTGCCTAACTTTCACAGCATTGGCTACAGTCAGTTTCTCACATCTGGCCTGGCCAATGTAGGAGGTGAAATTTAAGAACCTTTCTAGGCTGACTGGGAAACCTGCTGGTGAAGGGAACAGCACCCTCCTGTTTAGGGTAGCTTTTACTGTTTAATGGACTGTTGCATTTTAATATTCTGTTGGAAGCCGCCCAGAGTGGCTGGGGAAACCCAGCCAGATGGGCAGGGTATAAATTATTATTATTATTATTATTATTATTATTACTACTCCTTCTGTAGACCTTCATGTGCCAAATTCAGCCATTTCGCCTCTGTTCCATCCATCCATAAGTTTCCTTTCTCTTTCTTTGTTTTTGTTTAGTTTCTTTTATTTTATTGCATTATGAAAAAGCTTGAATAAAACATTGTTAAATGACTAAGCAATTGGTAGCTGTTAACGGAGAATCTGAGAGGGCTCCCTTGGACAAAATAACAAGGACACCAGCCAGGAATACCAGAGCAAAACAGCAGCCTTGGTCTTTATTGAAGACTGTCGCGACAGGACTCCCACCTGCCACCAGGTGAAACAAGATGAAAGCCCCGTACAAAAGAGAACCCCAACTTTTATTAGCTGCTAATCCCCATGTTACACACACACCCCCAACTACATCACTAGTAATCATGGTTACATCATGAAAGGGGAGGTCTGGTGGCAGTAATCTGAGCATCCTGGACCCTGCCCCGTGCCTCCCCTTGCCCTCCACCAAACACCCATCAAGCGAAGCAAAAGAGATATTTACATTTCCCTGTTTCCCAGCCAAGTTAATCACACCCTTTTGTCTTCATCTGGGTTTGCTCTTTCTGGAATGGCTACCTGTCTGGCACTCAGGTATCAGGATGCCAGGGATTATCACTCAGGCAGAGGGGCTGCTGAGTAGCTGAGCTCACATGTCTATACAGTGCTGTCAAGTATCCCGTTTTCCCCGGGATTCTCCCTTATTTTAAGTAGTTTCCCGCTGCTCTCCCTTATTTTTTATTTCCCTTAAATTTCCTGTTTTTAATGGAAGCAGCTCCTCCCCTGCTGGCCAGGGACTGGGTGGGAAGACCTCGCCTACTTGGAGAGAAAAGCCTCAGCCCTCAAAGCAAGTGGGAGCCGTTTCCCGTGCTTACAGGGGGGTGTATTCCTCCCCCTGCATCAGCCCCTATCCGTTGCCGCCGAGCCCCTCAGCCGGCCAATGGGGTTAGCTGGCGGGTGGAGCCTGGCTGCCTTTGAGCAGCTGCTGCTTCCTGTCCTGTTTTGATGGGATCAGACAAGAAGACGATGGGGCTCCATTGCGCGGAGCACATGGCTGCCCTCCTCTTTGCTGGCTGCCCTCCTCTTTGCTCCGCTCCGAGCCCACTTGGAGTTTACATTGCTGCTCCGCCCACTTTTGCTTCTGGCTCCGCCCACCACTGACATGTGACTGTCCCCGGGATAGGTGAGGCTGCTGATCCCTTATTTTCAAATCCGAAACTTGACAACTATGTGTCTATATGAATTTCTGAAGTTTTCCCAGTGAGCCAGTACATAGATACATTGATCAGTGAATTGTTACATTTGGTATTGTGCAGCAGAGGCCCTTTGAATAGTAGGAAGAAACTGTGATGAAATGTTTTGTGGGGACAAGTCACAAAAGTCACAAAAGTGATTGTGCTGATTTTGGTAGTGGGGTGCATGTGCATGATATCTGCTGGAGGGGCAAACCCCCCCCACACACACACATAAATTCTTGCAACATAGCCATCAAAGCTTGAAGTCCTTTTCCTGCTTTCCAACGGTTCTCCCATTCCTGACTGAGTGGCTCCAGGTGAAGGGATAAAATTCTTATGTGCACTGAATATTAGAGTCTGTGAACTGATGGAGATGCAAGGTAATCTCCATACCTTTACCTTTAATCCCTCTTCCATATTTGCCACTAGTTCAATGGTCAGACAGACACTCTATCACCAGATGTTGGGAGGCAATGTTGTTGTTGTTGTTCAGTTGTTCAGTCGTGTCCAACTCTTCGTGACCCCATGGACCAGAGCACGCCAGGCACGCCTATCCTTCACTGCCTCTCGTAGTTTGGCCAAACTCATGTTAGTAGCTTCGAGAACACTGTCCAACCATCTCATCCTCTGTCGTCCCCTTCTCCTTGTGCCCTCCATCTTTCCCAACATCAGGGTATTTTCTAGGGAGTCTTCTCTTCTCATGAGGTGGCCAAAGTACTGGAGCCTCAATTTCAGGATCTGTCCTTCTAGTGAGCACTCAGGGCTGATTTCTTTGAGAATGGATCGGTTTGATCTTCTTGCAGTCCATGGGACTCTCAAGAGTCTCCTCCAGCACCATAATTCAAAAGCATCAATTCTTCGGCGATCCCCTTCATGGATCACTGCCTTGTCGTGGCGAAGGGGCTTGAATTACTCAGGGAAGCTATGGACAGGTCAAGATGGACAGGTCATAGTGGAGAGTTTGGACCAAACGTGATCCACCTGGAGTAGGAACTGGCAAGCCACTCCAGTATCCCTGCCAAGAAAACTCCATGGACAAAGACAACAGGCATATAAAAGATATGACACTGGAAGATGAGCCCCTCAGGTCGGAAGGCGTCCAACATGCTACTGGGGAAGAGCGGAGGACAAGTACAAGTAGATCCAGAGCTGATGAAGCGGCTGGGCCAAAGCCGAAAGGACGCTCAGTTGCGGATATGCCTGGAAGCGGAAGCGAAAGGAAAGTCCAATGCTGTAAAGAAAAGTATTGCATTTTTATCATAGTAAGCTTCAACTCCAGCACCATAATGGTATGGTGCTGGAGGAGACTCTTGAGAGTCCCGTGGACTGCAAGAAGATCAAACCTATCCATTCTCAAAGAAATCAGCCCTGTGTACTCACTAGAAGGACAGATCCTGAAGTTGAGGCTCCAGTACTTTGGCCACCTCATGAGAAGAGAAGAATCCCTAGAAAAGACCCTGATGTTGGGAAAGATGGAGGGCACAAGGAGAAGGGGACGACAGAGGATGAGATGGTTGGACAGTGTTCTTGAAGCTACTAACATGAGTTTGGCCAAACTGCGAGAGGCAGTGAAGGATAGGCGTGCCTGGCGTACTCTGGTCCATGGGGTCACGAAGAGTCGGACACGACTGAACGACTGAACAACAACAAGCTTCAACTCTCTGAATATTGTTGCTGCTGGTAGTGAGGCTGTATGCCTGAGTCCATTCTAATTCCTGGATCCAGCAAGGATTCAATTGTTGGAATAGCTACGCTATGTGACTTAATGAGTTAGTTAGCTAGTTAATGGCCCCTAAGTATGGGTCACTGTAGTAACAAAGGGTAGTGGCTTTGTGCCAGAGGACAAATGGATGCCCCCCCCTCCCACAGCTGGGGGGTGGGGAGAAGAGCAAGGACCAGAGGTGTGTGAGAGAGCTGGGCTAGAAGCAGGCAGAAGCCAGAGAGAGAGAGAGATACATGCTTGACTTCTGTTTGAATGCAACACTGTGGCTATGGTCAAAGCAAGGCATTCTTAGGCGTTAATGCTGTGAGACCCTCCATAATAGACTCAGGTTGCATATATGTGTAAGCCATATATCATAGAGACACCACAGTCTCTACTGTGCCTCATTTCAAGGAAACCAAATCCTGGGTGAGCCCCTGGAGTCTCACACCGCTCGGAGATTGGAGTGGGGGGGGGGGAGAGACAACAATATCAGCTCATGAGACCAGTGACTGAATGGGCTAAATGTTAAGAAAATCACATATGTTTGTTAACAAACCAGAGGTGCAGGAGGTGGCTACTAAATCTTTTAAACCGTTTGATTCCATAATAAGAGGAAGCTTAGGTAATGGTGTGATTTCCACTATACATTCCCTCTTATTAAAACTCCAATTTTCTCCCCTCTCCTCACTGAAAACAGTCTGGGAGACTGGGCGACACCTGCCCCCATCTGGAAGAACACCCTGAAGTTAGTGCAGTGACCTTATTTAACCCTGGTGCGATTGGCCCATATAATTAGATGCTCTCTCCCCCCCCCCCCAGTGCTGGAGGGGGTGTCTTGACGGGGGAACATACTTCTACATGTGTTGGAACTGCAAATTTGCCAATTACTTTTTATTCATTTTTAAATTTATAGTGCATGGAAACCAAATTTAAATTAATTTAAAACATTTTTTTTTCAAAACTGGTTTCCTAGTCTCTCAGATATAATCCAATCCTTCCCCTTTTACATACTGCTTATTTTACAAATTTATCTCCAATTCACATTTTCTTCTTTTTTTTAAGCAAATTTCTCATCCCTCAGCTGTCCCTTTACCAACTCCTTGAAATAGATAAACTTACTTGACCGCAAATTTGTACCTACCGGTAAGTTCTTGAGATGAGTTTTACCAAAGAAGAATCTGAGACTGTAGGAAGACGACGAGTTAACCTCAGGTGCCAAAATACGTTTGTAATCAATTTGTGAAGATGGCAATACATCATTAGTGAACAAAACTGATTTATTTGCTGGTTGCAGCCAGACTGACCATCTGGTAGGGATGGAGAAATATGAGACTTTCCCCTTTACACCTGGTTTAATAAATCCCTGCATATTGCAGTTTCTTTTTTTCTTTTCTTTTTTAAATTTATTGGTATTTCCACACAAAACAACAAATAAAAAGCATACATTCCACATAAAAAACAAACACACCACAAAATACAAATAACAATCAAATAAAACTAACACATACCTATCACCCCACAGGAACACACCAATATAATTATTTTAACCTTGTTTCAAATCTTACTTAGGGAACTTCCTCACGTTCTCTCGTCTGCGTTCAGTTCAAATTTACTTTAGTAACTTTGTAACTATTTTAACACTCATTAACAATTATTCTTAATCCTCAACTAACCTCTTATCTTATCTCTATCAACTTATTCATAACCATAATATCTAATATAAAAATCACAATCTTAACCCCTGCATATTGCAGTTTCAGGGGGGAAATGACTCATTTGATACATGTTTCTGTCGCACAGCATAAATTAATAATGCGGAGTCTTGTTTGCAAATAACAGCATAGTGAACAGAAGATTAAACTAGCTTCAGAGCATACACAGAGTTTCCGTTGAGCACAGGCTTTACAGAACACAAGCTTCACCACCCAGACTGAGACACAGACACTAAGTCCCTGAGTCTGCCTGCAAGCAGATACAATATTCATACAAAGAATGAGTCGTCCTCAAGATGAGTCAAAATGTAGGACCTTAGGAGCATTGGACCCAACGCAAAGAGGCAACACACCAAGCAGGGTACAACAGGATTTATTTGAATTTCATATGCAAAGCAAAGATGCAGCACAATGAGCTTGCAATCTGCACACACACACACTCAGGGGTGAACTCTTCTTTTATACACAGCTCCAAGAATTCGAAACCTGTTCATGATCAACCCACCTGATTTCCCTTAAAGCACACGATATCTGGGAAATCCAAACTTGCCAACCGTTATCACCTAAACTCCAGGAATTCGAAATTTATTGCCGGAATTTGGTACAGATATGCTGCTCATTGATTAACTGTTGAACTATTCACCCTGGCTGCTACAAATGAACTGCACAGAAATCAATTATAGATCAAAGAGCATGATTATTTCCTATCGATTAACAGGAATAGAAACTCATTGTCAATTACACATTAAAGAGAGCATATTTACTTCCTATTAATTACCAGAGCACAGCTATCTATTAATGATTAACTATTGGAATAGGCACTAGCTGGTTAGAAAACATAAAATGCAGGAGAACTT